>NC_031989.1:26176308-26271408 GCF_001879085.1 Nicotiana attenuata
TGCCATTGAGTTTGCATTTGTCAATTCCTCTAAACTACTTCTTGAAGTACTTCCTTTTCTAATTTCGTCATACTTCATGATTGATTTTCCAGTCTTTGACTTCTTTAGTAAGTCTTTTAAGTTCATTCATCATTTTTTGAGACTCTTTTAAAGTTAAAATCAAGAATATCCTGCAATTCATTGCACCTTTCACAGTTATAAGATCTTACCTCACTAGTTTCACCCCGTGCCATAAAACAGTTTTCGTTTTCTTCGTCTGAATAGTCCTCATCTGTCCAGCATCCTGAGGATTTGTTCATTTCATTTTCCAGAATTGTCATGAAGCAGAGATTTGCTATTTCTTCATGATCTGAGGTGTCTTCATCACTCCAGCTTCCGAAGGATTTGTTCTTGTTAAAACCTCTAGAGATCTTTCTCTTTAGTTCTGGGCACTCTGCTTGAATGTGCCCAAATCTACCACATTCGTAGCATTTTCCATCATTTTTCTCCTGTTCATTGTATTGCATGGATCGTCTTGGTGGAACTCTTCCTCTCTTTGTGTTCCGGAATCTTCTCATTAGTCCATCTATGTTTCTTGACATCATAGCGATTTCTTCTTGTAAAGCTTCAGGATCATCGTCAATTTCGTTTTCAGCTGTTTCAGTTGAGGCCTTAAATGCGACTATTTTCTTTTTCTCTTCTTGATTGGTCTTCTTCAGATGCGTCCTTTCAAAAGCTATGAGTTCTCCTCTTAGTTCATCATAGGATATTTTGTTCAGATCTTAAGATTCCAGTGTGACTACTTTGGTCTGCCAGGTAGTTGGCAAACTTCTTAGAATTTTTCTCACTTGATCATCGCTGGTATAGGGCTTGCCAAATGCCTTTAGATCTCTAATTATTTTGCTGAATCTGGCAAACATTTCTTCAATAGATTCTCCTTATTTCATTGAGAAGAGTTCGTAGTTGTGAATTAGCATGTTGATATGTGTTTCCTTGACCTTGCTAGTTTCCTCATATGTAACCTCAAGCTTGTCCCACATTTCTTCGGCTGCGTCACAGCTTGAGATTTTTTCATACTCATCACCGCTTATGGCATTATGAAGCAAATTTCTTGCTTTGTTGTTGAGTTGTACCACTTCCAGTTGCTCTTTTGTGTATGAATCAATATCTTCAGGGTCAGCGAGTGGTGGAATGGCATCAGGTAGGGGATAATTTCCCTTTTTGATAACTCTCCAAACTTTGACATCATAAGCCTTGGTAAAGATCTCCATTCTCACTTTCCAATGGGAGAAATGTTGTCCATTGAAGTATGGTGGTCTAACTTGCGAAGTACCTTCCTGGAAGAGAGCTCCTATAATAACTTGATTTGCCATGATCTTTTCTCACAAGCTGTTAGGCAAAAAGAAAGATGTGAGCCTTGCTCTGATACCAATTGAAAGTACAAGAGGGGGGTGAATTGTATATTTTTAAACTTTATCAATTTATTAGTTGACTAGTTAAGTAATTAGTCGACTAGATCTGGTAATTCAGCAGATATAATAACAGAATGAAATTGCAGATAAATAAATGCAGGAATTAAAGACACCGAAATTTTATACTGGTTCGGATTCAATGTGAACCCTAATCCAGTCCCCTTGGGTTGCAAGGGAGTTCTCTTCAGTAAATGTTTCTTCGAGTACAGTGGATATGACTTGATATTACAGATCCTCTAACACTCGTTTTTCTTTTAGATACAAAGCCTCACCAGTGTTACACTCTCCTTTCTTTCTCTAGCTTGTTACACAACAGATCTAAGAGAACTACAATGTTTGTTTGCAGTAGAATAAAGAGAGGGTTTTTGGTGTGATCAAAGTATATGTGACTAGGGTGTAAGACTAGGTATAAATACTTTGATGTGGATCGATGCTTGACAATCCAAGAGATTTAATCCTTGGAAGGAAATTGATTCTTTCCAAGAATAAGGTAGCTACCCGTTGCTTCTCTTGCTTTCCTTTCTTCAGCAAATGTATGTAGTAAAGACCCGCTCCTTGAATGTTGGTTCTTTCCAAAATTAGTCGCGTACCAATCTCTTCAGGATCTTCGACTTTCCGGAATGCTGCCCTTGATTCGTGCCTTAACTTTAGGAGGATCTTCGACTCTCCAAAGTTAGTCGCGAGCTTGATTCTCTCTATCGCAGCTAATTGATATTTTATGCTGATTGATTGGCTTGATAGGATTCTTCCCAGATTCGCGAATCCTTTCCTTAGTAAGCCAGATTTGCTGATCTTGTTGTTGAGCCTTGATTTATTTCTTCCCTTATATGTTAGGATTTACTCCAACAGTCTTGTAGTATCTTCTTGACTCCTTGTAATTGATTTCCTGCATATGTATATTATTTTCATCATTAAAACTATATCTAACAAAAGAATCATTTGGGGTTGGAAGAATTTGTACAAGACCAACAAAAAATTTAGGCCATTGCAATTTGCAGGAGGATAAATTCTTTAATGAGGGTCAATAGGAAATGGTCTAATGTATAGTTATACAACTTTTTAAATCTAAGAGTAAATGGTAGAGCAGTAAGATTATAGTAATGGAAAATATGAAAGTCAAATGATTTGCGGGCACAACTTGCTGCCCTTCGCATTGCTTCTTTCCTTTTATTAGATTTGTCAAATTCCATTTGTGCCTTTGATGACGATTTATTTAAACCTTTAAAAAAAATAGACGTACTGATGTGTTGTCACATTGAGAATTATATATATATATATATATATATATATATTACGGGAAAAATGCAACTATAACAAATTCTTCGTTTACGATTAGATTAGATTTTCGAGGATCTTGTCATTTGGATAATATGTACCGTATTGGATCCTATATTATTGCATCGTTGTCTTTCAAAGATTCAATGAAATTCTAGATAAATTTAGTGTCTAACATCTGATGCTGAATAACTGCAAACACAATAACGACGTAAGATAAATTTAAAGAGTTTCTTTCATATCAAAATCATTTTATCAACGGAAAATAGTCAAAAATATCCTTCTACTATTCGAAAATGTTCATTTATATCCTCCTTTATTCTATTGGTCCATCATAGCCCCCTACGTCATACAATTGGTTCAAAAGTATCCCTCTGCCGTTAGGACCTTCTACCATGACAAAATTGTCCCACGTGGCCCGACATATCGGTGAGGTGGATGCCATGTGACATGCCACCTCATTGCACCGATCACACTTTACTCCCTCCCCTACTTTCTCTTCCACCACCACCTTCCTTTTTACCCAATCACCACCAACAGTATCAAGTATCAATATATCTACATTAATTCTGGTTGACACCTCTCTTTTAATTCTGAAAATGGAGGTGTTGGCTATTATCGAACGCCACAATGATTCCAATAAAGAGAACATCCCACCAAGCTATTCAGAAAAATCGACCCCACATTCTTCAAAATTATTCAAATGCTGCAACAGAAACGTGAAGAGAGGTTATAAGAAGCCTTTGAGAGACATTACCCATCTCTTCAACTTATAATTTCAGCCAACTCCAGCTGTATTCAACTTACAATT
This sequence comes from Nicotiana attenuata, assembly GCF_001879085.1. Taxonomy (NCBI): domain Eukaryota; kingdom Viridiplantae; phylum Streptophyta; class Magnoliopsida; order Solanales; family Solanaceae; genus Nicotiana; species Nicotiana attenuata. The sequence continues at coordinate 26,179,846 of NC_031989.1, forward strand.
TGCTTCTCAAGCTGGTCGTGGAAAGATAAAATCGGCTGGTGAGATTGATTCATTGTAGAAGAATTCGAAGATATTTAAACGAGATTTCAGATAGCTCAATTTTTAGACAAATATAACACAAACAATTGTTAGGTACAACAAAAAAAACCATTTTTTTTTTTTTTTGCAAAATCAAGGATTTTGGGGGTCTTTGGGAATAATTAAGAAACATTTGTTATCACAAAATATTAATGGATAGTTGATTTTATAGAAGATATAAATAGTGTCTTATTCAATTGCTTGCCTGCTGCGCTCTCTCTCTCTCAATTAACGTTCTACATTAAACGGCTGGCAGCAAGAAATTGATTTGTTGCCTTTTTGGACAATGATGTTGTTTTGTTGATTACTTCCCAAATGATTGTAAATTTATTTCTTAAAATTTTTTATGCTTTTTCCTAACAGAAGTAATACATTCAAATATTCACTACCGGAGTTGATTTTGAACGGGAGCAAGACAAAAGTAAGATGTATATCCCCAATGGAAAAAGAATTATGGAATGGTTTAGTTGGAAATCACAGAAGAGAAGTAAAACGGCTGACCAAGAAAGTACCCTAATCTTTAGAGACATTATGGGTTTGATATTTGATATTATTGGTGGTGATTGGATGAAGAGGGAGGTGATGGTGGAAGGATAGGTGATTGGGTGAAGAGGGAGGTGTCATGGGCGGCTTTCCAGCCATGCCCCATGACCCCACGGGCGCGTCCCGTGGCGTCCTAGCGAACCTCCCAATGCCTAACGCCACGGACGGCCCCGTGGTCTTGGCCGCGCCAAGTGACAAGCGCGCAGGTACCTCTGTCGCCCCACCGATATCCCTCGCGAGCGCCAAGCCGCAGGCAGAAGCCAACAGCGCCGCGCGCGCAGACAACGCCGTGCGCGCAGACCGTGATGCCAAAGACACTGCTGCTGACAACGGACCTGCTGCTGCCTTATAGAAAACTAAGTCATTTTCATTGTAAATATAGAGTAGTTTTATTTCATGTACTTCCATTATGTTTCTCTAGCTTAGTCAAGTCTAGTCTTGTAACTTTGGATTATTTTTTTTAAGTACTATTAGGGGGGATCAAGCAATCAAAACTTTCTAGCAAGCAAGCAATTCTCTGTACTGGTGTCTCTCCCCCTCGACACCGCGTTGCTTTTCTGTAATAGCTTTCATTAATGCAATCAAGCTTTCTTTCATTCTGAATTCTCATTTCTGTTCTCTCAATTGCTCTTGACATTGGTTTTCCCGTACGGCACTGACAATCTCGTCTAGCATACGGAGGGGACCTAAGTTGGCGGATAACAACTGCACTGACATCAGTTGCCTAGCCTTACGTCGCCCTTCCAAGGAATCTCAGGAAGGCGCCGCGTAACAGTAATAACGTGTATGGAGTATCAAGTATTAAATAATAATCAATGACATTAAATGTAAATAAGGAGGAAGATTCAGCCAAACTTGAATGAGGTGAATGATTCCTCCCTATGACAATGATAAATGACAAGAATATAAGAGCATGTTGAGCACTTTCTCGGATCTGGTGGAAATGACAATAGATAATCCAAAAAGGTCCAATCTCTCCGGAAAGTTATCCTTTGTATTTATCTAGAGAGCTTACTTTTCAAAAGTGCTCTTATCATCTTGGATATTTTTTATCCTTTTGCGTTATCTCTCATACTACTTATATGGGGTATTCCCAAAGAATCCTGAAAAGTACAAATAGAGAGAATATCCAATAGAATATTCCCTCTCAAGATCCCAAAACAAAACTAGCCGTTACTCCTATCTATGCTGCTCGACCTCGACCCTAATGAACCGCTCAGCGGCTCGTTCTGTTGATCACCGGTCGACCTTGGCCAAACTGCTCGCGTTGACGTGCAAATCGCTCATGGTAGTCATCTCTGCATGCCGAATTTCTTTGGTATGATTTTAACCCATACACCAATTGGAGTCGGGTCAGAAGCGAGTCGGGTCAGAAGCTCAATAGACATTTCTTTAATATAAATATTTTTTTTTAAAAAGGAAAAAAATTAACGGCTCAAAGGTAGGAGAAGGGTGAGTTAAAAAGGAAATGAGGAAGAGTACGAAGGTAAAAATAAAACAAAAAGGAAGTGTGACGTACAGGGTATGTAATTTGTCAAGGAGAATATATATATGTACAAATGAACTAAAGACTTTGGGAATTTCAACAATTTACACAGTAACACAACTTTTGTAGCAAGAAAATGTTTAGCACATGCACATGACATGATGTATGATAGAAATAAACTTATATTAATTCTTACAAGCAACTTGTTATCCTTAGGAAGAACAAAACAAAACGAGGATAGTGAAACCTTGTTTGTTTGGTTGCAGTATATATGGTGGAATGACGACTCACATGAAACTGAAAAGTATGAAAAGAGCAAAGAGGACTAAGGCCAAGTTGAAGCTGTCGAGTAATAATAGATCTGCTTGTGATTTTTCTTTTGTCCTTTAATTGTACTCAGCAGGAAAAAAATTGTTCAAAGTCAGTGTTACGCCAAAGCTCATTAACTTACTATGTTGGAATATTAAATTGGATCCAAATATATATTGATTAACTATAATTAAGCGATATTGTATTTTTAAGAATATGATATCCAATGGATTAATGTAAACGCCGAATTAGGATAAATTATTTCTATGAAAGCAGCTCTATCACCAAGCTAGAAGAATTCTCAAGTCAAATGATTGCGCTAAATTCTTCAATAGAGATGTTTATCCGTAAAACGGTACAATTTAATTTATACGTGATTTTTAGACAAGTGAATTAATTTGATCCTGAAATAATAAGATAATTGAAGAAATATATAACACTTAGCCTTGATATGAAGAGGAAATGACAGAAATAAAGATTCTGGTAGTGAAGCCTCCAGGCCTAACAGTAATACGAACAATAATAAGAACAGAAAATAAGAAGATAGAATTGTATAGAGCTTTGAGTAGATTGTAGTATCAGTTTGCTAGAAAATTCATCCATTACAATGATAACATAGCTCGCTATTTATAGCTACGTCTAGGGAACAAGGTCCTAGGATTGCACCCTTCTCTAATGTCAATTATGAGGGCCATTGATGAAGATGCAACAGTGAGCATAAATGCCAAATTCCTTGTAACGGGCAGCGTACTTAATGCTATAGAATATTCTTCATTAATGCCACCGGGAGGAGGGTATTTATTGCTTCTTTATGAATGTAATTCCTTCCGGTATCAAATGGGATAATTGTCTTCGGTTCTACATGTCATTCTATTAAGCGGCTACCTGGCATAGCATATTTTACCCTATCCAGATAGTCCCTCTGCTTTGCGGTGACATAGCTTTGTGTCACCAAGAAGTTGGTACCGACACTCTTTTGGCGGGAATTTCTATGATTTCCTCTAAAGGCTTCTGACGGCTGATTAGACGCACGTCTCTCCGCATTTAATGCCCCGAACACGCATCGTCCTACGATTCAGCATAGCTTTTACCGATTATCGAGGTAATCATGATCATGAATTTAGCCGCCAAAACTTTTACTTATATGCATCAATCTTCTCCCATTATACTTCATAATTTTGCAAGCTTTCTGAAATCTTCCTTACTGCTAATTAACCTTTCTTTAACTCCCTTAAAATGGAAAAGCTTTTCTTTCATCCAAATGGCTTCTTCTTCAAAGAACGTCAGCTCTTCAAAGGGCAAGAGCGAAGCCGAAGACGCTGCTCCTCCAATGGTAGATTCTATCATTCCTAGAAGTTTTGTTACAACAAAAGACTTCGAAGAGAAGTTCCCCTCGGCTCTCCCTCGCACGTGGGCTTTTGATAGATAGCCGTCTTCCATCCGTCCTTCCAGTATTCCTGTTGTGAAGGAAGACTGCCGCTGTCATGATTTGGACGTTGTTGCTCCTGATCTAACAGAGCGAGTGACCCTGCCCAAGGACGGTTTTACATATTTTTACATGTATCCCTTTACTTTGGGTGCGTTCTCTTTGAGTGGAGAGCTTTACTCCATTATTGCGGAGTTCAGCCTCCGCCTACCAGGTGTGTTTGGCACAAGTAAGTCCTTCTGTGTGGAGGACAATTGCTTGTCTTCGGAGCTTGTGCCAAGAGACGGGAGAGGAGATATCTTTATCTCATGTGATGAATCTTTAATCCCCCAAAATCTTCTACGTGGGAATGATAAATTTCAGCAAACGTGACCACTATGCCCTCTTATCGAGCATGGATGATGACAACGACTGTGGGTGGATGGAACAGTTTGTTGAAGTTGCCACCAATGACATCATTTCGGCAACGGCTTCATCCTTTCCGGAAGCGTGGAACCGCACTCGTAAGCTTCTTGTTAATATTTCATATTTCTTTTATTAGGGATTCTTCCATATCTGTATTGATCCTCCATCCTTCTCTTGTTTCAGCAACTCGATGGGTTCCACCTAGAGTTGAAGGCTTGGACTAATGGGTCCAGAAAATCTTGGATGTCGCTATGCCCGAAACCCGCACGTGGAAAGAATTGGCCCTTAAATATGGGTGGAAGGCCAAAAATCATGGTAACTCAAACTTACTTTGTTTCAGTTTTCTTTTTCTTTCCTATGTGAAGAAATTGATTGATCCCTTCTATCTTTTCTCTGAAATCAGATCTACTCCGCGGGCTCAATTGATGTTCCCGAGGAGGATATTTTGGCTGACTCTACTGATGCGGCGATGCTGCTTCAGGAGGCGCTCACTCGAACAGGTATCTCTGGGCCTGCTTCAGGTACAACTTTTTCATTACGGAGTCCCCAGTTAGAGAACAAACAAACAAAAAGAAGGCGTTCCTTCACGGCCGGGGGGAAAGAATAAGAGGGTGAAGGCTATTTCCCCCGAGTCGTCTCCGGAAGTGGTGGTGAATAGCCCTCCTCCCGGGCCGGTCATAGACACCATGATGATCGACGTTTATGGAGAAGCTAGTGATGAGGGAACTTCTCTACATAGAAGACGACGATCCTCATCAACTCAACAGAGTGCTCAATCTGTTGAGTTAATTACACCAACTGAGGACGATGTCTCGATACTTTTGGGGGGAATTCGACATGGTAGAAAATGCAAACTCCCATTTTCGGGCCCCAGTTGTTGTGCCCGGTACTGCGGGGCTGAGTACCGGTTCCCTGCCGTCTTCGGTTGGCGAGCATCCAACAACTAGTACCTTATTTGTTGAGGCTGCTTCTTATCCTTCATCGCCATCAGCTTCATCTCCCTCTTCCCCAGCTCTTCCATCAGCAACTGCAATATCATCTCCACTTTCCGCACCTGACCAAGAAGAAGGTGTTCCTCTTCCCTAGTCCCCAGTTCATTGGAATTTGGGGCACAATTATGCTGCCCACTCTGGAGATCCGCAAGGGAGGAGGAATGTTACTCTTTCGGTCTCCACCAGTTGCAACTTGTTATCCCGGCCGATGGAACTTGCTAATTATCTGAAGCCTTTGGCTTCAGTGAAAGATTGGGAAAAGATCCAGGCACTCTCGGGAGAGTTCTTGTTGAACAACGCCATGCACAATGCTGTAGCGGTACACTCCTTACTTCCTTTGTTATTTATTCTATTTTTCCTAAACATATCTTGAGTTTTTCCTTTCTTGCTTTGCAGGGTAACTTTCTTGCTTCCGAGGGCCTTCAGAAGTTAATTCGTGAGAAGGAGGAAATTACCTCCGCAGGGGTTCAACTTTTGGCAAAACGTGAGCAAAGTGTCGTTCGCCTCTCGGAACTAGAAGCCAAAGCCACTGAGGCTGTTGTGTTGGAAACTCGTTTGCAGCAAAGTGAGCAGAAGTGGATACTCTTAGCCAAGAGATTGCCCTATTGAGGGTGCAATTTGAAGAGGCTAGGGACAAATGGGTTGTAAGTCCATAATATCGTTCTTGCTACATCCGATCATGAGGCTCCCTTCCCTGAAAGATTGACCAACTTAGAGGCAGCCTTGAATTCCAAGATTGAAGAGCTTGCTGCTGCGGGGGTGAAATATGCCCGGTTGGGGGAGAAGTATAAGAAGACCATTGAGCATAATGGAATTTCAGTTCTATTGTCCGCGATCTTGATGTTAGCCTCAAGTCCATTTGATCTGCCCGGGAAAACCTTTCTGCCGAGGTCACACAACTCAAAGAAGAACTTATGCGCCGAGCGTCTTCCCTCGTTGTTGAGAAAACTTACGCTATGTATAGCATGAGGAGAAAAATCTTAGAAGAGGCCAAAGCTGGAATCAATCATTTTGATGCTAAAATTGCTAAGGCCTGTGAGCTTGAGTTAGCTGCTAAAAGTGATCTCCCGGCAGGGCCTGATGCTCCTGATCCTTCTGGTTCCGGTTCCAAGTTCTCAGGAACTGAAGAAGAATAAGAAGACGATGACGCTGAGGGCCTAAATGATGAAGGCCAAAATATTGATCCATCGCCGGATCTACTTACTCCCCCTGGGGGCACGGATACTTCTCTTCCTCCGGGTTCCGGAGAAGCAACAATTTAGCTTTTCCATTCTTTTCCCGAATGTTGTACTTGTGCTATTTTTGGCATGTTATTTGTAAATAAAACATTTTTTTGCATGAGTCTTTCTGCGCCTTTTGTTTGCAAGTTTTAACTTTGCATTCCTTTTTTGCTTAAGTGTTTTGCGCAAGTTTTACTGTTTGCGTCTGATTGTACAAGGCCTTAGGTGTATTTTTCCACAAAAGCATCTGTATTTCGGGAACAAATTCGTTCGAGATCAACCTTTTAACGTGAGGGTTTCTACAAGTATTTGTGCAAGTTTGCTCTTTGCGTCTTTTTGTGTAAGGCTTCGAGTGTATTTTCCCTGAAGGCATTTTGGTTTCGGGCATAAATTCTTCCGAAACCAACCCTTTAACGTGAAGGTTTTTATAAGAGAGGCCCCTCTTATGTTTATGGTGCTTTTGAAGAGGACGTCTCATGTTCATTACAGCACTAGCATTTGAAGTACTTGTTTAACGTTCAAATGACAAAGTTAATTCATCGTTCAGACAAGATAAAAACAAAAGGACTTCATTTTATTCCTTCTATTTTCAAAATGTACATAAGCATTTATTATGCTAAAAAAAGAAATTGTCATTACTTGTGGTTAACTTGTACAACTTAATTCTATGGGGCTGGCCGCGCAGTCCCCGGTTCGATGATACAACTATGTTTCTAGTTTTTGTTTTCCGATTGACGTGACAGTCATTGTTGCCTTATCCTCATATCATTCTCCCCCTGTGTTTGAATGCAAAGAATGCGAATTGGAACAATGGAAGTTTTGCACCTTCGAGGATCCCACTATTGAATTTCTAGATAATCCTTAACTCGTTATCATACTTTGTTTCCCTTTAGGAATTTATGCTATCGAGTGAAGGACTATCTAACAACCCTCTAGTGGTTTGCACTTGTGAACGGTGAGGTAACCTTTGCTCGATAGCAAACTTAACTTCCCAGTGGGAATTTTGATATAGGGCAAAAGATTATCTAACTGTCCCAGAGCGGTTCTTTGCTTATGTGCCTTGTTATTAAACGTCTTATTATCATTGAAGCTTTCTTTGTAGTATGCTTTGTGTTGCTGCCTCGTTAAAAACCTTTCCAGAAAAACCCAATTGGTGTAAAAACTGGACGAAGGGAAAAAGAGTGCAGCACATACTTTCAGTTCAGGTGATGTTCATCATCAATAATATCTTTTGAGGTGTGCCACGTTCCAGTTGCTGGGCAACTTTTCTCCATCTTGATTCTCCAATTCATACGAACCTTTCCCGGTGACAGCTAAAATTTGGTAGGGGCCTTCCCATGTTGGACCTTACTTCCCTACGTTGAGCTCCCGGGTATTTGAGTTACTTTCCTTAGGACCAAGTCTCCTATTTTAAAATTACGGAGGTTGGCTCTTCGATCATAATATCATTCCATTCTCTGCTTTTGGGCTGCCATCCTTATATGCGCCAAGTCCCTGCGCTCATCGAGTAGCTCCAAGCTGACTGACATTGTTTCATATTTGATTCTTCATCTTCTTGGAAATATCTTAAGGTGTGTTTCCCTACCGGGATTAAGACTTCCGCCCCATACACAAGGGAAAAAGGAGTTTCTCCTGTGCTCGATTTGACCGTTGTTCGATATGCCCATAAAACTCCGGGTAATTCTTCGGGCCATTTACCTTTAGCCGCTTCCAACCTTTTCTTGAGGTTTTGTATAATCACTTTGTTTGTTGACTCCGCTTGACCATTTGCGCTTGGATGGTAGGGTGAAGAGGTGATCCTCTTAATTTTCAAATCTTTGAGGAATTTCGTGACTTTTGTGCCGATAAATTATTGTCCATTATCGCATGCTATTTCTTTTGGTATTCCGAACCTGAAAGTTATATTTTCCCACAAAAAATCCACTACTTCGCGTTCGCCGGTCTTCTGATAAGGATCTGCTTCCACCCACTTAGAAAAATAGTCAGTAAAAATCAAAAGAAATCTCACCTTATTGGGAGCCGGCGGCAGTGGTCCGATGATGTCCATCCCCCATTTCATGAACGGCTATGGGGACAGAACAGAATGCAGTGGTTCTGCCGGTTGATGTACCAGTGGTGCATAGCATTGGCACTTATCGCATTTTTGTACGAAGGCTTTGATATCTTGTTCCATGCAAGGCCAATAATATCCTGCCCTTACCAGCTTTAGCACTAAGGAATCTGTGCCCGAATGGTTGCCACATATTCCTTCATGGACTTCTCGCATAACATAGTTAGCTTCGGATGCCCCCAAGTTTCATGCCAGCAGGCCTTAGAAAGATTTTCTGAACAGTTGGCCTCTCTTGAAGCAATATCGTGCTGCTTTGGCACGCAGCGCCCGGGACGCTTTGGAGTCTTCGGGCAGCTTTCCGTGCTCGAGATAATCAATGATTTCATTCCTCCAGTCCTAGATCAAATTGGTCGTATTTACCTCATAGTAACTATCTGCATCGAGGATTGAATGCATCAGTTGTACTACCGTCCCGAACTCTGATCCCTTTATTTCCATCGATGAACCGAGGTTAGCCAATGTGTACGCTTCTGCATTTTCTTCCCTCGGGAAATGAGTAGTCGACCACTCTTGAAATTGAGCCAACAGAGCCTGGACCTTTACCAAGTATTGTTGCATGCGCTCCTATTTGGTTTCAAAGATCCCGTAGACCTGATTTACCACCAGTCGTGAGTCGCATTTGATTTCTATGACCTCAGAATCTAGTTCTCGGGCCAGCTCGAGCCCTACTATCAAAGCTTCATACTTTGCTTCAGTGTTAGTTAAAGGGACTGTTATGATGGCTTGCCTTATGGTTTACCCCGAAGGCGTGATTTATATTATACCAAGCCCGAACCCGTTTACGTTGGAAGCTCTATCCGTACATAAGTCCAAACCCCCGATGTTGTTTTCGACACCATTACTGCCTCTTTGTTTGCCAAAGGCAACAATCCTGGACTGAAATTAGCCACAAAGTCAACCAAAACTTGTGACTTAATTGCAGTCCTTGGTTTATTCAATGTCGAACTCACTCATTTTGACAGCCCATTTGGCAAACCTACCCGAGAGCTCGGGTTTTTGAAGGATGTTCCGCAGAGGAAAAGTGGTCACCACAGCTATCAGGTGACATTGGAAGTAGGGCCTCTGTAACGACCCGACCTGTCATTTTGCTTTCTAGAACCCCATTACCGTAAATAAGACTTCCCATAAGTGCTTTTACTATTTATGACTTGCAGGAATGGTTAGCTCGGGATTTGGAAGGGTTCGGGTTAAAACCGGAACACTTGATTCCTTAAGGTTGGCTAAAAATGCCAAGATTGACTTCGGCCAATATTTTTAGCAAACGACCTCGGAATCAGGATTTGACGGTTCCAATAGGTTCGTATGATGATTTTGGACTTGGGGTATGTTCGGATCGGGTTTTGGATGACCCAGGAGCGTTTTGGCGCCTAATCGTGAAACTTGGTTCTTTGAAGGTTTTAGAAGTTCTTTAAATTTGGTTTGGAACGGGTTTTGCTGATATAGAGGTCCAAATGGGATTTTAAGATCGGGAATAGTTCCGTAATGTCATTTAAGACTTGCACGCAAAATTTGGTGTCATTCCGAGTAGTTTAAGTACGTTTCGGCGCATTGAGAGTAAATTGAAGAACTTAAAGTTCATAGTTTTGATTCAATTGGTTTGGGGTGTGATTCTTAGTTTTAGCATTGTTTGGTGCGTTCCGAGAGTTCGGGCGAGTCCGTTTTATGATTTCAAACATGTTGGGGCGGGGCCTCGGGGTCCCCAAGTGCTAATCGGACGAGGCTCGGACCAAGTTAGAACTTGGGAGCAACAACTGAAGCTCCCAGCTGCTGTCATAATCGCACTTGCGCTTGGCCAACCGCAGGTGCGAGGGCTTGGCCGCAGAAGCGGTTCTGGAGCGTTTGGCCAGGGATCGCAGGTGCGAAATTCTATGCGCACCCAGGAATGCGCAAGTGCGGACCTAGGCGTAGAAGCGGAACGCTCGCCGCAGAAGTGGTCTCCCATCCCATAAGCGGCCCACACTGGCCTTGAAGACCTCTGTAGAAGAGGACCAAGCACCGCAGATGCGGTCAAGGCACCGCAGGTTCAAAAATTGATGGGCAGAAGGGTTCATTTAATACGGGACTTAAGCCATTTATAACACATTTCTCTCACTCTTTAGGCGATTTATGGAGCTTATTGAGAGGGGTTTTCACCTAACACTTGGAGGTAAGTGATTTCTACCAGTTCTGAGTTAAATATATAGTTTAAGGGTAGATTATAAATATAGTGAAAATTATGGGTTTTGGTGAAACCTAGGTTTTTGATAAAAATGAGATTTAACCAAGAAATTTGTTATGGAATTTAGTAAAAATCATATATTTGAGTTCATGAAGTTATGGCCTTCAAAAATTTCCGAAATCCGGTCACGCGGGCCCGGCGGTGAATTTTAGGATTTTGCAAATAGGCTTGGAAAATCACTTTTATAGTTAGGAGATGAACTTTTAAGCATGTATTAATTATTTTATATAATATTTTACTAGTTTCGAGTCGTTTGGCGCCAAATTGAGGGTTTGGGCACAATCTTGGACCGGAAAGTAGGCCTTGGGACGAGGTAAGTCTCTTTTCTAACCTTGTAAGAGGGAATTGACCCCATAGGTGAACTTAATTAATATGTGCTTTTATTTGTGGGGGCTATGTACGCACGGAGTGACGAGAATCCGTACGTAGCTACTATTCATGCTTATGTCCGGGTAGTTTTAGGTCTACACCATGCTTTGTGGACCCCGTTACATGATTATGTTTGTTAATTATCTTGAATAGAGCTGGGGTTGAGGATTTACGGATTTTAAACGTTTCAAGTTGAATTTCTTTATTTAATAAAGAATTGATGGATGTTATGATTAACTATAGAAATTTATATTTAACCACATCGCAAGTATATTCCGCGAGCGTGGTGACTTTTCCACTACTCTCATGGGAGCGGGCCGTTCGCCTCGGCAGGTTAATAGATGCATCTATGGTTCGTGCCGTTCGACCCTCGGCAGTGCACACAGTTATGTTATGTATATTTGGATCGGGTCGTACGTCCTCGGCATAATTCGTGCGTGATACTAATATTTGAAAGTCCCTTGGTATTTGATATTTATTTATTGGCTTGAGAAATTACATGTTTTGAATGAGGGAAATGATTCGGTCCTTACTAGCGGTGAAAAGATTGTTTATTTATTTCTTACTTTGAGTTTTATTGTCATTTATATCTATCATGTTTATTTAGAACTTCATATTATTATATTGTTGGCCCATAGTAAGTGTCGATGTTGACCCTCGTCACGGTGAGATGCCTCCTGAGCCCGATCTGCAGCAGTCGGAGCCTTTCTTTTGATTGTATTTTCTATCTATTTCTCTTTGGACAGTAGACTGGTATTCTTTTGTATATTCTACTAGATCCTCATACACTTGTGACACCAAGTCTTGACACACATTAGTAGACTTGAGGTTTTGGTTTTTATTCTTTGATTATGATTGCACTCAGTTGCTATCGTATTATCTATTTTAAATCCGTTATTTCTCAGATCTTTTAAATTAAGGAAAATTTGATTACTTAGATAACTTTGTTAAAAAGAGGAAATCATGTGGCTAGTTCACAGTTGGCTTGCCTAGCGGCGGCGTTAGGTGCCATCACGACCTATTATTGAATTGGGCCGTGACAGCCTCAGCTTCCTAGTAGTGACTACGAGAGCTAAGACCAGTTTCTCTAAATGCGGGTAGCGAGTTTCTGCTCCCCTTAAAATTTTACTAACATAATAAATGGGAGATTGCGTACCTTCGTCCTCACGGACTAAAACTGCACTTACCGCGACTTGCAAGACTACGAGGTAGACTAATAGTGTTTCACCTTCCTTTGGTTTCAAAAGTAACAGAGGGCTCGACATGTACCTTTTCAAATCTCTCAAAGCCTGCTGGCACTCCGGGGTCCGTTCGTAGTTGTTTTTCTTTTTGAGTAGTGCTAAGAAACAATGACATTTTTCTGATGACCGGGAAATGAACCTGCTCAAAGCTCACGATCTCCCCATGAGCCTTTGGACTTCCTTCACGCTTGACAGTTGGTTAGGGATGTCTTCGATGGCCTTGATCTTATCGGGGTTTACCTCAATTCCCCTTTGCGATATCAAAAATCCTAGAAACTTCCCAGAACTGACCCCGAACGTGCATTTCCAGTGGTTAGGCTTCATATTGTGCTTCCTTAGGATGACAAAAGTTTCTTGCAAATACTTAAGGTGATCACATGCGGTCAAAAACTTAACGAGCATATCATCTATATAAACTTCCATAGTCTTCCCTATTTGTTTTTCAAACATCTTGTTCACAAGTCGATGATAAGTGGATCCCGTGTTCTTCAACCCGAAGGGCATCACATTATAGCAATATGTGCCGAAATTCGATATGAACAGAGTCTTTTCCTGATCCTCCGGGTTCATCTTAATTTGGTTATACCCAGAGTAAGCATCGAGGTAACTTATTAACTATTGCCCGGCCGTCGCATCGATCATTTAATCGATGTTTTGCAGTGGGAACGAGTCTTTCGGGCATGCCTTATCAAGTCCTTATAATCTACACACATGCAAAATTTATTGTTCTTTTTAGGAACTACGACCACATTAGCTAGCTAGTCTAGATACTTTACCTCTCGGATCGAACCAATATTAAGTAAGCGAGTTACCTCTTCTTTGATGAATTTATTCCTGGCTTCCGCAATAGGGCATTTCTTTTTTCTTACTGGACGTATGTTGGGATCCAAACTTAACTTGTGTACGGCTACCTCCGTCGGGATACCTGACATATCCGCATGCAACCATAAAAAACAATCGACATTAGATTTAAGAAATTCAATAAAGCTAAACCTGAGCTCGGGGTGCAGTCCTGTCCCCAAGTGGAAATTCCTTTCTAAGAACTCTTCGAACAATGCAACTTGCTCAAGCTCTTCCGCCGTATATTTTGTTGCATCCGTCTCTTCTGAAACCTGGAAATACCTCGGCACCTGATAAGTTTCCGACGCTTCTACTCCATTGCTGCCGGTTGGTCACCCCTTATCTGTTTAACTTCTTCTGGTGTTGGAAACTTCAACAATTGATGATATGTTGATGGTACAACTTTCATCTCGTGCAACCATGGTCTTCCCAGAATAATGTTATATCCCATATCACCATCTACCACTTCAAAAAGAGTTGTTTTCATCACTGCTTTGGCGTTTGTGGGCAACAAAATCTCTCCTTGAGTTGTCATGCTCGCGAGGGTGAATCCGGCGAGGATTTTTGTGGCCGGAATGATGCTTCTGATGAGTTTAGCTTGCTCCAATACTCTCCATTGTATGATATTGTCTGAACTTCCTGGATTCACTAGAACACGTTTAAATTAAAGTCTAGCACATTTAAAGAAATTACCAGTGCGTCGTTGTGCGGCAACATCAATCCGTCTACGTCCTCCGTGAAAGTAATATCGTCTTCGGCGACTTCCCGTTGATCTCGTCCCCCTCTACGAAGATCATGTTGATCATCTGGTTCGGGGGATCTTCCCCTGCTTTCGAGGGTTCCGCATTGTCCTGGTTACGGCCATAATTGTTCTTAGCCAGGTCACTCAAGAATTCTCTGACATGACCATTCTTTAATAGCGTCGCCACCTCTTCCCGGAGATGTCGGCAGTCCCCAGTATGGTGTCCATTCATCACGTGGTATTCACACTACAAGTTGGGATCCCTCCGGCTGGGATCAAATCTCATCGACTTTGGAAGCCGTGCTTCTTTGATGTTTCTCATAGATTATACCAATTCTATTGTGCTGACATAGAAATTGTATTCTGATAGCCTGGGGTAGGAAGGATCCTGCGTACCTGGCGCAATGATCTATTGTTCGGACCGCGATCAGACCTTCTGTCGATAGTGAATCTATCTGCTTACCGAAAACCTCTACTGCGGCCTTCTGTCTGCTCGTAGGGCAAAAATCGGCCCCTCGAAGACCATCTGTCCGTGTCAAAGTCGTCTTTTGATTTTTCTTTATTTATTCTCCCATCCCTTTGCCGACGACGGGAAACCGACCTGATCATCTTCGATCTTTATCTTTGATTCATACTGGTTGTGTACATCCGCCCAAGTAGTTGCTTGGAATTAAAGCAAACTTTCTTTCAGTTTCCGAGAAGGGTCTGAACTTCTCGGATTCACTCCCTTGGTGAATGCTTCAGCCGCCCATTCGTTTGGAACAACCGGGAGCAACATTCTCTCCTTTTGGATCCGGGTGACAAATTCTCACGGCGACTCGGATTCTCCTCGTGCAATTCTGAATATGTCGGCCTTTAGGGGCTGCACTTTTCTGGCCCCGGCATGAGCCTTAATAAAAGAGTTTGCGAGTATCTCAAAAGAATCTATGAAATGCTTGGATAACAGTGAATACCACGTCAAGGCTCCCCTCGTGAGAGTCTCTCCAAATTTCTTCAGCAGAATATATTCAATCTCGTGATGAGCTAAATCATTCCCCTTTACCGCCGTTGCATAGGTGGTAATATGCTCATGAGGATCTAAAGTTCTATCATACTTTGGTACGTTAGGCATTTTGAACCGCTCGGGGATTAATTTTGGTATCGCGCTTGGTTTGTATGGAAACCGAGTATACTTCTTTGAGTCTGGTCCTTTCATCGATGTGCGTGCGCGGTCCCGGTGTTTTTCTGGAAGGCTTATATGTTAAAAACCGATGAAAACAAGAATTTTTGCCTTAAAAGTTAATTTTAGTTAACTTCGGTCAATGTTTTGAGTAAAGACCCGGACCCGTGGTTTGACGGTCCCGGTGGGTCCGTATTGAAATATGGAACCTGGGCGTATGCTCGGAATCGAATACGGAGGTCCCAGCTCGAGTTATGAATTTTTGTTGAAAATTAAAAGTTCGAAAATTCAATGGTTTTAAGAATTGATTAATGTTTGGCTTTGTTGATACCGGGTCCGTATTTTGGTTCTGGAGCCCGATAAAGGTCCAATATAATATTTATGACTTGTCTATGAAATTTGGTGAGAAACGGAGTTGGTTGGACGTGATTCGGACGTCCGATTGTGAAAATAGAAATTTCAAAGTGTTATTGAGAATTTCATTTGATTTGGTGCTAAATTTGTAGTTCTAGGTATTATTTCGGCGATTTGATCACGTGAGCAAGTTTATATGATGTTTTAAGACTTGTGTGCATGATTGGGTTGGAGTCCCGAGGGCTCGGGTGAGTTTCGGATAGGCTACAGAGTGTAGCTAGTGTGCTTAAGGTCTGCAAACTTCGCATTTGCGAGATCTGGCTCGCAAATGCGAAGCAACCTCGCATTTTCGAAGTTGGTCTGGAGTAAGGGTTCTTCGCATTTGCGAAGAAAGGGGTCGCATTTGCGATCCTCCAGTTTCGCATTTTCGAACAAAATGTTCGCATTTGCGAAGGCAAAAGAAATGCGATAGGTTCGCAATTGCGAGACTTTTCTCGCATTTGCGGGCTTTGCATTTGTGATACCCAGGTCGCAAATTCTACATCTGCAGCTAGGTAAATATGACTTAGACGGGATTTTTCTCCCATTCTTCAAACTTTCAAAACCTAAAACCTTAGAGGCAATTTTTCCAAGACCATTTATTCCCCAAAACATTGGTAAGTGATTCTAACTCATTTTCCTTCAATCTTTCATTACATTTCACAAATCTTTAACCTAAAATCTAAGTTTTCATAGTGGAATTGGGGATTTTTGGGTAGAACTTAGGGGTTTGATAAATTGGGAATTTAGACCTCAAAGTGAGGTCGGATTCCAAAAACAATTACATATCCGGGCTCGGGGGTGAATGTGTAATCGGGTTTTGGTCCAAATTTCGGGTTTGGACCAAGTAGGACCGGGTGTTGACTTTTGTTGACTATTTCAATAATGACTTAAATTGAATCTTTTGCAATCGTGGGTGATTCCTAAGGCTTATTTTGAATAGTTTGGTTTGTAATTGCTAGATATTGTTGGTTCAGAGGCTAGTTTGAAAGGCAAAGCCGTGATTGAGCTTTGAGTGCTCTTTGGAGAGAGGTAAGTGTTGTGTCTAACCTTGACTTGTGGGAATTAGGGACGACCCTCGGACTATTTGCTATGTGATTCTCATATGAGCGGCGTATATGCGAGGTGACGAGTGCGTATACGCCGCCAAATTATCTATTTTCCTTGATTTACCGCTTTTCCATAATTGTTTCCCTTCTTGTCTTAACTGTTATATGCTCGACATGCTTTCCATGCTTAACTGCTACATGTTAATCAATATCTTCTCTCGTTAATGATGTTAGCTCTTTTCATAATTTCATGAATCCCTGCTATTTGCTTAACTTAACTTGTTTTCACTTTAAAATTATAAATTGCTGGATTGGTCTCGCTGTGTAGTACTATTTGTGTAGATTCTATATTGAAAAAGTTTTCCCTTTTGGTTCAGTTTGATATTTATTGATCGTAAAGGCTTTGTAGTTTCCATTGTTGATGTGACTTTGTACATTGAGTGTTTGGTACTGATGTGGTGGGATCGGGTTGCACGCTGCAACAGGTGTAATAAAGGTGGATTGATATGGTGGAATAAGGGTAAATATATTTATACGGTGGGATCGGGTTGCACGCCGCAACAGGTGGAATAAGGGTGGATTGATATGGTGAAATAAGGGTGAATTATGATATTGATACTGATATATGGTGGGGTCGGGTTGCGCGCCGTAACAAATATATATTATTTACTGTTATTGATATTGTTACGGTGGAATAAGGGAGGATTATGTGCTGTTTGGCGGGATCGGGTTGTGCGCCGCAACAACCTATATATTTCCATTTCCTGAGCTGTGTTGTTTCTCAGTATTATTTTTTGCTGGTAAAGATTGGTAATTCTGGACGACACTGGTGTATTTTCGAGGCTATGGTTATCATTTTCTGTTGGCTGTTTAAATTCTGTTAAGTATTTCCACTATTCTGTCATTATTATATACTGTGTACAGGTTATAGTGTAGGTGACCCGCCTTAGCCTCATCACTACTTCATCGAGGTTAGGCTCGACATTTACCAGTACATGGGGTCGGTCGTACTGATACTACACTCTGCACACTGTACTAATTTTGGAGTCGGTCCCGACGACGACTACTAGAGAGCTCGGATCGGATAGCATACGGAGACTTGAGGTACAGCTGCTCAGCGCTTGCAACTCCTGGAGTCCCCTTCTTGTTCTTATTTAGCTGTGTATCTTCTTTTCGGACAACTTTATGTTATTTAAGACCGTTGTATGTATTATTCTAGCATCTCGTGCACTTGTGACACCCGATTCAGGGATTGTAATAGACGTTTGGTAGTTTTATCTTCCGTATTAATATTTCAGTTATTCCAGTTATCTCTCGTTATTTAATTCTGCTGTTAAAAGTGGATAATATGTTCTAACGTTGGCTTGCCTAGCAAGTGAAATGTTAGGCGCCATCACGGTCCCTATGGTGGGAATTCCGGGTCGTGACAAGTTGGTATTAGATCACTAGGTTAAATAGGTCTCACGAGTCGCGAGTAAACTTAGTATAGTCTGGAGGATCAGTACAGACACGTCTATACTTATCTTCCAGAGGCTACGGAATTAGGAATAGTTTCACTTCTATTCTCTCTATCGTGCAATTTTATTCTATCATTGCTGATTGAACTCTTCTATTCAGTTCTCTGGTAGATGGCAAGAACGTGTACCGCATCTTCAGCTGAGCAGCAACCAGAGCCCCCAACAATAGCTCCTACGAGGGGCAGAGGCCGAGGTCGTGCTAGAGGATGAGGCAGGGGCAGAGCTCAGCCCCGAGCTCGAGTAGCAGCACCAGCGGCGGAGCCTCAAGTAGAGCTTGATGAGGAGGCTCCAGCCCAGATCGTCCCAGCAGGACCAGCTCAGGTCCCAGAGGGGTTTATCGCCACCCAGTACTACAGGATGCTTTGGTCTGTTTGGTGGGACTGATGGAGAGTGTAGCCCAGACCGGCACATTTCCTGTGGCACCAGCCGTCTCTCAGGCTGGGGAGGAGCACAGACTCCCCCTACTCACACTGCGGAGCAGATGGCTCCCCAGTTTTAGACTCCAGCAGCCCAGCCCGTTGGGGTAGTTCAGTCGGTTGTTGCGGCACAGACCGGTGATGGATCAGCTATGTCTTCTGAGGCTTTGTGGAGATTGGATAGGTTTACCAACCTTTTCCCAGTTCACTTCAGCAGTGCATCTTCAGAGGATCCCCAGGACTATCTGGATAGCTGCCATGAGGTGCTACGGAACATGGGGATCGTGGAGACCAATGGGGTCAACTTTGCTGCATTTCATTTGTCGGGTTCCGCCAAGAAATGGTGGAGGGATTATATGTTGACCAGACTAGTTGGGCCACCCACTCTTACTTGGAACCAGTTCTCTCAGTTATTTCTTGAGAAGTTCCTTCCTATTCTCAGAGAGAGGACTATCGGAGGCAGTTCGAGCGTCTTCAGTAGAGCTCTATGTCTGTCACTCAATACGAGACTCAATTTGTGGATCTGGCCCGTCATGCTATTCTTCTGCTCCTACTGAAAGAGAGAGGGTGAGGAGGTTTATTGAGGGACTTGCTCAGTCTATCAGATTGCAGATGGCTAAGGAGATTGGGAGTGAGATTTCTTTTCAGGCGGCTGCCAATGTTACTAGGCGAGTCTAGATGGTTCTAGCTCAGGGGAGTGGTCAAGGATCTGACAAGAGACCTCGTCATTTAGGTGGTTTTAGTGGTGCCTCGTCTGGAGGCAGGGTACTTTTGGTAGGGGCCATCCTCCCGGCCATATCATTCAGCGCTTCAGACATCCCACAATGCTTCAGGGAGTTGTGGTCCTTATGTGCCTCATTCTGGGTAGCCAACCTACAGTGTACCGCCAGCTCCTACTAGTGTACCTCCTATTCAAAGTTATTACCGTAGTCATCCGGCCCATCTGGGTCAGTCTCAGTTTCAACAGCCATAGTACTAGGATAGATGTTTTGAGTGTGGTGGTTTTGGGCATATTAGGAGGACTTGTCCGAGATTGTTGGGTGGTGCGCCGCAACAGAGTTCTCGTGCCATGATTCCGGCACCGGTTGCATCATCGCCCGCTTAGCCAACTAGAGGTAGGGTCAGGGAGCCAGAGGTAGAGGCCATACTGCTAGAGGTGGAGGTCAGGTAGTTAGAGGTGGAGGTGAGGCCGCTAGAGGTGGAGGCCATCCAGTAGGAGGTCGTCCTAGAGATTTAGTTCAGATTGGTGGGGCCCAGCCCCAATGCTGTGCCTTTCCAGCCAGGCCTGAGGCTGAGTCATCTGACGTAGTTATCACAGGTACGATTTCAGTTTGCAGTAGAGATGCCTCAGCTCTATTTGATCCAAGGTTCTACCTATTCATACATGTCGTCCTATTTTTCTTCATATTTGGTTATGCCTCGTGATTCTTTAAGTGCTCCTGTGTATGTGTCCATACCTGTGGGAGATTCTATTATGGTAGATCGTGTTTATGGTTCATGTGCGGTTATCATTGGAGGTCTTGAGACTAGCTTAGATCTTTTACTTCTCGATATGGTTGATTTTGATGTCATCTTGGGTATGGATTGGCTGTCACCTTATCATGCTATATTGGATTGTCACGCCAAGACGTGAGCTTAGCCTTTTCGGGGTTGCCTCAATTAGAGTGGAGAGGGACTCTTGGCCATTCTACCAGCAGGGTTATCTCTTATGTGAAGGCTCGACATATGGCCGAGAAGGGGTGTCTAGCTTATTTGGCTTATGTCCGTGATTCTAGTGCGGAGGTTCCTTCTATGGATTCCGTTCCAGTTTTTCATGAGTTTCCAGAGGAGTTTCCTACAGACCTATCGGGGATGCCACCTGACAGAGATATCGAATTTTGTATTGATTTGGCTCCGGGCACTCAGCCCATTTCTATTCCGCCATACCGTATGGCCCCGCCAGAGTTGAAAGAATTGAAAGAGTAGTGGCAAGATTTGCTTGATAAGGGCTTTATTAGACCTAGTGTCTCGCCCTGGGGTGCGCCCGTGTTGTTTGTGAAGAAGAAGGATGGATCGATGAGGATGTGCATAGATTATCGGTAGTTGAACAAAGTCACCATCAAGACCAAGTATCCATTACCAAGGATTGATGACTTATTTGATCATCTTCAGGGTGCCAAGGTGTTTTCAAAGATCGATTTGAGGTCCGACTACCATCAGTTGAGGGTTAGGGCATCTGATGTCCCTAAGACAGCTTTTCAAACTCGGTATGAGCATTATGAGTTTCTAGTAATGTCATTTAGGCTGACAAATGTCCCAACAACATTCATGGATTTGATGAACCGGGTATTCAAGCCCTATCTGGATTCCTTTGTGATTGTGTTTATTGATGATATCTTGATCTACTCCCGCAGTCGAGTGGAGCATGAGTAGCATCTTCGGATTGTTCTTCTTTCTCTAAGAGACAGCCAGTTATATGCTAAGTTTTCAAAATGTGAGTTTTGGTTGAGCTCAGTTGCCTTCTTGGGGCATGTTGTATCGGTAGAGGGCATTTAGGTGGATCCTAAGAAGATTGAGATAGTTCAGAACTGGCCTAGACCCACATCAGCTACGGAGATCCGGAGTTTCTTAGGATTGACGGGCTATTACCATCGGTTAATGGAGGGATTTTCATCTATAGCAGCCCCGTTAACCAAGTTGACCCAGAAGGGTGCCCCGTTCAGATGGTCAGACGAGTGTGAGGCGAGCTTTCAGAAGCTCAAGACTGCTTTGACTACGACGCCAGTGTTGGTTTTCCTACAGGTTCAGGACCTTAGATGGTGTATTGTGATGCATCTCGTATTGGACTTGGTGCAGTATTGATGCAGGGTGGCAAGTTGATTGCATATGGGTCGCGGCAGCTGAAGGTTCACGAGAAGAATTACCTTGTTCATGACCTAGAGTTGGCAGCCATTGTTCATGCGTTGAAGATTTGGATGCACTATCTTTATAGCGTGTCGTGTGAGTGTTCACGGATCATCGGAGTTTGCAGTATTTGTTCAAGCAAAAGGATCTCAATTTGAGGCAGAGGAGGTGGTTAGAGCTATTGAAAGACTATGATATCACCATCTTGTATCATCCCGGGAAGGCATTGTGGTGACCGATGCTTTGAGTAGGAAGTCAGTGAGTATGGGCAGCCTTGCGTACATTCCAGTCGGTGAGAGACCGCTTGCATTAGATGTTCAGGCCTTGGCCAATCAGTTCGTGAGGTTGGATGTTTCTGAGCCCAGTCGTATTCTAGCTTGTGGGGTCGCTCGATCTTCATTGTTTGAGCGCATCAGGGAGCGGAAGTATGATGACCCTCATTTGCTTGTCCTTAGGGACACAGTGCGGCATAGAGATTCCAAGCAGGTTACGATTGGAGATGATGGAGTTTTTAGGATGCAGGGTCGTGTTTGTGTGCCTAATGTGGATAGACTTCGTGAGTTGATTAAAGAGGAAGGCCCACAGTTCCCGATATTCTATTCATCCGGGCGCTGCCAAGATGTATCAGGATTTGCGGCAGCATTATTGGTGGAGGAGGATGAAGAAGGATATAGTTGCATATGTAGCTCGGTGTATAATTTGTCAACAAGTAAAGTACGAGCATTAGAGACCTGGTGGTTTGCTTCACTATGGATTTCCTTGTTGGACTCCCACGGACTCAGAGGAAGTTCGATGCAGCTTGGGTTATTGTGGATAGACTGACCAAGTCAGCGCATTTCATTCCTGTGGCAGTTACCTATTCTTCAGAGCAGTTAGCAGAGATTTATATCCGCGAGATCATTCGTCTTCACGGGGTGCCCGTGTCTATCATTTCTAATCTAGGTACATATTTCTGGAGAGCAGTACAACGTGAGTTGGGCACGCGGGTTGAGTTGAGCACAACCTTTCATCCTCAGATGGACAGTCCGAGCGCACTATTCAAATATTGGAGGATATGCTTCGTGCTTGTAATATTGACTTCGGAGGCTCATGGGATCAGTTTTTGCCACTTGCGGAGTTTGCCTACAACAACAGCTATCAGTCGAGCATCCAGATGGCTCCCTACGAGGCATTATATGGTAGACGATGTCGAACGCCGGTTGGATGGTTTGAACTGGGGGAGGCTCGGTTATTGGGTACATATTTGGTACAGGATGCCTTGGATAAGGTTAAGATTATTCAGGATAGACTTCGCACAGCTCAGTCTAGGCAGAAGAGTTATGTCGATCGTAAGGTTCATGATGTTGCATTCATGGTCGGAGAGCGGGTGTTACTCCGGGTGTCACCCATGAAGGGTGTAATGAGTTTTGGAAAGAAGGGCAAGTTGATCCCTAGGTACATCGGGCCTTCTGAGATTCTTGAGCGAGTGGGAGATGGGGCTTACAGACTTGCGTTGCCACCTAGTTTGTCAGCAGTTCATCTAGTGTTTCATGTTTCCATGCCTTGAAAGTATCACGGCGATCCATCCCACGTGTTAGACTTTAGCACTGTCTCGCTGGACAAGGATTTGACCTACGAGGAGGAGCCGGTAGCTCTTCTAGACCGGCAGGTTCGTCAATTGAGATCGCAGAGTTATCCTTCAGTTCGAGTGCAGTGGAGAGCTCAGCCTGTTGAGGCATCTACTTGGGAGTCCGAGTCTGATTTGCGGAGTATATACACCTTTTTCCCATCTCAGGTACTTTTCTATGTCCGTTCGAGGATGAACGGTTGTTTTAGAGGTGGAGAATATGATGACCCGATAGGTCATCTTATGATTTAAAACCAAATTCTGTGTTTCGAAGCTTTAAACACCTCATTTTAGCCTTTCTCGATTTGTGTGCGCGGTCCGAGTGTTTTTCTGGAAGGCTTATATGTTAAAAACTGATGAAAACAAGAATTTTTGCCTTAAAAGTTAATTTTAGTTGACTTCGGTCAGCGTTTTGAGTAAACGGACTGGACCCGTGTTTTGACGGTCCCGATGGGTCCGTATTAAAATATGGGACCTGGGCGTATGCCCGGAATCGAACTCGGAGGTCCCTAGCTTGAGTTATGAATTTTTGTTGAAAATTAAAAGTCTGAAAATTCAATGGTTTTAAGAATTGATTAATGTTTGGACTTATTGATACCGGGTGCGTATTTTGGTTCCGGAGCCCAATACAGGTCCAATATAATATTTATGACTTGTCTGTGAAATTTGGTGAGAAATGGAGTTGGTTGGGCGTGATGCGGACGTCCGGTTGTGAAAATAAAAATTTCGAAGTGTTTTTGAGAATTTCATTTGATTTGGTGCTAAATTTGTAGTTCTAGGTATTATTTTGGCAATTTGATCGCGCGAGCAAGTTCATATGATGTTTAAGACTTGTGTGCATGTTTGGTTTGGAGCCCTGACGGCTCGGGTGAGTTTCGGATAGGCTACGGAGTGTTTTGAACTTAGAAAATATAGGTGGTGTGCTTCAGGTCTGCAGACTTCGCATTTGCGAGATCTGGCTCGCAAATGCAAGCATCACATTTGCAAAGAAACCTTCGCGTTTGCGAAGTTGGTCTGGGGGAAGGGTTCTTCGCATTTGCGAAGAAAGGGGTCGCATTTGCGATCCTCCAGTTCCGCATTTGCGAACAAAATGATTGCATTTGCGAAGGCAGCAGAAATGCGAAGGGTTCGCAATTGCGATACTTTTCTCGCATTTGCGAGCTTCGCAAATTGTGAATCCCAGGTCACAAATGCGACATCTGCAGCTGGGAAAATATGACTTAGACGGGATTTTTCTCCCATTCTTCAAATTTTCAAAACCTAAAACCTTAGAGGCGATTTTAAGACCATTTCTTCCCCAAAATATTGGTAAGTGATTCTAACTCATTTTCCTTCAATCTTTCATTACATTTCACAAATCTTTAACCTAAAATCCAAAGTTTCATGGTGGAATTGGGGATTTTTGGGTAGAAATTAGGGATTTGATAAATTGGGGATTTAGACCTCAAATTGAGGTCGGATTCCAAAACCAATACATATCCGGGCTCGGGGGGTGAATGGGTAATCGGGTTTTGGTCCGAATTTCGGGTTTAGACCAAGCGGGCCCGGGTGTTGACTTTTGTTGACTTTTTCAATAATGACTTAAATTGAATCTTTTGCGATCTTGGGTGATTCCTAAGGCTTATTTTGAATCGTTTGGTTGGTAATTGCTAGATATTGTTGGCTCGGAGGCTAGTTTGAAAGGCAAATCTGTGGTTGAGCTTTGAGTGGTCTTTGGAGCGAGGTAAGTGTTGTGTCTAACCTTGACTTGAGGGAATTAGGACCCTCGGACTATTTGCTATGTGATTCTCATGTGAGCGGCGTCTATGCGAGGTGACGAGTGCTTATACGCCGCCAAATTATCTGTTTTCCCTGATTTACCGCTTTTCCTTAATTGTTTCCCTTCCTATCTTAACTGTTATATGCTCTACATGCTTTCCATGCTTAATTGCTACATGTTAATCAATATCTTCTCCTGTTAATGATGTTAGCTCTTTTCATAATTTCACGAATCCCTGCTATTTGCTTAACTTGACTTGTTTTCACCTTAAAATTGTAAATTGCTGGATTGGTCTCGCTGTGTAGATTCTATATTGAACAAGGTTTCCCTTTTGGTTCAGTTTGATATTTATTGATCGTAAAGGCTTTGTAGTTTCCATTGTTGTTGTGACTTTGTACATTGATTATTTGGTACTGATATGGCAGGATGAGGTTGCACGCCGCAACAGGTGTAATAAGGGTGGATTGATATGGTGGAATAAGGGTGAATATGTTTATCGGGTGCACACCGCAACATGTGGAATACGGGTGAATTATGATATTGATACTGATATATGGTGGGATCGTGTTGCGCGCCACAACCAATCTATATTATTTACTGTTATTTATATTGTTACGGTGGAATAAGGGAGGATTATGTGTTATCTGGTGGGATTGGATTGCACGCTGCAACAACCTATATGTTTCGATTTCTTGAGCTGCGTTGTTTCTCAGTATTATTATTTGAACTGGTAAAGATTGGTAATTCTGGATGACACTGGTGTATTTCAAGGCTGTGGTTATCATTTTCTATTGGTTGTTTAAATTCTGTTCAGTATTTCTATTATTCTGTCATTATTATATACTGCGTACAAGTTATAGTGTAGGTGACCCGCCTTAGCCTCGTCACTACTTCGTCGAGGTTAGGCTCGGCACTTACCAGTACATGGGATCGGTTGTACCGATGCTACACTCTGCACACTGTGCAGATTTTGGAGTCGGTCCCGGCGACGGCTATTAGAGAACTCGGATCGGACAACTTACGAAGACTTGAGGTACAACTGCTCAGCGTTTGCAGCTCCTGGAGTCCCCTTCTTGTTCTTATTTAGCTGTGTATCTTCTTTCCGAACAACTTTATGTTATTTCAGACCTTTGTATGTATTATTCTAGCAGCTCGTGCACTTGTGACATCAGATTCAGGGATTGTAATAGATGTTTGGAAATTTTATCTTCCACATTAATATTTCAGTTATTCTAGTTTCTCTCGTTATTTAATTCAACTATTAAAAATGGATAATATGTTCTAATGTTGGCTTGCCTAGCAAGTGAAATGTTAGGCGCCATCACGGTCCCGATGGTGGAAATTTCAGGTCATGACATTGGTATATGCGGGCGTTCACCTCTCTCATAAACCGTAAAAGTTCATTTTTGAAGGGGTCATTTTTGCTATTGGGGCCGAATCCACTTCCCCCAGCTCCATCGGAACCAATCTCCCCCCTTGGGGTGTTACTGTCGTCCCTCTGAGTTGTTTGATTTGCGGGAACACTGGGAGGAACTGGATCTCGTCTATTTGCGTTATTGGAAGCCCCCAATAACGCCTGCTTCAACTCCGTCATAACCTTATCCTGCCGTGTGAGATGGCCCAAAATGATCGCTTGTTGCTCTTGTAGGACCCTTACCGTATTAACAACATGTTCCTCTTCAACATCATCGGGGGTTGTCTTCCGAATATGTCGAGGATATCGCCTATCGTGTACTGGCATGGCATCGTTCCCCTCATTGTGGGTGTCGCTGATTGAATCCTCGAAATGAGGTTGATCTCCTCGAACCTCAGGATAGAATATATTGTTAACACTGTTATCTGCCATTTCTTATGATTTTTTCTAAGACAAAATAATCAAAATACGTCAGTAAAGAAGGCAAGGATCAACTTAATTACGCGGCTGTCTAGGCCCCACGTTGGGCGCCAAACTATTTACCCGTAAAATAGTACAGTTGAATTTATACGTGGTTTCTAGACAAGTGAATTAATTCGATCCTTAAATAATAAGATAATTGAAGAAATATATAACACTTAGCCTTGATATGAAGACGAAATGACAAAAATAAAGATTTCGGTGGCGAAGTCTCCGGGCGCAACTGTAATAAGAACAATAATAAGAACAGAAAATAAGAAGATAAATTGCATAGAGCTTTGAGTAGATTGTAGTATCAGTTTGCAAGAAAATCCGTCCTTACAATGATAACGGAGCTTCTTATTTATAGCTATGTCTAAGGAACGGGATCTTTGGATCGTTCCCTTCTTTAATGTCAATTATGAGGGTCATTGATGAAGATGTAACGGTGCGCATAAATGCCAAATTTCTTGTAACGGGCAGCGTACTTAATGCTGTAGAATGTTCTTCATTAATGCCACCGAGAGGAGGGTATTTATTGCTTCTTTATGAATGTCATTCCTTCCGGTATCAAATAGGATAATTGTCTTCGATTCCACGTGTCATTCTTTTAATCGGCCACATGGCATAACATATTTTACCCAGAAATTTATGAGTTGCATTACACTAAACACGGAGGACAAGCGGAGGAGATGAGGAAGAAAGACGGTTTGCCTATAGGCAAGGCGTGCTTGGAGGGTTAATTTCACACATGATCACAGTCTGAATGTTACCTTTATATCAGTAAAATTATTAAACTATCTTTTGTATCATCAAAATCACTCATTTTATCTCTTGTATTAGACTATCAGTAAAGTTACAAAACTAATTTTTGTATCATTAGAAATCACTGAATTATATGTTAATTTCTCAAGAATCATTCTATAAGCCTCGACTCTAAATATATTATTATCAAATTTCTTGTTTACTGTCTCTACGCGTATCTCTTTTTCCGACTTTCTCTTCTTGGATTTTCCGGCAGTCTTAGATTATCAAATTCAAGAGATCAGCAATTTTCTCATCACTCTGACTTCCTTTTATAATCTCTAATTTCTGGAGCAATTCACATCTTTTAGAGTATCCACAATTTTATACTCTCTCCATTCCATTTTAAGTGATTTTAATGATGATTTGAGAGCTTCAGTGAAGACGACAATGGCGGAAACAGAAGAGAAGGTTCTAGAGAGAATTTTCTATTTGAGAGAAAACCTGGCTTGTATTATTGAAGCTCTATCTTTACAATGAGCTGATACTATGTATATATACACCTCTACAATTGCATCTAATCTACATCTCTTACATCACCTAAACTAACCAATCCCATAATTAGTTATAACTAACTCATCCTTCTTAACCGACTTAACTACACTCACGTGATTGGCACGTGACTACTCCTATCTTCAATACTCCCCCTCAAGCTAGATGGTGCAAACAAGTTCAGCACCCCTAGCTTGCCTATCAGGTAATCATGTTGCGATCTTCCTAGGGCCTTTGTGAACAAGTCTGCTTCTTGATCTCTAGACATCACATATCTTGTTTTGACAATTCCTTGTTGGATTTTTTTCTCTGATGAAATACAAGTCTATTTCTATAGGCTTCGTTCGTTCGTGGAATATAGGATTTGCAGTAATTTGGATTGCTGCCTTGCTATCACAGTGCAGCTCCACTGGCAATTCAACCTCTGCGCCCAGATCCTTGCATAATCCTGTCAACCATAGAATTTCTGAGACTGCAGCAGCCATGCTTCTGTACTCCGCTTCTGCTGAGCTTCTTGATATCGTGCACTGCTTCTTTGACTTCCAAGATACAAAGGAGTCTCCTAGCTTCATCACATACCCTGTCACAGACTTTCTAGACACTGGACATGATGCCCAGTCAGCATCACAAAATGTTGTGAGTTTTGGGAACTGCTTTGAGCTCATCAGCAGACCAAGACCTGGTGCCCCTTTTATGTACCTTACAACTCTTATTGCTGCCTCCATGTGTGACTTTTTTGGATAGTGCATAAATTGGCACAACACATGCACTGTATAACAAATGTATGGCCTTGTCATAGTGAGGTACAACAACTTCCCAACCAATCTTTGGTATGGCCCTGCATCTGGCAGCTTCTCATCATCTTTCAGCTCCAAGTGTTGATCATATTCTACTGTTGTGAATCTCTGGTTGCATTCCATTGGAGTGGCTACTGGTTTCGATCCTTCCATTCCAAGATAAGTGATCAACTCCATTGCAAATTTTCGTTGATTCATCAGTATTCCTTCTCTTGATCTTGCTATCTCAATTCCTAGAAAAAATTTCAGCTCCCCTAAGTCTTTGATCTTGAAGTTGCTTTGCAATATAGACTTTGCTTCTGAAATTAGGCAATGATCATTCCCAGTTATGAGGAGATCATCAACATATACTAGAATGATCACTATACTGATCCCTTGCCCTTTTGTAAACAAGGAATAATCATATCTACTCTGCACAAATCCTGAACTGATCAAGGCCTCAGTCAGTTTCAAATTCCACTGTCTTGAAGCTTACTTTAATCCATAGAGGGATTTATGCAGCCTACATACTTTTTCCCCCTGGCTGTGAAATCCCTGGGGCAAGCACATATACACTTCTTCTGTAAGGTCACCCTGAAGGAAGGCATTGTATACGTCCATTTGATGCAAATTCGAATTGTGTGCTGCTGCTAAGGCAAGAACCACTGACTGTTACCATTTTGACTATATGAGAGAAAGTCTCCTGGTAGTCGAGGCCTTCAATCTGGTTATACCCTTTCGCAACCAAACGAGCTTTGTATCTTTCAACTTCCCCATTTGCTCTATATTTTATCTTGAATACCCATTTGCAACCAATGGGAACTTTCCCTATTGGCAAATCTACCAAGGACCGTGTCCCATTTTCTTTGAGGGCATTCAACTCTTGTGTCGTAGCTTCTACCCATTGAGGATCTGCTGCTGCTTTTTCATAGCTGCTAGGTTCCTTCAAGCTAGTTATCTTGGAAAGATAAGATTTGTACTTGACTGAAATACCATCATGGCTCAAAAAGTCTTGCATTGGATACTTGCAAGATGATTGTGAAGTTGAGCTTGTCAATGAACCATTGCACACATAGTCCTGCATCCAGGCAGGTTCTTTCATAGTCCTACTTGATTTTCTAGGCTGATTGTCTGAGTGGGAAGGATGGACTACTTCTGAGAGTATTCCTTCTAGCTGCTGTGGCTATTGTGTGTCTTCAAAATCTGGTGAAGGCAAAGATGGTGATTTTGCAGCAGGTACTATCTCATGTTGGAATGCATCTGCAGAAGGAGGACTTGCAGTTTCATGTTAAGGATCTGCATCTGTAGATGAAAGATATGTTGTTGTTGTGTCATTGCTGGTAACGGATTCTATTACTCCATTGGGAAAAACCTGCAACTTTCCTTCCTTTAAAAGCTGGAAAGGAAATATGTTCTCCATGAACTTTACATCCCTGCTTACAAAAAAGGAGTTAGTCAAGAGATTATATAGTCTATATCCTTTCTGAGATGAAGAATATCCCATATGAACAGCTCCAATGGCTCTTGCTGCAAACTTATCTCCTCCCACTAGAATTTTGGCAAAGCACAGACATCCTATGATCCTCATATGCTGTAAAGATGGTGCTTTCCCATAAATCATCTCAAATGAGGACTTCCCTGATAGCACTGACCGGGGAATTCTATTAATGATATAAACTGTTGCATGCACACATTCACCCTAAAACTTGAGAGGCAAATGACCTTGCAGTCTAATTGCCCTAGCCACCTCTAGTATATGTCTATGTTTCCTTTCCACTACCCCATTCTGTTGTGGGGTATGAACACAGGAACTTTGATGAATCATTCCATACAATTTGAACAAGCTGCTGCATTCAGAATTGAAAAATTTAGTCCCATTATCACTTCTCAGGATTCTGATTGTTCCTCCAAATTGAGTTTTTGTTAAAGCAAAAATCAGTTTCAAGCATACAATCACATCACTCTTAAGTCTCAACAAATAAACCCATATCATTCTACTGTAATAATCTACTATAGTAAGAAAGGATTTGTATCCATTGTGACTTGCCACTCTATATGGACCCCATACATCTACATGAATCATCTCAAAAGGTTTATTTGATCTACTTGTACTCTTTGGAAATGGTAATCTTCCTTGTCTAGCTAGAGGGAAGATTGTGCAATCTCTTATTCCATCATTGTTGATCTTGAACTTCATGTTTGGGATTTGTTTCACCACTTTATCAGGGGCATGTCCATGTCTCCCATGCCAGACCCCTAGATCCTCTTCTTCTTTGGAATTATCATGTGTTTGCACAGTTGCAGCCTTGGTTGTGTCCTACTGATGCTACAGATTATACAAACCTTCAAGCTCTTTACCAATCCCCTTCACTTTCCAATTGTGAAGGTCCTGCATGATCCAGAAGTCGGGATAGAAAGATAAAAAACATTGTAAATCCCTTATAAGCTTAGAGACTGACAACAAGTTGTATTTAAAATCTGGAATGTATAGTACATTCCTAATAACACCACATTCACCAATCCTACTTTCTCCAATACAAGCAATATCTAGTGAGGTACCATCAGGTAAATGAACCTTAGATCCAGACTTTAGGCTATTGGTATTTATCTTGTCAAGCAATTCTCTGGTGTGGACTATGTGATTGGTTGCACCAGAGTCTACTATCCAGTTTTCATTCTTTGTTTTGTCAGGTATTGTAGTGGCCTTAGTCGTACTTGCAAAATGCTTTGAATTGTCACCTGTATCTTTGTTAATCAACTTTCAAATTTGATCATATTGTTCCTGAGTGAACATGATTGGCTGAGGCAGTGTAGGTGTTGAATTTCCAACTGGTGAGTCCAGCATCTGCTGTCCCTCCTGAGATACTGCATTTGCTGCTGCTTTGCCCATGTACTGCTGTCCCTCATGTGTTGTGGTGTTAACCATTGGTTTTTGTGGAAAATTGTTGGTTTTCCTCCTCATTTTGAAATCATTTGGATAGCCATGTATTTTGTAACATGTTTCTCTTGTGTGGCCTTTATAGTTACAGTAATCACAAAATAGATTGTTTCTTCTGGGCTTATAAGTGTTTCCTTTAGTCATGCCTCCTTTATTAGTGAACAATGTTGTACTGTCTCCCATATCTAATGCATGTGTAAATTTTCCCAGATTTCTTTGACTTTCTTCAGAAACTACCATGGTATACGCCTTGTTGACAGAAGGTACTGGGCTCATCATCAAAATTTGACTCCGAGGTTGTGCATATGTCTCATTTAGGCCCATCAGAAACTGCAGCAACCTTTGATATTCAAAATGCTCTGAATAGCTCTTAGATTCTGGACAATCACATCCAGGACATGGCATCAAGGCATCATATTCTTCCCATAAATCTGTCAACCTTGAAAAATAGGCTGACACAGTAGAAATTCCTTGCGACAAAGTTGCAATTTTTTTATGTAGAAGAAAAATGCGAGATCCATCCACTTTATCATATTTATCCTTCAATCTGTCCAAACTTTATGTGCACTTCATTTGTACACAATTCCACTGAGCAATTCCTTGCTCATAGCATTCATAATCCAAGATAAAACTATTGCATTACACTTCTCCCAAAGTTCATGCAACGACTGATCGAACTTATCCTTAGTGCATCGTCCATCAACAAACCCTAATTTACTCTTGCCTATCAATCCTATTTTCATAGATCTACTCCATAATGCATAGTTCTCAGTTCCGGTTAGCTGAATTGAAATCAAGGAGCTACCTGGAGTGTCGCTTGGCTGTAAAAACAGAGAGTGATGATGATCGATGGTTATTGCGGTTGTTCTCGTTCTGGTTCCAGCTGAAACTTCTTCTACAATTGCCATGGCTATCAATTCAAGTAAACTAAGTTTTGAATTCCACAATTAACTGAGTTTTTAGTCGCAAATTGCAAAAATCTGCGTGCCCTAGCTTAATCGATTGCAAAAAATCACAATCGATCTATAACAAAAAATTGTCGGATAAAACGAGGAATGACAATTGCAGTGAACATGAATCTATCATCCCTGATCTGATACCATAATAAAGATTTGAGAGATTCACTAAAG
The DNA here is from genome assembly GCF_001879085.1 of Nicotiana attenuata. Taxonomy (NCBI): domain Eukaryota; kingdom Viridiplantae; phylum Streptophyta; class Magnoliopsida; order Solanales; family Solanaceae; genus Nicotiana; species Nicotiana attenuata. The sequence continues at coordinate 26,212,620 of NC_031989.1, forward strand.
ACGATAATGGCGGAAACAGAAGAGAAGGTTCTAGAGAGAATTTTCAATTTGAGAGAAAACCTAGCTTGTATTATTGAAGCTCTATCTTTACAATGAGCTGATACTATGTATATATACATCTCTACAATTGCATCTAATCTACAGCTTTTACATCACCTAAACTAACCAATCCCATAATTAGTTATAACTAACTAATCCTTCTTAACCGACTTAACTACACTTACGTGATTGGCACGTGACTACTCCTATCTTCAACAGATTTTTTGGTCTTTTTTTTGTGGTCCATAATATTTGATTTTTTCAAATATCAAGAAAGAATTAACTTCTTTTTTATAAAGTTTCCCTTAGAGTAAAGAGCTTAGGAGCATTTGTTGTATTTCTAATGAACAAATTAAGGTTAATATGGTCATTACATTGTTAATTCATGTTAAAAGATGAACTCCTTAATATGTGTGAAAACAACAAGAAAATCACTTAAAGTGGACTGGAGGGAGTACATCACAAGTTGGTGAATACACTTCTTGTGATGTGATAAAATGCGGAGAAATTATGTCTTGGTGCCCGAAATTTGACTTTTAAGTGAGTTGTATTTTTTTAAAAGTTAATGCATAGTAAAGTGATTTTAATGACACCAAAAATAATAGTGACTTAATTGATATAAGAATAAAGTTTAGTGATTGAATAGTACAAAAAATAATTTCTTTATTTTATAGAGCAAGGAATAAGTTGAGTAAGTGAGAAGATTGCTTCATGTGGTAAAATATTGAGGAATTTTCATAAACCACTATAGTTTAGAGCCTAGTCACTATAGTTTGCTTAATTAATATTCGTAGCTACTATTCAATTGTTATTAACTTGTATTCAAACGGGCAATGAATACAGCATGTGTCAACTGTATTCATTCGCGCAACGAATACAATATGTATCAACTGTATCTGCTCGCGCAGTTGTATGCATTCATGCAATGAATACAATATGTATCAACTGTAACCAGAAGAAATATAAGGGTGTATACAAATGATACAACTTGTATCGACTGTATACAAGGGATATAATATGTATCGACTGTATTTGTTCGTGCAACGAATACAACTAAGGCGAAATACAGAAATACAGAAAAATAAAATATTCTTGTTAAGAGTTGAACTCAAGACTTCCGCTAACTAAGCGAGCAATCTAACCAACTGAGCAACAAGAGCTTGTCGCTCTCTTGCTTCAGTTCAAAATAATTAATCACTTATATCATGGATTTGCTATAAAATTCAAATATACTTACGAATGATAAATTTGTTGAAAGTATAGCAACAAATGATAAATACAATATAAATATTTGATGTGTCGCATAATTTTACCTAAATTATTAACCAAACTAACCTGTATGCAGCTCATATAGTATTGTTGTTGACTCTGATCCAAACGCTCTTCCTAAATGAGAAGTAAAGCCCAGCCCATGAAAGCCTAGTGAGAATCAAGCTCACTTCCCCTCATCCTTCTCCTTATCAAGGGGAAGTACACAAATAGCCATTTTTAGGGTGGCTATTTGGAGATTAACCAATACTTATTTTGTCCTAAAAATTATCACTTCAAGACTTTATGTCCTGAAATATTAAATTAAAAATATGAAATTCAGGACACACTGACTAGTTTTTAAATGAAAAATTCACCTGCCATAGCTAATTCTAAGGGTTATGGATGATAATTACCTTCTAATTTAATTGCTTTCCATAGCTACAATGAATTTTAAATCTACCAATCGTAGCTATATACCAAATACATAGAGTTATTCCATTGTATCAGTCTTTTCCCTAAACCCTCTCTCTCTTCTCCCTCAACTCTCTCTTCTTCTTCCACCTCTCATCTCCCTCTTCTATCCGTGCGTCCAATTTTAGCGCCACCACCGCCGTCCAGCGAGCAGTAACAATAGAGAAAGTCAATGCCGGTCATCTTCTCCGGCGAAGCTCTACCGGAGCCCAACCAGATAGCTGCCTCCCTTCACCGTGAATCACCCTTAAACACCATCGCCGTCCACTGTCAGATCAAGATATGAAATCACGAAGTTGTCATCAATCCATTACCGACGACGAAAATAATGGTGGAGGAATATCGGAGACGTCACCAGATCTGGTTCTGACAGAGATGATGGAATCCATGGCGTCTTCCCCTTCTTTATATCTCACATCTAGTGTATTCGTTTGGCCAAAGACTTATTCCTCCACCACTGCTTTTCATGCCGAAAAAAGGAGCTGCTTCTTTCTCCCCCACTGCCTTTCATGCTTGAAAATTATTGTAGAAATACAACATATTTTGTATTTCGTCAGAGATCTAAAGTGTATTTTGTATTTTTGCCGGAGATCCAACAGACTTGATTGTATTCTCCATTTTTAAATAGAATGTAATTGTATTCTCATCGGAGATTTGGTTGGATTTGACTGTATTCTTCGTTTTTAATGTAAATATATTGTATTTTTAAAAGATTTTGAAAGTATTTTGATTTTCTTAGTGTAAATACAATGATGCTTTGTATTTCTCCGAAGATCGAATGGGGTTTGATTGTATTCTCCTTTTTAAAATAGTGTATTTTGTATTTTCGATGGAGATTTGACCGTATTTGACTGTATTCTTCATTTTGTCATTGTTTGTCTAAATACATTCAAATACAATCCAATACATTCAACCTTGCGACATCAAATAAGGTTGAATACAATTGAATAATATATTCAAATACAAGCGAAAAATATAAAAAAAGAAAAGTTGTAAATACATAAAATGTAGCTACGGATTGTTAAAAACTCCTTAAAAAGTAGTGGTTTCTGTAAATTTAAATAGTGCTCTCTAGAATGGCTACCTTGTGTTATTTCTACCCTTTTATCAAAGATACACAAAATTGTCACGACCCAAAATTCCCACCTTCGGGACCGTGATGGCGCCCAACATTTTACTTGCTAGGCAAGCCGACGTTAGAGGATCTTTAAGCCAATTTTAACCAATTTCAATAAGTAAAATCATAAGCCGAAATAAAACTAAAACTGAGTGCGGAATAATTTAAAAGCCAATAATATCTAGTACAACCCGGATCTGGAGTCACAATTCACGAGCTTCTAGAATCTCTACAAATAGGGTTTGAAATAAATACAATTGTCTTGAACGAAAAGAACAGTAAAATAGGGAAAATGGAAGGGGATTTCAAGGTCTGTGGACGGCATCAGGTCTACCTCGAGTCTCCAAAAATAGTTCCGAGCTGAAATGCCTCAGGGATATCTGGGACCCGTACCAAAATCTGCATAAGAAGTGCAGAGTGTAGTATGAGTAAAACCGACCCCATGTAGTATGTAAGTGTCGAGCCTAACCTCGACGAGGTAGTGAAGAGGCTATGACAAGACACCCACGTAAAAACCTGTGCAGATAACAATAAACGTACGACATAATAACAAATAAAGTCTATCATGTACTATTGGGGAAGGAGACATGCGAAAGGGGTACAAGATAAGATGAGTTCAGCAGGAATGATAACAAGTAACAATCAATATACCTTTAACCAGGAAAACAAATAAACATACTGAATAAAACTGCACGGCATCACCCTTCGTGCTTTTACTCTCAACCTCACTATGAAACAGAAATAATGGTACGACATTAGCCTTCGTTCTTTTACTCTCAAAGTCATCATAAATCAATAGATACGGCACGGCATCACCCTTTGTGCATTAACTCTCAAAATATGGCATGGCATCACCCTTCGTGCATTAACTCTCACAATGTAGCATGGCATCACCCTTCGTGCATTAACACTCACAATATGGCACGGCATCACCCTTCGTGCATTAATACTCACAATATGACATGGCATCACCCTTCGTGCATTAACACTCTCCCTTACCATATAACAATGAACAGATAGCAATAGGGAGATAGAGTGAACAAGAACAAGACTTATGTCAAAATGGTCCCACATTACCAACCTCAATTCCAGGAACAATACTCAATTATCACAATTAGTCCATAAACGCGAAAGGGACGATCAATTTAGTCATTAACTAGTCTAAGCATGGATATTGTGATCAAAGAAAGCAACAATTTACAAGGAACAAGTCTCACTCGCATGCTTTAACCCAACAACAATGCATAAGTACTTGTCACCTCACATATACGTTGTACCCAACAACTAGACATGTAGCAAATAGACAAACAAGTCCTAATCACTCAAGTCAAGGTTAACCACGACACTTACCTCGCTCCAAAGATCAACTCAAAGCTCAACCACAGCTTTGCCTTTCAAACAAGCCTACGATCCAACAAAATCTAGCAAATTACCAACCAAACGATTCAAAGTAAGCCTTAGGAACTACCCACGAATAAAAAAGGTTCAATTTAGGTCATTAATAAAAAAGTCTACTCCCAGGCTCGCTTGGTCCAAACCCGAAATTCGGACCAAAACCCGGTTACCCATTCACCACCGAGCCCTGTTATGTAATTTGTTTTGAAATCTGACCTCTATTTGAGGTCTAAATCCCAATTTTACAAAAATCCCTAATTCTACCCAAACCCCCAATTTTCACCATGAAAATACTAGATTTTAGGTTGAAATCTTATGAAATGTAATGGAATATTGACAGAAAATAGGTTAGAATCACTGACCAATGATTTGGGGAAGAAGGGTTATTGAAAAAATCGCCTCTAGGATGTTCTTGTTTTGAAAATTTGAAGAACGAGAGAAAATCCCGTCTAACTCAAATTTGACCAGTTGCAGATGTCGCAATTGCGACCTGGGGTTCGCAATTGCGAACCCCGCAAATGCGAGAAAACCTTCGCAAATGCGAAGTCCCACATTCTGCTATCATCGCAATTGCGAACATTGGCCATCTGCAAATGCGACCATCTGATCGCACTTGCGATCACTGACCCCCATCCCAACTTCGTAATTGTGAAGAAAAAGGTCGCAAATGCAAACCTGACGCGTAAGCTGCTATATCGCAAATGTGAGGCTAGACCTCGCAATTGCGAGGTCTGAGACCTGCACCAGAAACTGAAGAACACCGGCTGAGTTTTCTAAGTCCAAACCACTCTGTAGCCTATCCAAAACTCACCTGAGCCTTCGGGGCTCCAAACCAAACATGCACACAAGTCCAAAAACATCATACGAACTTGCTCGCGCAATCAAATCACCAAAATAACACCTAGAACTACAAATCGGAAATCAAATCCAATTAAATTTTCAAGTAAACTCATGAACTTCTATTTTAACAACCAGATGTCCTAATCACGTCAAAATAACTCCGTTTCTCACCAAATTCGATAGGCAAGTCATAAATATAGTAATGGACCTATACCAAGTTCCTGAACCAAAATATGGACCCGATATCAATAAAGTCAAATATTGGTCAAACTTTCAAAGTCATTAAGTCTTTAAACTTTTAAATTTTAACAAAAGCAATAACTCGAGCTAGGGACTAGGGCTATGCATAATTCGGTAAATACCGAATTACCGTACCGAAACCAAAAATTTTGGTATTTGGTATTCGATATTTTGGTATTCAGTATGGTATTTGGTTTAAGTTTTAAAACAATGTGGTATTAGGTATGGTATTTGGTATTTTTTAATAAAATACCGATACCGTACTGAAATATATATTGTATTACCTAAACACATATTATTAATTATAACATAAATATAAAAAATTGAAATTTTAATTTTCTTTATTCTCTAAGTTCATCAATTAACTCTAAGCAGGTAAGAAGATATTTCTAATGATCGAATTTATTCCTTTATGTGCAGTTTTCTCTCTCTATGTTGATATTTGCTGGTTTTGGACAAAACTTTTGTCACAAACGTTTTCAGTTTTGTACTTTTGAGTACTTTAATTAAGAATATTATAGTCTATGACTCTACGCACCTGTTAGTATTTAAACCGAATAAACCGAAGTTACCGAACCGAATAAACCGAAATCGAAAGAGAAAAATCGAACCATACCGAATTTAATTAGGTACGGTATTGGTATAGCATTTTAAGAAACCGAATACCGAAAATACTGAACCGAAATATCTAAATACCGTACTGTACCGACCGACGAACACCCCTACTAGGGACCTCCGAATTCGATTTCGGGCATACTCCAAGTCCCAAATCACGATACGAACCCACCAGGACCGTCAAAATACGGATCCGAGTCCATTTGCTCATAATATTGAACAAAGTCAACTCAAATGGATTTTTAAGGCAAAATTTCATGTTTCATCAGTTTTAACATAAAGGACTTCCGAAAAAACACTCGGACTACGCACGCAAATTGAGGAAGGCTAAAATGAGATATTTGGGGCTTCGAAACACAGAATTAGATTCTAAAACTCTAGATGACCTATCGGGTCATCACATTCTCCACCTCTAAAATAACCATTCGTCCTCGAACGGACATAGAAAAGTACCTGGACTGGTGAAAAGGTGTGGATATCTACTCCGCATGTCCGACACGGAGTCCCAAGTAGCTGCCTCGACGGGCTAACCTCGCCACTGCACTCAAACTGAAGGATAACTCTTTGACCTCAACTGACAAACCTGCTGGGCTAGAATACCCACCAGCTCCTCCTTATAAGTCAAATCCTTGTCCAATTGGACTGAACTGAAATCTAACACATGGGACGGATCACTGTGATACTTTCAAAGCATGGACACATGGAATACTGGATGAACTGCTGACAAACTAGGTAGCAATGCGAGCCTGTAAGCCACATCACCCACTCTCTCAAGAATCTCAAAAGGTCCGATATACCTAGGGTTCAACTTGCCCTTCTTTCCGAACCTCATCACACCCTTCATGGGTGAAACCCAGAGCAATACCCACTCTCCGACCATGAATGAAATATCATGAATTCTACGGTCGGCATAACTCTTCTGCCTAGACTAAGCTGTGCGAAGCCGATCCTGAATAATCTTGACCTTATCCAAGGAAACCTGTACCAAATTTGTACCCAACAATCGAGCCTCCCCCGCTCGAACCATCCAACTGGCAAATGGCACCTCCTCTGTATAATGCCTCGTAGGGAGCCATCTGAATGCTCGACTATAGCTGTTGTTGTAGGCAAACTCCGCAAGTGGCAATAACTGATCCCAAGAACCTCCGAAGTCTATAACACAAGCGCGGAGCATATCCTCCAATATATGAATACTGCACTCGGACTATCCGTCCGTCTGAGGATGAAATGCTGTGCTCAACTCAACCTGCGTGCCCAACTCACGCTATACAGCCCTCTAGAAGTGCGAGGTGAACTGCGTACCATGATCAGAAATGATAGACACGGGCACACCATGAAGATGGACGATCTCGCGGATTTAAATCTCAGCCAACTGCTCTGAAGAATAGGTAACTGCCATAGGGATGAAATGCGCTGACTTGGTCAGCCTGTCCACAATAACCCATACCGCATTGAATTTCCTCTGAGTCCGTGGGAGTCCAACAACGAAATCCATAGTGATACGCTCCCACTTCCACTCAGGAATCTCCAATTTCTGAAGCAAACCACCAGGTCTCTGATGCTCATACTTTACTTGCTGACAATTTAGACACCGAGCTACATATGCAACTATATCCTTCTTCATCCTTCTCCACCAATAATGCTGCCGCAAGTCCTAATACATCTTGGCGGCACCTGGATGAATAAAATACTGGGAACTATAGGCCTCCTCAAGAAACAACTCATAAAGTCCATCTACATTAGGCACACAAACACGACCCTGTATCCTAAAAACTCCCTCATCTCCAACAGTAACGTGCTTGGCACCACCGTACCGCACTATGTCCCTAAGGACAAGCAAATGGGGGTCATCATACTACCACTCCCTGATGCTCTCAAACAAGGAAGACCGAGTGACTATACAAGCTAGAACACGACTGGGCTCTGAAACATCCAACCTCACGAACTAATTGACCAAAGCCTGAACATCTAATGCAAGTGGTCTCTCACCGAGTGGAATGTATTCAAGGCTGCCCATTGATAAGTTGGGATTTTGACTACTTATTAGCGCCCTTTTACTTGGTTTTATCCAAAAGTGCTTAATTGTATTCCCGAACACTGATGAAATGTGCTTAAATGCAGGAGTGTTGGAAAATGAGCCACAAAGATTAAATCCAACTCAAAAAGGAGTAAAGTAAACTCAAGAACAAAAAGTAGGCAAAAAGCATAATATGCGGACTGCAGAATTCTCTCTGCAGCCGCAGAAGGTGAAGTGAAGTCTGTCAGAGGCCTAATGTAATGTGCGGACCGCATAATTATTGTGCGACCGTAGAGCTATGCTAGAGTTCAAGTTCAGAGAAGTCCCAGTTCAAGCCTCAAGGATATGCGGACCTCACAATTATTATGCGGCCGTAGAAGTCAGCCATGCGGCCGCACTCAGATTTGTGCGGTCCGCAGAAGGGCCCTATGTGGCCGCACTCAGTTTTGTGCGGACCGCAGAACAAGTGACATGCGGCCGCAATCCAAAATTATGCGCCGCAGACCAAGCTCCCGCCAAGACTGAAGAAGAAGTGCGGACTGCACATGGAATTGTGCGGCCGCAGAACCTCCGAAGGGGCATTTTTGTCCGAAATTTCCAATTGTGTATAAATAGACTTCTTTCGCGAAATTAAGTCAAGTTTTGAACATCTGAACATCTATAGCCGTTTTTCTTTACTGTTTTAGGCAACTTTAGCGTACTTTAGTGATTAAACATTAGATTTTTGTCTTTTAATCCTTCAATATGAGTTTAATTATCATTTCTTCTCTATTTTCTTCATTACCCATTATGAGTAGCTAGATTCTTAGTTAGGGTTGTGACCCAACCCTAGTGTGTAAACCTTATGGGTGATTAATTTTATTCTTTTTTATGAATGGGTGTTTGTTATTTAGCTAGGTTTATGCTTTATTTGTGAATTAGTGGTTGCAAATATTGATTTTATGCCTTTTTGACTTAAGTCTCTTCTTGAGAAAGAGAGACCTAGTCTAGGTTAACCTGGCTAAGAAGGAATTGAGTCAATTGAGAAATTGATTAACCCAATTAAAGGGTTCAACCTAGAGATAGTAACAACCCGACTTGAGCTCTTATCAACCATTTCGGTAGATACCCATTTGCTCTTGAGAAAGTCAAATTAGGCAAAACCATTCTCTGACCGAGAGGTATTGAGTGGGCAATGCAGTGTTGTGAGCTATAATACACCCCGTTCAACAAAACAACATTAAAGTCTTTATCTCAATAGGTGACACCTAGGTCATGGTCACAGCCCTAGTCCTTTTACAACATTTGAAAAACAACCAAAAACATAATTTCTTAGTTTCAATTACTTAGTTGCAATATTAGTTTAATTTAGCAATAAAACCAATCAAGTTTGTGGAAGTGCAATTTAGGGTAGTTCAAGCACATATACCGTAATATATACTCCTAAATCCCAATCTCATTAGCTCCCTGTGGAATTCGACCCCGACTCAAAGTTGGGTATTACTATTGCATCGACTATTTCACTACCTCAAATAGAGGGTGTGACTTGGACGACATCAATTTTTGGCGCCGTTGTCGGGGAGCTAAAATCGGATTTAGCTATATATTTGGTTTTGTGTGTGAATTGTCTTCTTTTCCTTCCGAATAACTAATCTTTCTGTGAAATAATTGTAGGTGAATAATGGTTCTCAACAACAATGACCCTCTTGGAAACATGCCTATGGGGGATGTGGACGTGGAAGATGATCAAGTTGAATAGGTTCCTCTTGAACCTCAAGCAAATAGACGAGGCCGACCACCTCAAGACAATGCTCCCGTTCCACCCCGACCTCCACAAAGAGAGGCTCCACACCGGGTGTTGCCTAATGAAGGATACGCAAGTGCCATAGCCCCGCCCCGCATTAGGGCGGGCAACTTTGAAATCACAAATATTATGCTTACGTTGTTGGAACAACGGGGATTCTTCACTGGGGCTCCAAATCAAAATGCGTACAAGCACTTGAAAGGGTTTGTTGACACTTGCTGGGGGAGTAAACAGACAAACGACTCCGAGGATGCTTTACGATTGAGGCTATTTCCTTTCTCTCTACGGGGAAAGGCCTTGGATTGGTTAGAGAGGTTGCCAAAACATTCTATCCATACATGGGATGAATTGGCCGAGAAATTCATTTCCAATTTCTTTTCTCCAGGGCATATGGCAACTCTTAGGGATGAGATTCTAGCTTTCAAACAAGAACCCAATGAGCCTTTTCATGAGATATGGGAGAGGTAACGTACTATGGTGAAAGAGTGCCCGAACAATGACATGACGGAGGCTATGATTCAACAAACTTTCTATAGGGGGATCAATACTACCAATCAATGCGTGGTCAACCAACTTGCCGGTGGAAATTACATAACAACGTCGTATGCGAAAGCTTGTGAGATTCTTGATGAAATAGCAGATACTTCATCGGCATGGCAAAGTAGATCAAAGATTCCTCAAGGTGATCCAAATGTGATTCACTTGCATAAAGAATTACAAGATCACGGGCAAGCAATTGCCGAGTTGACCACCACAATGAATCAACTAGCCAAAGCTCAACTTCAAGAAGTGCAAGGTCCTAAGCAAGTCAATGCAATGGAGGGAGTTAGTATGATGGTAAACAAGAGGAGGAAGTACAATATGTGCAAGATGATAGTGGGTTTGATCAAGATGAACCGTACAATGAACAAGAGGAGGAAGTACAATATGTGAACAACTTCCAAGGGCAAAGAAACAACAATCAAGGCCCTAATCAACAACAATGGCGACCATAAGGAAATCAAGGAAATTGAAACTTAAACAATCAAGGCAATTGGAACAATCAAAGCAATCAAGGAAATTGGAATGGTCAAAATAACTAAGGCAATTGGAGTGGCAATAATCAAGGCTATTGGGGAGGCAACAACCAAGGAGGGCGGAACAATAACCAAGGGAATCAGGACTCAGTTTTTCAAAGGCCCCCGATGCATCAACAACTGAGCAACCCACTTCCATATCCTTCCCAAGGTCCGAGTTCTTCCAACAATAAGATGGGTCGAACAGAGAACATGTTCAAACAAATGATGGAGAAGAATGTCGACTCTGATGCTTAGTTAGCCTCTCACAACACTTCAATTCGCAATTTGGAAGTTCAATTAGGGCAAATCTCGCAAGCTTTGAACACTCGTCCTATGGGGGCACTACCAAGTGATACAGTGGTGAACCCAAAAGGGTGGGAACAACACGGGACATGCCATGGTCGTTACTACAAGGAGTGGAAAAGGTGGGGATGCAACCACCTCAAGTCAAAAGAAAATTGTGGATGATGAGCAATTGGTACAAGAAGATGAGATCCCGAAAAATGAAGTGCAAGAAAATGATGAGGTGGGAATTGGTATCGATGGCAATGTGGAAGAGACTCGTGAGGAAGTGAAACCGTCTAGAGAGCACATTGTTGACATACCGAAACCGGTAGTGCCAAAGGCTAAGGCACTAATGTCAAGCCCTCCTCCTCCATACCCTCAAAGGCTTTCAAAGCATAATGGAGAGAACCAATTCAAAAAGTTCATTGACATGATGAAGAGTCTATCTATCAACGTGCCATTGGTTAAGGCTTTGGAGCAAATGTCGGGTTATGCAAAGTTCATGAAGGACTTGGTGACAAAGAAGAGATCGATGATTTGTGAAACTATAAAGATGACTCCTCAAGTGAGTGCAATTGTACACTCAATGGCTCCTAAATTGGAAGATCCCGGCACTTTCACAAACCCTTGTACCATTAGGAGTGTCGACTTTTCTAAAGCTTTATGTGATCTTGGGGCAAGCATCAACTTGATGCCCTACTCGATTTTTAAAACTTTGGGGATTCGACAACCAAGACCCACATCTATGAGGTTGCAAATGGAGGATCGTACCATGAAGAGACTGTTGGGTATTATTGATGATGTGTTGGTTCGTGTTGATAAATTCCTCCTCCCGGTGGACTTTGTGATTCTTGATTGTGAAGTGGACTATGAGGTGCCGATTATTTTGGGTCGACCTTTCCTTGCTACGAGGAAGGCTCTTGTTGATGCGGAAGCCGGTGAGCTCACTTTCTAGGTGGGTGATAAAAAGGTGGTTTTCCATGTGTGCAAATCTATAAGGCAACCGAATAGCAATGAAGTTAGTTCGTTTGTGGATTTGGTGACCGATGTGATTATTGATGAAACAAGTGTCGTGATGAATGTTGATGATACTTTGGAGGCCGTATTGCTCAATTGTGATGATCAAGAAATGGAGGATTATGTGGAATGTGTGAATGCTTTGCAAGGAATGAGGTCGTACACTTATGAGCCCCGCAAATTGTCCTTAGACCTTGAGAATAGAACCACTCCTCCAACAAAGCCTTCAATTGAGGAGCCTCCAATTTTGGAGTTGAAGCCATTGCCTCCACATCTTCGGTATGAATTTCTTGGCCCTTATTCTACTTTACCGGTTATTCTTTCCTCTTGTTTGATTAACGTGCAGGTAGATTCCACATTGGCGGTGCTACAAAAGAGGAAGAAAGCTATTGGATGGACTTTGGCGGATATTCGGGGGATAAGCTATTGGATGGACAAGATCAACTTGGAGGAAGGTGCCAAACCATCTATTGAACATCAATGGAGACTCAATGAAGCCATGCAAGAGGTTGTCAAAAAGGAGGTGATCAAGTGGTTGGACGCCGGGGTTGTGTACCCCATTTTCGATAGTTCGTGGACTGCTCCGGTGCAATGTGTCCCAAAAAAAGGGGGCATGACGGTGGTCACCAGTGACAAGAATGAGTTAATTCCTCAAGAATGGTGACCTGGTGGAGAGTGCGTATGGACTATCGCAAGCTCAACAAAGTCATAAAGAAGGATCATTTCCCACTTCTCTTCCTAGATCAAATGCTTAATAGATTGGCCTGCCGTGCTTTCTATTATTTCCTTGATGGGTATTCCGGCTACAATCAAATTCTTATTGCTCCGGAGGATCATGAGGACTGCTTTCACATGTCCTTATGGTACTTTGACATTCTCGCGGATGCCATTTGGGTTGTGCAATGCGCCGGCAACTTTTCAAAGGTGTGTGATGGCTATCTTCACGGACATGGTTGAGGATTTTCTTGAAGTCTTCATGGATGATTTTTCTGTGGTCGGGAATTCTTTTGATGATTGTCTAGCAAATTTGTACAAAGTGTTGGCAAGATGTGAAGAAACAAATTTGGTGCTCAATTGGGAAAAATGTCATTTCATGGTTGAGGAGGGCATTGTCCTTGGCCATAAGATCTCAAAGAATGGTATTGAAGTCGACAAGACAAAGATTGAGGTGATTTCTAAACTTCCACCTCCAACTTCAGTCAAAGGCGTGCAGAGTTTCTTAGGCCACGCGGGATTTTACCGGAGGTTCATCAAGGACTTCTCTAGAGTGGTAAACCTGTTGTGCAAGCTTTTGGAGAAAGATGCAAAGTTCCATTTCAATGATGATTGCATGAGAGCCTTCGAGTTGCTAAAGCTCAAGTTGACTACTACTCCCATCATTACTGCTCCAAATTGGAGTGTGCCTTCTGAGCTCATGTGTGACACAAGTGATGTAGCGGTGGGTGCCATTTTGGGGCAACGAATCATCCGGTTTATTATGCAAGCAAGACCATGAATGGTGCTCAAGTCAACTACATTGTTACGGAGAAAGAGCTTCTTGCCATTGTGTTTGCTATGAAAAAATTTCGCCCGTACTTGATGGGTGCAAAGGTGATTGTTCATACGGATCATGCGGCACTTCGCTATCTCATGAGCAAGAAAGATTCTAAAGCCCGTTTGATGAGATGGGTACTTCTATTTCAAGAGTTTGGCATTGACATCCAAGATCAGAAAGGAAGTGAAAACCAAGTGGCGGACCACTTGTCTCGTTTGGAGGAGGAGGGGAGACCGCATGATGGCCTTGAAATCAATGACTCTTTCCCCGATGAGTAACTTTTTGGCTATTTCTATGAAGGAGATGCCTTGGTTCGCGGATTTGGCAAATTATCTTGTGAGTGGAATCATTCCGGTTGAGTTCTCTTTAAACCAAAGGAAGAAGCTCAAACAGGATTGTCAAGACTACTATTGGGATGAACCGTACCTTTTCCGGATTTGCACGGATGGAGTGATTAGAAGATGTGTATCGGAGGAGGAGCAAAGTGAAATTCTTTGGGCTTGTCACTCTTCGCCTTATGGTGGTCACCATGGTGGAGCAAGAACGATGGCTAAAGTCTTAAGTTGTGGTTTCTATTGGCCCACTCTCTACAAGGATGCTAGTGAGCTTGTCAAGCATTGTGATGAATGACAAAGGGTCGGTGGAATCTCAAAGAAAAATGAAATGCCGCTCACCACCATTTTGGAGATAGATATTTTCGATGTGTGGGGTATTGATCTCATGGGTCCATTTGTGAGCTCTAGTGGAAACACATACATTCTAGTCGCGGTTGATTAAGTGTCTAAATAGGTTGAGGCCGTTGCTTTGCCCAACAATGAAACGAGGAGTGTGGTGGCATTTTTGAAGAAGAACATCTTTACAAGATTTGGTACTCCAAGGGCTATCATAAGTGATGGGGGTTCGTATTTTTGCAACAAGGCCTTTGATACCTTACTCACCAAGTATGGTGTCACTCATAAAGTGACGATCCCCTATCATCCTCAAGCAAGTGATCAAGTGGAGGTTTCCAACCGGGAGATAAAGAGGATTTTTTCAAAGACAGTGAATCCCAACTGGATAGATTGGTCAAGGAAACTTGATGATGCTTTATCGGCTATAGGACGGCTTACAAAACACCGATTGGGATGTCACCGTACCGGTTGGTGTTCGAGAAGACTTGTCATATTCCGGTGGAACTTGAGCATAAGGCCATGTGGGCTTTGAAGAAGTTGAACCTTGAATGGGACGTCGCCGCCAACTTAAGGGTGGCACAATTGAATGAGCTAGATGAGTTTTGGTACCATGCATATACAAGTTCATCTTTATACAAGGAGAAGATAAAAATACCTCCATGACAAGTACATTCGGAACAAGGAGTTTAAATTAGGTGCCTAAACAAGAAAAGGCACGGAAAGATCTCGTTTTGAGCACTGCTAGGCGCTGGATAATGGCCCTTACAACTATTATGCTTCAATCCCAAGCAAGTTTAGATCAACTATATGAATTTTCATTGGCCATGTCATTTTATTTAAGCTCATCTCAATCCAACAACAATAACTTTAACAAACAGTAATGCGGACAGTGGAATGTCTACTTGTATGTAAAGCATGAAAATTAAGATGAAATCTAGTATAATGCAGTAGAAGTTAGAAGATTAACATGAAGTCATGACGTGATGATAATGCTTTACTAATTGTTTGTCAAAGAAGCTGATGATCATAACAGACATAATGTCTAGGTTTGACATAGCTGCTGGTATAAATAAAATGCCTAAATAGATCTGTCGCGCGCAATAATTCCGAGTACAAAAATGTGCAACAGAAGATCAACCAGATAATGCATTTCTCGACCTTGGGCAAAACTCAGGTGACGCCAAGCCTGGAGGCATCACAAGCTGCAACACTAGCAAGGACTTCATGCAAACGTCGCCAAGATGTTCTTCTTGAGGGTGAACTCATCAGACTTAGCCGGGCTGATTGACTGTAGCATTCAATATACAAAAGAGAAGTCAGCTTCTGTTATACAATTAAAAGCAGGAACTTCAAAATTTTCTCCATCCAAGTAGG
Source organism: Nicotiana attenuata (assembly GCF_001879085.1). Taxonomy (NCBI): domain Eukaryota; kingdom Viridiplantae; phylum Streptophyta; class Magnoliopsida; order Solanales; family Solanaceae; genus Nicotiana; species Nicotiana attenuata. The sequence goes on from NC_031989.1 coordinate 26,228,327, forward strand.
AAAGACGCGGAACTTATTTAAAACAATTCAGAACTTTACACATCAATAGATTATTTTTTTTGATAAGGAACTTTACACATCAATAGATTATTAAAAAGCCTTTATCAACATATTACTGTAATAATTAAGAGAATTCAAATTGAGGAGAATAAACTAGTAGAGTAATGTTGCCATTCATGCTCCATAGTCAATCCCTATTCCTACTTCACCCCTTTTCATCTAGCCCAGGTGGATTATTGACAGGAAATTGGAGCAATACCCCAACTCATGCCAACTGATCAACATTATGTGGGATACAAAAAACAGAGATAGGGCAGAGGGGATGTTTGCGAAGGTGACATTATAAGGTCACTTCTAGCTGCTGCACATATTTATGATGGATAAGAAAAGCATGAAGAGAAAAGGTGCAGTTATACCTTGGCAAGAATGCGCTCTAACCGCTGAATTTCATTCTTGGCATAATCAGCTCCTTTTTCCATGGAGCTCTTGGCAACCTTTAGGTAAATCTTGCCATATCTAGAAAGATGATTTAGAAAGGAGTTGAGAAAAAGGCACAAACAAGACGTTCACCCAAAGGCAACAAGTCTCAGGTGCAGAACATCAATTTTTCCTGTTGCTAGAATAACATAACAATACAACTGCAAGTATGCTACACCTCCAAAATATAAGGTAAACCAATACAACTATATACTCCAATATAATCCTACCGTGCAGCAGAACCGTTCAGCTTCCCAGCTTCATCTTCCATCTTGCTAAACAAAGCTTTTTTCTCCTCGTTTGTGGCACTGACAAACTCCTTCACCAATGTATCCAGGGACTCCACAATACCCGCCTATTGCCATAAGGTACAAAAGAGAGTTAAAAATGCAAGGACAATTTTTTTTATAATGTTGCAATCAATCACTTTATTCAGCATTACAAACCTTTGAAGTAAATTGCCCTTTCGAATCACGGCTAGTGCCAGACTTCTCATTAATAAAGTTGACAAAGTCATCTAAGTCTCGGCCGCCATCATAATCTTCACCAGCTTTGTTTCCCTTTGGGAAGAATTTCAGTGTGGGAAAGCCACTTACGCCATACCTAGTGGGCATAATTTTGCGTTACTCGGATGCACATGTGCATGAAAGAATGTACGAGTGTTCAAGAGAGAGCGAGAAAGAAAGGAAGGAAGACTTAGTTTAGCTGGATAGAGGCACCACAAACACTAACAAAAAAAATAAAGGGCACCGGGTGCACAAAGCATCCCGTTTTCACGCATGATCCAGGGAAGGGCTGCACCCTAAGGGGGTGTGATGTAAGCGACCTATCCTAATCCTAGAGGTCACACGAAGACAACTTTATCGTTGCTTCAAGGCTCCCCCTTCCACCACAAACAGTAACAAAAAAGGGTATTTTCGGAGAAACATAATTCCTGAAACCGAAGGATTGTAAATTTAGGGAAGAACTATTTCCACAGCTAACATACTCTATTGAAACTCATAAACAAGGAATGGACCAAAGTACCCTTTTAAGGAAAAAAGAAAAAAAGCAATGACTTCATCTCACCTCTGTCTCTCTTTATATTCCTTCATGTTCTCAGTTTTTGGGAGTTAACTAGACTACAAGATGTAATATAGCTTAAGAAATGCTTGAAGTTGCTATTGGCAGCCATATTTTTTTCCCAAGCCAGATGCTGCCGGAGACTTTACAGCCTACACAACTCATCTTTCCTCACACATTTTGTCTATCATCTAAGTCACCCTAAAAAAATAAGCCCTACATTGTCGCATCTCCAATATACTCCTTTTGGGATAAGCAGGATGGCTATGATTATATTTTACATTGTGTTGTTTCAACGAAAAAAGTAATAATGGACCAGGTAGTTGGAGTATCTTGAAGAATTAGCAGATGATGATAACTTCATGAAGTTATTCTTTAAGTTCATACATACACAAACACGCTAAAAAGAAAGGGGGGGGGGGGGGGAGGAGGATGAAATGATAGGAGTCATGACAGGGCAATGATGCAGAAAGCAAGCACAACCATCAGATTCTGATGGGTAATTTGACATTTCGATATGCTAGAGTTGGTAAGCATTTTAAGGAGTGAAAATACGCCTCCTGTGATGTTATCAAGTAGAAAACTTACTTCTCTCCTAGATCCCTGTGCTTATCGGCATCAAGATTGGCAATAACCACACCTTCCTCTTGTTTGAACGCTGTAGCTACCTTTTCATAAATCTGCATTCATAAAGAGATAGGAATTCAGATCTCTTCACGTACTCGGTTCTTAGAAGTTTCAAAATAAGACTGTAATGCACTTACAGGAGCAAGGCTTTTGCAATGACCACACCTACACAAAGTAAAAGCATAAATCAGAGATGCAGATGAAGAAAGATGATTCTTGGCACACTAGACTCAGATCCAGCTATATTGAACTCCCAGCAACTTAGTTTATTTAAAATTTACTTATTCCGAAGCAGATAATCATAAACTTTTACCATGGTGCATAAAATTCAACTAATACATCCTTGGTCTCATCCAGCACAATTTCGTCAAAGTTATCTGGAGATAGCACCACAACGCTTGACGGGGTCGAGGCAATCTTCACATTAGTCCCTAAAATGGGATAATAAAGTGTCAGAACTGCATATTTTGGAACGTCTGGAAATATATGCCTTTACCATGTTTTCTAAAATTAAAAAAATAACATAATCATCAATTCCTCATGTCTAGTATAATTCCTCATCATCATCAACAAGTAAAACCGATTGAAAGCCTGTAACGTTATGCTTTAGAAGTAGCAAGTACTAAGCAGCAACACTATTGTATACTACTTGCCGTACCATTCATAGATTAGTGTCCTTAAAAGAACAGAAAAAACAGAAATAAACGAGGATTGGAAATTAAAAAACAAGCTCAGACAGATCCATGACAGAAACGTCAACATAAGTAGTGGCATATTATGTCCTGAATTGGAGTCTAAATAGGGAGGAAATGATGAACAAACCCCTGAGGTAATTAAACAGAGTAAAAATCACCACAGACTTATATACACAATCCTCTAACTCATTCAAGTGGTATAAACTAAGGTTACAAAGGCAAGTTTAATACCTCCTTCACTGTTCACAAACTCAGCAAGGGCTTCAGCAGTTCGTCCACCTTCATATCTGTGATAAGGAAAATTTTAAGTAGGACAAAAAAATCACAAAGAACAAAGCAATCAGAAACTCATCTAAAGCTGATTCGGTAAGAAAACCAGATTTTATAAACATACTTTTTTGGCTCCAGTGATCCCTTTGGAAACCATTGGATAGTGGGGTACCCTTGAACCCCATATTTGCTGCAAACACTCTTATGTTCATCACAATCAACCTACAGAATATTGTTTCTAGAAACAATCAGTTTTCCGTTACAAACTTGGCAAAACATAAATTAAAAAAGAAAAAAAAATAACTCAAAAGCGATCAAAAATTTGTCCAAACTAATCAAAAAAACCAACGAACAAAACTATATTGAAAATGTCATTTCCATCATGATTGGCTTTTTAAATTACCTCAGAGAAATGAAGAAGCTGGCAAACAAGTTGAAAATGTTTTATAGAAGATAATCAATAGTTACAGGTATTCTCTTACATTTTTTCCATTAAAAAAAATAGTTACCAGGTATTCTCAGCTCAACTTCTACCCAATGATATGTTGCAAAAAATAAAATGAACTGATAGATAATTTAGACAGCTGCTACCTAATTGCAATAGCTACACTGAGCCATCAGATTGTCGTGCCGCATATTATTCATCAGTATACAGCTTATACTAAAAGAGAAGAAAAAAATCCACCAAATTAGGTGAAAGACATTCTTTGGAATATTGACTTACAAATCAAAATTACCTTTGCTAATACAGGTAAAGAAATAAATGAACCCAGTGTTCCATCAGACTAAACTTGAAAGACATTCAAAGTATAAATTCTTCTCTTATAGGTAAAACAGGTATATAGATAAATTTTTTCTTTTTTCTTTCTTTGCTTGCTTCACTACATTCTCATCAGATAAAACCAAGATAATCAACTGGAATCAGGCACAAATCACAACTGCCTCCTTAGTTAAAAAACTAAAATTCTCCGCAAAGTAAAATGCAGGTGTGGCAAACATAGGACCATTTGGTAATTTGTTCAAGGAAACAGAAATATTATACAATTGGGAATAAACACAAAAAGGAAGGAAAAAATTTTACAGTCTCAGCTGCAAAAAGAGCTCCATTTTCATATGATTCTAGCACAATGAAAAGCTGAGAGGGGAATTTCATATCCAGAAGGACTAACCTTTCCGATCAAAATAGATTTCGCCTTCTTGAAACTTGCACCAAGCTTTTCATACTCGGGAGCAAGCTTTTTACAGTGGCCACACCTGCCCATATATAAATCCAATTAGTCCACCACATAGCCTATAATTATATCTCATTGCAGAACAGCCTTACATTTTTCAAACTCGCACATCTCAGTTATTACAAACCAACCAAAACTCATATATCAAAGCATGCTTTTCACTCATATAACACTATACTCAGATCAATCTCATTTACACTCCTAGGATATTTGTTTAGGATCTATAATTGTGTTAGCAAATAACTAATTTTTATATCCAATCATTAGTAACTCGAAGGTCTAAAACCTTCAGGAAGCAAAAACATAAAATCATTTTTTGTAGCTACATATAACACGTATTAAGATCATGGGAATTAAAACAACTCTACGGAACTATCAAATTAATCAAAAGTATTATATTACGAAGTAATAACTAAAACTTAGCTATTCAATTTAAATCTAGATCAAACTATCACAGATCTAATTATCGAATCACACAATCAACGCCTTTTTAACAGATTAAGTATTCACAACACACTGCATCTATGAAGAAATTTCAAATCCTAAATCAAAAAAGGGATAATATAGCAATATAATTGGTAAATAAAAGAATCAGAGGAAGTGTACGAACCAAGGAGCGTAGAACTCAACGAGAGCGGCGCGATCTTGACCGATCTCCTTCTCGAAGTTTTCTTCGGTCAAAACGACGACGACATCTGCCAACGCTGAAGAGAACAAAAACAGAGCTAAAATTGCTAATGTATTACAGATCCGTGATCTCCCCATTTTTTTCTACTAGCTTCCAAAGCTCCCTTCTCTTCTTCTTTGTGAGTTTTTCAAAAGCAAGGGGAAGAAACAATAGAGTGTCAAATCGCTCCGTTAGGTATTTATATAAAAACCTTTTGATACGTGTGTATTTCTTTTTTTAAGACTATCTTTTGCCTTTGCTTTGCTTAAAATGAGCTTTTCCCGTATTTCGTAATCTACAAGCAAATTTTAGTTTATGAATATTTTAAATTACTTTTAAGACCTCGTACAATATTAATTTTGCATGATATGAGTTTTTTTCCTGAAATATGATAATTGAGTGGTACTTAGTTTAACGTTTTTTAATTATTAGTTTAACGTTCAAATACTCTTTTTAAAGATTTAATTTTATCATTATGGTATTGAGATAACGAAGCAAAGCATAAAATAGGAATAATATGAAAATTGCCAAATGTCAATTAAAATCTGAAAAGAGCAAAAGAAAACAACAAGACTTGCTTTTTCTAATGACATGTTCTAACAAATAAGGCACCGACACGTTGATGACAATTGGGAGTTGAGACTTTTAGATATACCAAATTGTCAAAATCAGCTACACGTCTATATTATACCCCAAAACATAAGTGTTAACATTGACTTTTACCTAATACTACTGTATTTGACGTCTAATAGTAGTACGTTTGTAGTAACATTGCAGTGCACCAACTCCATTTCAATTTATTAAAAAAATCAATATCTGTAATATCCAATTACTAAAGTTTAAAGCTAATCCTTTGAGAATGTAACGATTAGTAGAGAGAAACTATATAGCACGACGATGTGTTATATTAATACTCTTAGAGGCTAATCTAGGATTCTAATATGACGTGGAACAATATTCTGTTCAACCAGTGCTTTACTATTCAGGGTTTCAAGTTACTTAAATTAATCATTTTCAAGGTATACTCATATACATATATAAAAATTTTGTCAATGTTTACGGGATCCGGTGACCCCTCAATATTATACATAGGTCTCCCTCTGCTCCCTCTTTTATTTTATGTGGCTTAGTTTGACCGGACACAAAATTTAATAAAACAAAAGAAGATTTTTAACGTTATTTTCTTAAATTAAAGATGAGTAATGCACCAAAATATAAATGCTTAAATATGTCGTACGAAATGTTGAAGTTAAATAAGTACTACCTATAGAAAGAGATAGTATTTTTGAAAGGGATAAAAAGAAAGTCCACACATAAATTGAAACGATATGAGAATATTTAAGGTGATTTAGCATAATATGTTGGACTTTAAGCATTGGGCTTTAAAGACTTTAAGCATTGGGCTTTAAAAGTCTAAGAGTGTGAATTGAAAATGGTAGGAAATAAAATGGAGGGAAATGAAAATTTGAATGAAGTGAGCTTTTGTCTTGAACTTTGTCCCTCATTGGTGAGGGACAACTACATTTGTGTGTATATATATAGAATCACTTCTTAGAGCTCTTAAAAGGAGTTGAAGAGAATGAACCCTCCCGCCGTCGTCGCTCGCCCGGCTTCGGCTTCGGATAAGATTGTTTTTTGGACAAAAATTATTTAATTAATTATTTAATAATTAATTAAAATCCAGTCAGTTAATTAACGAAATTAACTGAAATTTGAAATCCAAATTAACGAAATTAACTAAAATCTTGAAATCCAAACGCTGAACATTTTTTTTTCTTCTGAACAAACGTTTTTCCTGAACAGTCTCACCTCTTCCGATTATTGCTTATAAATTCTGAGGCATGGCTGCATTTTCGAAACACTGAAACATTATAGAACTTCCTTCCTTCTGAATATCCTGCATTCTATTTCGCAGAATTCTCTCAAATTCGTAAGTGTGATTTTGCTCCGTTCTTTGAGTTCGTAGGTATCCTGCAGTTTGTATTGCCACCGTTGCAGGAAGGTTTATTCTGTTTCATCCTGGGAGGATTTAATCCATTACCTTGGCAACGTGTGAGGGGGTTAAAATTCCTTAAGGACGCACAAGCAAATTGTGGACTCGGAATATTTTTTATACTTTACTATTTTTTTCCAGTTTTTTATTCTAACAGTCTTTCTGATTTTGTGTTTTAACACAGTAGCGATTACAAGCTTAAGGAATTTTAATCTAACGTTTATGTGTTGAAATATATATAATAAACTGTTATCTATATTTTGTATACTGGTTTGGAGACTAAAGTCTTCGTGCTTTCTACTCTAATAATTGTTCTGTCCGGTTTAAAGTATATCAAAACTTTACCGGAATAATAAACGTACGGGTTTGAAGTATATAAAAACTTTACCATTGGTACGTGTTGTATGTTTGGTTTGGTATTCAGTTTGAAGATATCAAAACTTCACTGATTTAACAAAGTTCTGTTTTGTTTCCAACTCTACAGAAAAATGATGAATGAAAACCAAACTAATGGAAATGTTGCAGGAACGGGTGCTACTGTTACGAATGTTGCTGCCTCGTCAAGCCGTTCAACTCCTGCTCATGCTATGGCACCAGCAGAAAAACCCGAAAAGTTTTCCGGAATCGACTTCAAACGTTGGCAAATGAAGATGCTCTTCTATCTTACTACGTTGAGTTTGCAGCGATTCATCAAGGAGGATCCTCCAGTCCTGGCTGAAAATACTCCGGATGACGAACGATTTGTTGTAACTGAAGCATGGAAACATTCTGATTTCTTGTGCAAGAACTATATTTTGAGTTGTTTGGAAGATAGCTTGTACAATGTCTATAGTGTCACGGAAACTTCAAAAGCGTTATGGAATGCGCTTGAGAAAAAGTACAAGACTGAGGATGCCGGACTTAAGAAGTTCGTGGCTGCAAGGTTTTTGGATTTCAAGATGATTGACACTAGGTCGGTCATAACTCAAGTCCAAGAATTACAAGTCATTGTACATGACCTCCTTGCTGAAGGTATGACCCGAATCAATAAATTTATTAATAAGAGTTATCTTGTTATTAATTATGAATTTATTATTGAAGGTATGGTCATAAATGAGGCCTTTCAAGTCGTCACTTTCATTGAGAAGTTACCTCCGTTGTGGAAGGACTTTAAGAACTATCTAAAACACAAGCGGAAGGAGATGACACTTGAAGACTTGATTGTTCGTTTGAGGATAGAAGAAGACAACAAAAATGCTGAAAAGAAGTCACGTGGAAACTCGACAATAATAAGGGCTAACATTGTTGAGGAGGCACCACAAAATAAGAAGAGAAAGAAGGCTTCTGGACTAAAGAATTACCCAAGCAAGAAAAAGTTCAAGGGTAATTGCCACAACTGTGGAAAATCTGGGCATAAGGCCGTGGATTGTCGTGCACCAAAGAATGATAAAAAGAAGAAGAATCAAGCTAACATGGTTGAAAATGCTGAAGAAATGGAGGACTTGTGTGCCATGTTGTCTGAATGCAACTTGGTAGGAAATCCTAAAGAATGGTGGATAGATTCTGGAGCCACCCGCCATGTTTGTGCTAACAAGGAGTTATTTTCTTCTTATGCCCCCGCAGGACCCGACGAGACAATTTTCATGGAAAATTCGTCTACAGCCAAAATTGAAGGAGTTGGCAAGATTGCGTTGAAGATGACGTCGGGAAAAATAGTGACTCTAAACCAAGTTCTCCATGTTCCAGAAATTCGCAAGAATCTTGTGTCTACCTCACTTCTTGTCAAGAATGGATTCAAATGTATTTTTGTTTCTAATAGTGTTGTACTAAGTAAGAATGATATGTATGTAGGAAAAGGTTACCTGAATGAGGGTCTTTTTAAGCTAAATGTAATAGCAGTTCCTATCAATAAAGCTAATGCTTCGTCTTACTTACTTGAGTCAAACACTTTATGGCATTCACGCTTAGGTCACGTCAACTTCAAAACATTGCGAAAAATGATAAATTTAGACGTATTTCCAAAATTTAATTGCATTAATTCCAAATGTCAAATATGTGTGGAATCAAAGTATGCTAAGCATCCTTATAAGTCCGTTGAAAGGAATTCAAGTCCTTTAGACTTAATTCACACAGATATTTGTGACATGAAGTCAACACCATCTCGCGGTGGGAAAAAGTATTTTATTACTTTTATTGACGATAGCACAAGATATTGCTATGTTTATTTACTTAATAGTAAAGATGAGGCAATTGATGCTTTCAAGCAATACAAGAGTGAAGTTGAAACACAACTAAACAAAAAGATCAAAATGATAAGAAGTGATAGGGGTGGAGAATATGAATCTCCTTTTGAAGAAGTATGTTTGGAAAATGGCATTATTCACCAAACAACTGCCCCTTACTCTCCACAATCTAATGGAATTGCGGAGAGAAAGAATCGAACGTTGAAAGAGATGATAAATGCGTTGTTGATAAGTTCTGGTTTACCACAGAACTTGTGGGGGGAAGCTATACTTACAGCTAACCGAATAATCAACCGTGTACCTCATAGTAAAACACAGTCCATTACCTATGAAAAATGGAAAGGAAGGAAGCCCAGCTTGAAATACTTCAAAGTGTGGGGGTGTTTAGCTAAGGTACAAGTTCCTAAACCTAAAAGGGTTAAGATAGGTCCAAAAACGGTTGATTGTGTATTTATTGGATATGTAACCGATAGCAAGGCATATCGTTTTCTGGTTCGTAAGTCAAAAAATCCTGAGATTCACGTTAATACGATAATAGAATCAGATAATGCTGAATTCTTTGAAACTATTTATCCGTATAAAAAGGAAAGTGAGGTGACCTACCAAAAGTCAAAACGACCTCGGGAGGAAATAACAGATGGTACGCCTAATGAGGAAAATCTGAGAAGAAGTAAACGTCAACGGACATCTACTTCATTCGATCCAGATTTTCCGACTTTCCTGCTAGAAAATGAGCCCCGTACCTTCAGGGAAGCAATGTCTTTCTCAGAAGCACAATATTGGAAAGAAGCTGTCAATAGTGAAATAGGATCTATATTGAGCAACCATACATGGGAATTGGTTGATCTTCCTCCAGGTAACAATACATTGGGTTCTAAATGGATTTTCAAGAAGAAAATGAAAGACGATGGTACTATTGACAAATACAAAGCAAGACTTGTTGTCAAAGGGTTTAGACAGCGAGAAGGTCTTGACTATTTTGACACATACTCGCCGGTAACAAGAATTACATCCATTCGGATGCTAATAGCGTTAGCCGCCTTGTATGATCTTCAAATCCATCAAATGGATGTAAAAATAGCCTTCTTAAATGGTGATTTAGAGGAAGAAATTTACATGAACCAACCTGAAGAGTTTGTGGTTCCGGGAAAAGAAAAGAAGGTGTGTCGACTTGTTAAGTCTCTTTATGGACTAAAATAAGTACCCAAGCAATGGTATGCGAAATTTGACCAAACAATATTGTCAAATGGGTTTAAGATTAATGAATGTGATAAATGTGTTTACATTAAGAACATTCCAAATCATATAATCATTGTTTGCTTATATGTTGATGATATGCTAATAATGAGCAAAGACATTGCCGACATTCAAGCTACTAAGCGTATGCTTGCTAATAAGTTTGATATGAAATACTTAGGAGTTGCCGATGTAATTCTAGGAATTAAAATCCAGAGGACTCCTCAGGGTCTAGCTTTGTCTCAATCACATTACGTGAAAATGGTACTTGAAAAATTCAAACACTTGGAATTTAGAAGTGCAAGAACTCCAATTGACTTAAATCATCATCTTATAAAGAATAAAGATGAAAGTCTCGTCATATACGACGAAGACATAACACCGTTAGACAACTACTTTCTAGTGGAATTATCACTATTGATTATGTAAGATCAAAGGATAATGTGGCGGATCCGCTTACAAAAGGCTTAACTAGAGAGGGAGTTGAGAAATCATCTAAGGGAATAGGACTATGGCCGAGGACAAGTCAACATGGCGGTAACTCTACCTAGAATTTTGGATGTTCCGAGATCTAGGTTCAAGGAGCTCAAACAAAGTTGTGATTGACCGGTTCAACATTGTCAAAGTAAAATCTTTTGTCCCTTCTCGTGATGAAGACAATGTTCGGTAACAAGGATAGAACCTTACGCGTTCTTTAATGATTACCTAAGTTTGATGTGGTATTTATCAAATAGTGTCAATCTAAAGGATTACACGTTTACGAATCACCTATGTAAGTGTGAAGTGGAAGCCGCTTCAATGAGAATTCTGTAAGGCCAATTCTCTACGCACTTATGAAACCGGGCGGTGTTCATGGCTGAAACGAACACAACAATGAGAACCAAAAAACGGTTAAGGGTTGGTTGTGTGACATATGGTTGTCTAGGTATACACTAAAGTTCGACGGTTCAAAGATATCAAATCTAACGATTGACCGAGTATATCCGACATATGTTCACTACGGAAAGTTCAAAGGGAAACCTACTTATCCAGATGCGATTAATCCTTACTTGCAAATCACACAGCTTTCATCTATGATCATTCTTGTTACAGCCATTCCCATTCATGTCGGGGATTGTTGGACTTTAAGCATTGGGCTTTAAAGACTTTAAGCATTGGGCTTTAAAAGTCTAAGAGTGTGAATTGAAAATGGTGGGAAATAAAATGGAGGGAAATGAAAATTTGAATGAAGTGAGCTTTTGTCTTGAACTTTGTCCCTCATTGGTGAGGGACAACTACATTTGAGTGTATATATATAGAATCACTTCTTAGAGCTCTTAAAAGGAGTTGAAGAGAATGAACCCTCGCGCCGTCGTCGTCGCTCGCTCGGCTTCGGCTTTGGCTTTGGCTTTGGCTTTGGCTTTGGCTTTGGCTTTGGATTTGGATTTGTCAAATGATCGATAAGATTATTTTTTGGACCGACTGACTTTTAATTAATTATTTAATAATTAATTATTAAATAATTAATTAAAAGTCAGTCGGTTAATTAATGAAATTAACTGAAATTTGAAATCCAAATTAACGAAATTAACTAAAATCTTGAAATCCAAAAGCTGAACGTTTTTTTTTCTTTTGAACAGATGCTTTTCCTGAACAGTCACACCTCTCCCGGTTATTGCTTATAAATTCTGAGGCATGGCTGCATTTTCGAAACACTGAAACATTACAGAACTTCCTTCCTTTTGAATATCCTGCATTCTATTTCGCAGAATTCTCTCAAATTCGTAAGTGTGATTTTGCTCCGTTCTTTGAGTTCGTAGGTATCCTGCAGTTTGTATTGCCAGTGTTGCAGAAAGGTTTATTCCGTTTCATCCTGGGAGGATTTAATCCATTACCTTGGCAACGTGTGAGGGGGTTAAAATTCCTTAAGGACGCACAAGCAAATTGTGGACTCGGAATATTTTTTATACTTTACTGTTTTTTTCCAGTTTTTTGTTCTAACAGTCTTTCTGATTTTGTGTTTTAACACAGTAGCGATTACATAATATACTAGCAGTCCATCAAACAATTTTAAGGTCGGTACAGTTCCGTTTAATTCTCTCCCTCCATCAATATTTGACCCTTTCCGGTTTCCGTATGTCTCCCCTCCTTTCATTCAAATTTTTTTTTTCTACGTTCAAAATTCCAACTCTACTCTATAATCAGGTGTGGCTCAAGCGTGACGTTAGTAAAGCTTTTGCTTTAGGCCCTAAAAAGTATTAATGGTGGAATGTATAATAATATTTTCTCTTAAACAATATTGAAATCTGTAGAAAAAAAATTGTATTAAAAAGAATAAAACTAAAGAATGTCTATTTTTTACTATTAAAAATATTTTAGATGTTTGAATTATACTAGTCGAATCGTCATATTAGTAAATAAAGTTTTTAAACCAAGATACAAGGCAATATATTACAAATACATGGCTAACGCATTATTAAATTGAATTAAACCTTGCTAATATAAATAATGATATTACTATGTGAAGTTAAACTTTTATATGTGGTAAGAATATTGCATTACAAATAAGCGGAAAGAAAAAGAAAGGCAATATTAAATTTTTTGCATCTGTGTGAATGTGTACAATTTGTTCTTATTAAAATTTGGCTTTAGCCATTAATTTTGTTGAGTCACCCGTATCTACAACGACATTTCAAGACTTTGCTATAAATTACCTCAAGCTATACTTTTTTGGGGTTATTGAACATTATAAGTGATTATATATTTTCTTCTTTTAAAATTAGTGATAGTGATTGGTCGGGCTATTTTCTTTCTCCCAAATGAAAATTACTAAAGCTAGATGGAGTAGGATAGCTCTTTTTGGCATTGCTCGTATTTTTCCACGAAGTCTGCGGCCTCTTTTTTCATGGTGGGCCAGTAGTAACCTGCCCGTATGAGACATCTGACCAGAAGTCGATTGCCGGAATGAGCTCCGCAATGGCCTTCGTGGACTTCTATAAGAATGCGCCGCGTCTGATTCGGGCCTAGGCATTTCACTAGGGGGCCGCCATATGTCCTCTTGTATAGGTCGTTATGAATGATGTTGTACCTGGTTGCTTGCATCCGATGCTTCCTGGCTTTTTTTTAAATTATCTGGGAGTACGCCATCCTGCAAGCATATAACAATACGGTTGCACCAGTCCCAAGTTAGATTTATGGTCCTTTCCTCGATTTGATCTATTGATGAGTGGAGGAGGGTGACCATGTTTCTTTCTCCAGTTATGTTTTTGGTGGCTGCTGCTAATATGGTGAGGCCATCTGCTTTGATGTTTTGTGCACAAGGAATCTGGTCGAGCTGACATTCATCAAACTCGGGCATCAGTTTACAGATCTCGGCCTGGTATTTTTATAACCTTTGCTCTTTGATCTGGAAAGTTCTTGTGACTTGGTTGACCAGTCTCGCCCCGTATTTGAGTGCTAGCCTTAATCGTGCAATCACGGCCTCATACTCGGCCTCGTTGTTAGTCATGTCCGGGCACCTTATGGACTGGTGAATCACTTCGCCTGTTGGGACTTCGAGTATGAGTCCTAGTCCATACTTTGACGCATTAGAAGTGTCGTCGGTGTACAAAATCCATAAATCTTGTGTTTGGGAGAAGCATGGCGGCTTCTTTTTCGACTTCGGGCATTATTTTTGCGCTGAAGTCAGCAAGGACTTGTGACTTTATCGCCGCTTGTGGTTGATATGTGATATCATGCTCGCTTAATTCTATGGTCCATTTGGTTAACCTGCCCGATAGCTCGAGTTTATGCAAAATACTTCTCAAGGGAAAAGTTATGACTACCGATATGGGGTCGCACTGAAAGTTGGGTCTAAGCTTTCGTGAAGCTACGACCAAGGTCAGGGCCATTTTTTCGAGGTGGGGGTACCTCGTCTAGGCGTCGACTAATGTTTTGCTAATGTGTAGATGGGAGATTGCGTACGTTTATCTTCTCGGACCAGGACCACACTCATTGCTACTTCGGATACAGCAAGGTAGACGAAGAGGCGTTTTCCAGGTTCCAATTTGGAAAGCAGCGCCGGTGATGACAAGTAAGCCTTTAACTTCTTCAGGGCTTGGGCGCACTCAGGGGTTCATTGGAAGCTGTTATCCTTTTTGAGTACGCCGAAAAATTTGTGGCATCTATCGGACGATCGCGAGATGAATCTTGACAGGGCGGTGATACGGCCAATCAGCCTCTGAACTTGTTTTTTGGTGCTTAAGTGCTCTGGTATTCCTTCTATGTCTTTGACTTGGTCGGGGTTGACCTCGATGCCTCACTGTGACACTAGGAAACCCAAGAATTTTCCTGAGGTCATGCCGAATGCACACTTTTCGGGGTTTAATTTCATTCTGTATCGCCAGAGTATGTCGAAGGCTTCTTTCAAGTGGTCGATGTAATCTTCTCTGCTTTTGGATTTGACCAACATGTCGTCTATGAAGACTTCTATAGTCTTTCCGAGTTGATCCTTGAACATTTTGGTCACCAACCTTTGTTAAATCGCCCCTGCGTTTTTCAGTCCGTAAGGCATAATTCTGTAGTAGTACGTTCCTTGATGGGTGATGAAAGTGGTTTTATCCTGATCCTCATCTTCCATGAGTATCTGATTTGTATCCTGAGTAGGCGTCTAAAAAACTTAGCAGTTCATGCTCGGTCGTTGCATCGATGAGCTGGTCGATATGAGGTAATGGAAATGTATATTTTAGGGCATGCTTTATTTAAATTTGTGAAGTCCACGCACGTTTGCCACTTTCCATTATTCTTCTTCACCATGACCACATTGGCAACCCATTGGGGGTATTTTGACTCCCCCATGGAGCCATTTTCCAGTAATTTTTCGACCTCCTCGCACACGGCATCGTTTATTGAGTAATTGAACTTCCACCTAAACTGCCTCACCGGGAGGGGGTGGGGGTGGAAGAGGTCGATGTTCGGTTTGTGTGTAGCGATCTCCTTCGGGATACCTGGCATATCTGCATGGCAAAAAGCAAACAAGTCCGCATTATTAGTTAAGAATTGACGGAATTTACCTGGTTCTTAAAACTTGCAGCCGATGTAAGCTTTCTTGTTGTGGTCGTTGTCATCAAGTTTAGCGGGGTCGAAGTCTTCTATGGTCAATTCTGCAGCTTCCACTGTTTTGGGGTTCTTTGATGACGTCTTCCCTTTTATCGCTGCTCGATCTCGGCCCTGTTAACTGCCATGCTTCTTTTGCTTTGCCCTTCATTTGTTGAGTGGTCGTACAATCCAGGGTGATGCGGTAGCATTCTTGAGATGTGTGTTGTTCTCCTCGTATGCTGAATATTCCCCATGGGGTTGGAAATTTGATGACTTGGTACAAGCTGGAGAGATGACCCCCATGGCGTGTATCCATGGTCGCCCTATTATAGCGTTGTATGCCATGTCCTGTCTATGATGTGGAATGTGGTTTCTAGAGTGATGTTGCCGGGTAGGACGGGGAGTGTGATTTCTCTAGCTATTCGTTCAACTGCATTGTTAAAACCTGTTAGCGTGATGCAACGCGACACTATCTTATCCTCAAGTTTCATTTGTTCAAGTACTCGAGGGTGGATAATGCACGCGCCGCTCCATCGCCCACCATAATGCGTCTCACATCTGTATCTAATATTCGTAAAGTGATAACAAGGGCATCATAATGAGGGAAAACCAAACCGTGGGTATCTGACTTATTGAAGATGATACTTTCTTCGAGTTTGTCGTATCTTTCGTGAGTGATTGACCGTTTGAGCTTATGGGTCGTGGTGAACTTTACGCTATAAATAGAAGCGTCGTCGTCGGAATAGTACGGGTCGGGGAGGGCGGTTTCGACGATCCTTGATGCTATTCACGTCCTCAGGCAAAGTTGGTCCTCCCCCGGTCGCTCAACAATTCTTTGAGGTGTCCTTTGTGAAGCATATTTACGACCTCCTCCCTTAGGGCGATGCAGTCCTCAGTTTTATGACCTCACTCTTGGTGGAACTCGCAGAGGGCGTCTGACTTTCTGGTGCTTGGATCCGATCTCATATTTTGTGGCCACTTTACTTTTGGTCCGAGCTTCTCCAATGCGTAGACTATTTATGAAGGTGACATACAAAAATTATGAACGGATAGCAAAGGGGGCATGCCTCTCTCGTTCCGGTGAGTCCCTATCTTTGATCTAGGTGGGCCCTCTTCGTGGCAGGAGAGGGCGAGCGCTTCTGACATATGGCTGATGTCGTTCTCGGTTGAGTCGTGAAGATACGAGGTCCCTTCTGATATCATTTCTTCGATCTTTCCTGGATTCGGCTTGTACCGAGGTCAATCGATGGGTTGGCCCATTCAAATCGTCCTCGTCTACTCGGACCTCGGCACAATATGTGTTATGTATTCCATCCCAAGTGGTCGCAGGATATTTCATGAGTTAGATCAATAACTTTCTGGTCGCCCTTAAACCGTTCCTGCTCAGTCCATTTTGGAAAGCTGCGACGACCATTCCCTCTGATACATTTGGCAAGGTCATTCTTACTCGGTTGAACCGGGCGAGGAAGTCCCTCAATCCTTCTTCGGGCGATTGTTTGATAGCGAATATATCATTCACTCTAGCCTCCGCCTCCTTCAGTGAGTGTCTCGCCGATGTTTTTCAACAAGACGGAGGATACTTGTTTCTTGGCGAGGCCATTGCCTTTTACAGCGGTGACATAGTGAGTTACATGATTTTCGGGATCGATCGTTCCATCATATATTTTCAGATACAGCGTCATTTTGAATTTTTTTGGTGTGGTATGCGGGGCGGCTCATCACTGTATGGTTGCTCGACAAACCGGCCCGCATCTCTCTTCGGCAAGAGTTTCGGGGCACCCGGTATTTTGTAGAACCTTTCTTGGTGCTCCCTCATTTGGTCTCGAAGCATTTTGTTCTCGTTCTCCATTTCCTTCATTTTTTTTCAAAATGGCTGTGAGGGTATCGTCACCTGCATTATTAAAAGTGTGAGTAGTACCTGTTATTGGAGGGGGGCAAAGGCCATGCTGCTCGGCCGTAGTCGGTGCAACACGAGTCCTCGCATTTTTTATGACTGGTATCCTGAGCGGGCTTGTGGAGGATGCTAGTTAGCGTGTCAGTTAGCCAAGCCTCAAGGAGCTTTTTCACCGCTGGTGGTGTCTCTTACGTCGTGGACGTGGAGGCTCCTTTGCTGCGGGATGTTGCGATACTGCCATAAGGGAGAGGGGACCCACCTCGCCTGGGAGAGGCATTAGGCGTTATGTCTTCGCCTTCTGTCTCAGAAACCTCATTGACGATGTTCAAAAGATTGGTGGTGAGGTCGGCCACTACCCTCAGTCTTTCTTCTCCATTACTTGGCATGTCAGATCTGTGTGTACAAGGAAAAAGGAGTTTTATTCTGTGTTTTTTTCTGTCAACAACCCGTGATAGTTATAGATCTAGAAGTAACTAAAAATTTAACTAGGAAATTCCCACAGATGGCGCCAAAATTATTTGACCCAAAAGCATAAACTTTCGGTTAAACTATTAAATCTTATATAATAAAGGGTTAAACCTAGTTAATAACAATATTTCTAAATTTAGAACTAGTTAATGTGAAATGCGTGGGATAATGCTGGTGGGGAATTAAAAACAGTGCGCATTTAATATTCCGAAGGGTTTGAGCGATAGTAGAGGAACATCAAGCAATAAATACCAATAAATGGCATTTATGTAAATAAGAAAAATATTTCACAATATTGAATGAGGTGGATTCTTCTTCTTTCTGATAGTGATGAATGGCAGACAAATACTTGAATATTGGAACTATTCTCGAATCTGATGGAAAAGTATGAAATAATGGACGATAGAATCTTAGTAAAAAGGTAGAGTTTGTGTCTTTTCTAGATAGAGAGTCTTCTTCTGAAAAGTCTTCTTATCAAAAATAAATATTGCATGCCCTATTCCCTTATCTCCTTTTCTATTTATATGGGACGTATCCCTAATCAACCATAATAGTACAAGTGCAGAGAATATTCTTTGTAATATCCTATTACAAAAACTAGCCGTTGGTGCTCTGTCCTTAGTGCTCGACCTCGACCATTGTTAACTGCCCGGCTACGAGTCCCACTATTTACTAGCCGACCTCGACCGCATTATTTTTCTTAATGTCATTTTATGCTAAATTCTCTTATGGCTCATTTTGACCTTTACAGTTATATTTTCAAATAGTCTGCATGTCTTTGACTCTTTATATTTAGACAACTTTGAAGCAATAACATTTGCTTTGATTATATGAAAAATCATTAAGTAATTAAGTGAATAATACAACACAATTATTGTCACATAAAACTTGTATTTGAGTTGACATTGAAGCAACAACATTTACCTGGACTAAGTGAATAAAAAATAAGTAAAATAATACAACAAAGATATTGGTAAAACACATACATTTTGAGTTTACATATTGAAACCTTCTTTCATAAAGTAAGAAAAAGGCGGAATATGTAAATGGTCCATTTAAGTTGTCCTCAACGACCAAGCAAATACCTCAACTGACCCCTTTAACATTTTGACACTTCAAATGGATATTAAGTATATCTTGTAAACATTCGACCAAGTCAGCAACCTTGCGTGTTATACACTTGCTATTGACATGTCAAACGAGCCAATGAAGTAACGACACGTGTAATTTTAGACAAAAATATTGTCACATGTAACTACAAATCCAGAAAAAATTAAAAAATAATCCCCCCCCCCTCCCCCTTCACAAAAGCTTCATCTTCCACGGAAAAGAAAGTTCATTCTCTTCTCCACTCCTATTTGTAGTTCTTATCCTGATAATCCTTCCCCGTTTCTTCTTTCGGTTTTTCTTCTTCTACATGTTCCCAGTAAGAGCTTTGCTTTCATTTTTAATATCAAGAATAAAATTCAATAAGTTGTATTAGCGGAGTGTTGGACTTGAGTCCAACAAAAAGATCAGGTTTGCTTTATCAAATCAGTATGCCACCCTTTAGCAAAGAGCCATTGCTATCTTCATAACAACCGTATGAAAACAAGAACCTCAAGTAGAGTATGGTCTCGAACACTTTTGGTTGAGAAGTATCAGTAAGGAGCCAGCCATTGTTGTCTTCTCGAATAACAAAAGCAGAAACCCAAAGTTAAGATCAATAATGACAGATCCATATCCATTCGAAGCTCTACCTCGTGTCAATTAAATGGATCTTCAATATCCATTCTGCTTCCTATGAACCCTTTTATCTGGGTCGGTTCACCAATTAAGCAAAATCTTCCCCAGTTTCAATAAATATCAGAGTTTTAATTATTGAACATGATGAAATAGGGTAAAATCCACTTATTTTTTACTGGTTATTGTTTGTCAACCTTGGGCTTTGCTAAACAGTTGGGATTGTCGATACTAGAGGATGGTTAGTTGGTGGAAGAAATTTTTGGGGTAGAAGGTGGAAATAATTTGGAGGAAAAAAAAGTGGTGTGGGCCATACATAAAAATAAGTTAAACTGAAAAGAAAAAGAAAACAACGTAATTGAAGTCCTCATGCGCTCAGTTTTTAATGAGACACGATTGATTTGCCATGTCAGCGCAAGGTGTTTACAAGACACACATAATAGACACTTAAAATGTCAAAATGATCAATGAATGTTTGTGTGATTGTTGAGAACAACTTAAAAAAATCATTTATTTATTTCGCCAAAGAAAAATACAAAACATTATTAGAATCACATCTAGAAAATCTATAGTAGGCCAATACTAACGGGCTTGAACGCCGAAAGCAGCTTATGAAATAGATCTCATTATCCATTGGGAAAATGCTTAAAGAACGCGGGGCGTTTGCGAGAATAGAACTCGCGACCTCTCGCACCCGAAGCGAGAATCATACATTTAGGGGTGTTCACAAAAACCCGAAAAATCGAACCAAACCGAAAATCAAATCAAACCGACCAAAAAAAATCCGATACTTTTTGGTTTGGTTTGGTTTGGTTTTAGTTTTGAATTTTAAAAACCGATCAAATTTGGTTTGGTTTTGGTTTTAATCAGAAAAAACCGAACCAAACCGACTATAGGAGTAGCTATTTCAAATTTATTATTACACCTATATATATGTATATTTTTATACAAAATTTCAAAAATTTAATGGCAAATGTTAATAGTTTGCACTTTTAGTATAGTTCTTTACCTTTACATTCTAGTTTGATTGGTAGTTTTCTTTTGTTAATATAAGAATCCATTTCGTGTTAAAATAATATATTTTTAATTGAGTCCTTAAATTATTCATTACTATTTGATTCAATTATCATCAATATATCTTGGTAAATAATAGATTTTTCAAAGGGCAATTGATTTGATAGTGTTACGTTGAAAATATGATCGCCGGAATATGTGTTTGGGAATGTATGTTTTATATTTAAGAAAAAACCGACAAATAACTGAAAAAACCGAAAAACCGACAAAACCCGACATAAATCGAATCGAGAAAAAACCGACTTAATTGGTTTGATTTGGTTATAATTAGGGGTGTGCATTCGAATCGGTTTATCGATAAATCGAATCGATTATTTGTTATCGAAATCGAAATCGAAAAAATCGAAACCTTATTGAAACGATAACGATAAGCATATGTACAAATCGATAATCGATAAGTAATTATCGATAAGGGTCAAAATCGAATCGATAAATCGAATACACACCCCTAGACTGTAGACACTTGTTAAATGAGTAATTACCTATTTGTGTAGATTAATATAACATACAGAATGTATATATATTCCGCTACTATTTTAAAAGCGGCTATACAATATTATTTTCCCTAATCTATACCCTTTCCTTTACCCTAAGTCCCTTACCCTATTATTTCCTCTACCACATTTAAGGAATGATCATATTTAAAGATCAAGGGAATGAAGTTCAAATTAATGGAAAACAGAATTAGCCGTGATGATGTGTTTTGTTTTGTTTTGTTTTTTTATACCGTTGGAGTGTTGGTGGCATACATTTGATCCCTTACTTTAGTTTTGTTGCATGTGCTTGTTGACACAATTTTTATATTATAAATGGTGTTCGTCTTATTTTAGCTTCTTTTTGTCCATATTAGTTAGGCGCGTTTATAGCGATATACTTTCCGTGGAATCCCGCAAATTTTCTTATTGGTGTAATTCTATAAGCCCCCAAAATCAATAAATCGAAATTGAAAAAATCGAAACCTTATTGAAACGATAACGATAAGCATATGTACAAATCGATAATCGATAAGTAGGGTACTAAACGTACGTAAAGGTACGTACGTTAAAGGTACGGGAACTAAGGGCCAACCAACCCCCTAAGGGGGAACTTAGGGTAGACACTTGTTAAATGAGTAATTACCTATTTGTGTAGATTAATATAACATACAGAATGTATATATATTCCGCTACTATTTTGAAAGCGGCTATACAATATTATTTTCCCTAATCTATACCCTTTCCTTTACCCTAAGTCCCTTACCCTATTATTTCCTCTACCACATTTAAGGAATGATCATATTTAAAGATCAAGGGAATGAAGTTCAAATTAATGGAAAACAGAATTAGCCGTGATGATGTGTTTTGTTTTGTTTTGTTTTTTTATACCGTTGGAGTGTTGGTGGCATACATTTGATCCCTTACTTTAGTTTTGTTGCATGTGCTTGTTGACACAATTTTTATATTATAAATGGTGTTCGTCTTATTTTAGCTTCTTTTTGTCCATATTAGTTAGGCGCGTTTATAGCGATATACTTTCCGTGGAATCCCGCAAATTTTCTTATTGGTGTAATTCTATAAGCCCCCAAAATCAATAAATCGAAATTGAAAAAATCGAAACCTTATTGAAACGATAACGATAAGCATATGTACAAATCGATAATCGATAAGTAATTATCAATAAGGGTCAAGATTGAATTGATAAATCGAATGCGCACCCTTAATTATAATATTTGAAAGAAGGACATACTTGATTTGGTTTATTTTTAGGAAAAAACCATTCAAACAGAACCACGAATACCCTTACATACATTCATCGATTTTTCGTTTTCAGAGCCGTGGAACAAAAACTCTCCTCTTTCCGTTATTCCTTCTTGAAAAACACAAAATCGGACCTAGGGTTTGCATGGTCATTCTTCCATTCCATTTTACAGTAGTAGTGATCTAAATCAACATTCGAAATTTTTTATAATTGGATATTCATTCTTTGTCGATTTCGCAACTTGTTCTGAACTTGCGAGTCCAGGTCGAATTCCCGTAGCAATGGATCAATCCAGCAATAATGTAATCTTAGCTCTTCTCTTTATCCTTCTCCAGTTTTTTCTTTCCTATGCCTTTGCATTGTTTTACTGATGTAAGCTGCTTGCTACCTTTAATGGATAAAAATGCAGGTTGTTGGAGTTGATAATACTTTTCGAAAGAAGTTCGACAAAGAAGAGTATTTGCAGCGTGCTCGTGAACGCGAAGAGAAGGTCTTTAAATCTCATAAATTATCTTCCATTTTCATGTTTTAGTTATTTACTTGTTAAGTGATAAGGTTGATTTGTAATTTGATGCAGGAGGCTGATGGTCGGAAATCTAAGTGTAAGACATTACTAGTTGTCATTTCAGAATTTCTTCATTTTGATTTAATTTGGATGATTTTGTTTATTTGTCTTTTTAGTTTGGCTAGAGACCTGTATGCTAGTGTACTCATATGTGTGAGATGTAGAGAATCTCAAATTTGCCTAAAATATAAATTACTTTCTTTAGGATTGAAATGTACCAGAATAGTGTAGGATGAACATAGAGGATTTTTTTAGTCAATCCCAACTAGTTTGGAATGGATGTGTAACTGATTTATTGATGATGTACCCATAGAGAATGAAAGTAGAAACCTAGGAGCCTAGAGTTTTACATGATTGAAACTGTAATCAATTTTGGTGCAGCAAGAGGACCTCCAGTACAAAGGAAGCCCTTGAAACCAAGAGATTATCAAGTGGACCTCGAATCTCGTTTGGGAAAGACTCAGGTATGACACCACTTCTCCTCTTTTATCCCGTCATCCCTATCTCTGTAGTTATTACGAAGCTTTCATCCGTCAGTGCAAATTGAAGGCTCTTTTCTTAATTTTCTGAGTTGTGTATGAGAGGAATATAGAGAGGAATTTTTCTGATTTGTGCCTGCTGCTATTATTTGGTGCATCTGGAGTGAAAGAAATAGCAGATGTTTTGATGGGATCTCAACACCTTGTCATGTTCTTAAAGGCGAATGCTTACTGAATGTATTTAGTTGGCTCAATCAGGCCCCTGTATCTACCTGTGAGAACTTTTTGGATCATGTCTGCTCTGTAGCTATAGATTAATTTTTGTATACGAGCAGACACCATCAAGCAGCATTGTAGTTTTTGTATCTTTTGCTCTGCATCTTCGTGATGCTTATTAATGATAATTCCTTTATTTAAAAAAAAAAGGAATACAGTGATTAATAGAAGTTTATGTGAGTTTCTAATTGTTTTATTTGCATTGACTGTGGTTAGTGCCTCCCGCCTTTTGAAGTTTCTCCTTTCACATATTTCAACAGTTGCTGATTATTTGCCATGCGGTGGAAGGTTCCCTCCTTGTTGCCTTTCCTCCCCTGAGATCTTGAATGTCGATGCTTGCTAACATGTTTTTGCTTGTAGTTTCTGAATTCAGCTTGTTGAAATAATTCGATGTTAGCACATGTCGTTCATGTATTTCTATGTTTTTGTCGATGTCTCATTTGTGCGTTATTGATTTTCTGGCAGGTGGTTACTCCAATTGCACCATTAAGTCAGCAGGTATTTTCAATGGGCTTTTCATTTACATGTTTATACCTAATTGTATGGATGCAATTCTCTTCTTCTGTATTTGTTGTTTCACTTTGTTGTTAGCAAGCAGCAAGGACATGGTCCAGATAGTGGAGTAACGAGTATAGCACCAAATAAACGTGCAAATTCCATGAAATGATCTTCTAAATTGGGGAATCCTTTTCTTTTTTTAGTGCTAGTCTGCCTTCTTTGGAGTTCCCGAACTGTGTGTAATGCAGTTTCCCAGATACTTATCAACCTTTTGAAGTAGTACTCCAGAGGGTTTTTCCTTAGGGAGACGATGCTCCATTTTGATGTTTGTTGTAGAATTCATTCAATCTAGAACTGAATGGCAGGTAGATGCCTAGAGTTTTTTTTTTGCAATTAGAGTTCTCGCAGTTCTGGTACATTTTGTAAATCAGGCAATTTCTACATTGTTGCTGAACATAAGGTATTATGGGTGCATTATAATATAGTTTATGGATAAGAAACTTGTTTTGCAACTTTTTGTGCACGTCATGGCTTGAAACACCTTACTGTGGCTTCTTTAGTGGTAACTAAGATTTATGTTTCTTGGCATGGCATGATTTTTTCTCTTACTACATATAAAATGATGTAATTTGTTGCTTTGCAGGCTGGATATTATTGCCCAGTATGTGAATGTGTGGTGAAGGATTCTGCGAACTACTTAGACCATATCAATGGGAAAAAACGTATGTCATATCGCACAAACTTAACTTCTTACTTGTAGCTGCACTTTGCCTCTGTGGCCTTTTATTTTCTTACTAAGTGCTACTTCAATGGTTTATGCTCAAACTCAATTGATGTGTTATGTTTTTTCAGATCAACGAGCTTTGGGTATGTCTATGCGGGTAGAAAGATCCTCTTTAGAACAGGTGGTTTGAATATAATTTATTGGCAAGAAAGTATAGTTTCTATTCTGTATTGACAACTGCACAAGGAATAGACTCGGATAAATTGAAATTTAGTTGACTTCATATGACATGTTAACTTGGGAAAGAAAAAAAAAAAAGGAGATGGTTAATCCAAAAGAAAAACCTAGTATTTTCAGGATAAAATTGCATATTGGGTGTGCTATAGGTGGGCACAATGAAAGCATTGAAACTATCCTTGCTCAATGTTGTAGACTATAGATGAAAATATACCTATTGAAATTCATTTGCAACTCAAATTTTATTCCTTAATAATCTTTTATTTCATGATTCTCAGGTCCAACAACGATTTGAGGCATCCAAGAAGCGTAAAGATACAGGAAGCTTTACTGTGCAAGGTAGAGATCTTACTAGAAAAATAGAGGGATTGATAATCAGTCTCCTAGCTTAACGAACAGTTAATGCATTTATTGGTTGAGTACCTTGTATGTAGTAATAACAACCATTGATGTTTTTTCCTTTTTCTATGTTGCACGTTTCAGTATGACTTGTTTAATTTGTTCCGTGTGTGCTTTATTTTAGTGGGTAAAAGACCAGGATGCACATATAGGACTGCTATTGACCATCTGTCCTTTTATTTGTAGATTTTGAGGAGCGATTGTTGAAACAACAGCAGGAAGAGGAAGAAAGGAAACGTCAACGTCGAGAAAAGAAGAAAGAGAAGAAGGTTTGTGAAGCTTACTTTTGGATGTTAGGTTTGGTAGACTTTGGTACTGATATAATAACGCAGATGTTGGTCTTACACTTTTCTCTCTATCCGTTACACCCTCGCCCTCTCTCTGCAGTGTTTTCTCTAACAAACTTCCTTTGATGGTTACTTCGGTTATTTCTATTGATATCCAGAAAGAGAAGGCTGCAGAGGAGAAACCTGAAATAGACCCTGAAGTTGCAACTATGATGGGATTTGGGGGTTTTGGAACTTCAAAGAAGTGATCACTTTGGCCATCAATCTCTCGCGAGAATAGCTTGGACTGGATAATCTGCCCGAGGCGTGTGCTTTATTTTGGGATGGTCTAAAATGTGAGAAATTCCATTTTAGGTAGTAGCCAAGCAGTTGCGGTTTGTCAAGTCTTATGTTTGTCAAACCAGCCTCCAGAATTTTCCCAATGAATGATTGTAACCGCTGGTTTGGAGTGTAGATGACATCTCCATTGTTCATTGCTGATTGAAGTGACACTGTTATCCAAAATGCAGATTATTTTCATATGCTTAAAAAGACAGTAGTATTTTGGGTTTAAATCCAGCTAATGAAGAATATCCAAGGTCTGGAAGTTCTCGACAAGAAAGTACATTGTGGTTTAATATAGTGGTTGAAAGCAGGGGCGGAGCTAGAAGCCCGGCTACGGGTTTGGTTGAACCCAGTAGCTTTTGCTCAAACAATGTATTTGTATTAAGAAATTTATTAAATATGTGTAAATTTTGAATCCAGTTGTTAGTACTTGAAGTCGTTATTCCATAATCCAGAACCGATGAAGTTGAAATCTTGGCTCCGCCTCTGGTTGAAAGGACAAACAATTTTTAGCTTTTCCATTTTTTGAGTTTCCGGATATTCTTGTATACATCCTTTTGTAGTAATGCTTTCAATTTTTAGATAACAAAGTGGCCTTTTGAAATGAAATGAAATGCTCACAGGTATTTGTATTGTATTGGTTTAAATAGAAGTTGAAAATGATTTAACTTTAAACTCTTCATTTTACCTATTTTATCCTGAGAAACTTTTATAACCGTACAAATTTTACTCCTTAAGTTTTTAAAATCATAAATTTCAAAACTATTCTTTTCTTTTTTTCTTAAAGTCCAGTGCCGAATTACTATTAAGAATATCAAGAATAGCCTTTCTCAAACAATAGGGCAGTTCCCGCCAAAGGTTGAATCTTGCTGCACTCTCGCAACCACTCTCCACTAGCTGTCTTTCAAGGATAATTGTGCATATGAACAGAGGGAACCGAGAGGTTGAGCGGAGGATTCTCCGGCTACTCCACGGCCACAAGTCTCGAACCCAACTCACTCAAATCCATGCCCACATCCTTCGCCACCATCTTCACCACTCTAACCAGCTCCTCTCCCACTTCATTTCCATCTGCGGTTCCCTTAACAAAATGCCTTACGCATCCCTCGTCTTCCAGCATTTTCACAACCCCAACATTTTCCTCTTCAACTCCATGATCAAAGGCTACTCCTTATGTGGACCGTATCAAAATTCTATCGCCTTATTTTTCACCATGAAACGACGTGGCATTTGGCCTGATGAGTTCACTTTCGCCCCTTTACTTAAATCCTGTTCTAATCTCGAGGATCTGAAATTGGGCCGGGCTATACAAAAGAATGTGCTTGCACTTGGGTTTGAGAGATTTGGGTCGATAAGGATTGGGATTATTGAACTGTACTGTGGTTGTGGGAGGATGATGGATGCTGAGAAGGTGTTTGATGATATGTCTCATAGAGATGTGATTGTTTGGAATTTGATGATTAAGGGTTATTGTAAAAGCGGGAATGTGGATATGGGGTTTGGTCTGTTTAGTCAAATGGGTGAGAGGACAGTTGTTTCTTGGAATTTGATGATTTCGTCGTTAGCTCAAAATGGGAGGGAGAAGGAGGCACTGGCACTTTTCTCTGAAATGAGGAATAGTGAGTTTGAGCCTGATGAAGCTACGGCTGTTACGATGTTACCCGTCTGTGCTCATTTAGGAGAAGTTGATTTGGGAAGGTGGATTCACTCTTATGTTAAGTCTAAGGGTCTCTATCCTGATCTTGTATCCGTTGGCAATGCATTGGTTGATTTCTTTGGTAAATCTGGTGATTTGGAAGCTGCTTTTACACTATTCAAGGACATGCCTCGGAAAAATGTAGTTTCTTGGAATGCCATGATATCAAACTGTGCTTTTAATGGGAAGGGTGAATTGGGAGTTGAATTGTTTGATGAGATGTTAAATGAAGGTGTGAGACCTAATGATTCAACTTTTGTGGGCGTTTTAGCATGTTGTGCCCATGCGGGTTTGGTCCAAAGAGGTGGAGATTTATTTGATTCTATGATCGGAAATCATGGTATAGAGCCAACACTTGAGCATTATGGATGCATGGTTGATCTTCTAGGTCGTGGGGGTTGTCTAAAGGAGGCTCATAAACTGGTGAAAACCATGCCTATGGAACCAAATGCTGCTATATGGGGTGCATTGGTTAGTGCTTGTCGCACTCATGGTGAAATGGAGCTGGCCGAATGTGCACTTAAGGAGCTTATTAAACTTGAACCATGGAATTCTGGTAACTATGTATTGTTATCCAATATTTATGCTGATAGAGGAAAATGGGAAGAAGTTGAAAAGGTGAGAGTGTTGATGAAGGGAAATAGCATTAAGAAAGCACCAGGACAGAGCACGGTTGTTTGATTATTTGTTGCACTTCATCAGGACATAGCTGCACCGTAGACTATCGGGTGTTGGCTTCTTGCATCAAAATATGATCCCTTCTATGAACAGCTCTTTCTAATTGATTTCCTCTTCTGCAAAGATATGCAATGAATGAAATAAATTCTCAAGGAGAAACAAAAATATAGAAGGGATCTTAACGAGTATTTTGACCTTTTCTTTGACAGTGTTTGGACTTTGAGTGCATGAAAGTAATTTGAACTGAAAACAGCTTAGCTTGGATTGTCAAGTTAAATGATATTAGCAAGCTAAAGAGCTAGCTCTGATTTTGAGAAACAATGTCTATAGGCACTGGCTGCTGACAGCTCAGCTCTTGGATCGGATGATGCAAGCCTAAAGTAAAAAAGAACTCCTCTTGCACCCCCTATGCTATTATACTTGGATTAGGGGCTCCTTCCCTTTTTCTTTATTACACATGGAAGCACCTTTTTCTTATCAATTCACCTTCATAAAAAAATTAGTGAAATTTGGTGACTAGTATTTTAGTGTTCACCCTCTCATGTATGGCCTTAGCTCCGAGACTGGAATTTTGTTGAGCCATTTTCCTGCCTTTT
This sequence comes from Nicotiana attenuata, assembly GCF_001879085.1. NCBI lineage: Eukaryota > Viridiplantae > Streptophyta > Magnoliopsida > Solanales > Solanaceae > Nicotiana > Nicotiana attenuata. The sequence goes on from NC_031989.1 coordinate 26,257,517, forward strand.
ATTACCCTTGGATTTTAACTGCTTTGTCTCCTTTTTTTTCCTGGGAAACTTGAAAGCAAGAGAGCTTGAACTGCTGATAGTATTTTGTCGATTATGGCAGTGATGTGCTAGGTGTGCAAGTCACCTACTCTAGGTCCATTTCCCCTTTTTTCATTTCTCAAATTCTGTACTATTGATGGAAAAACAAAGAGTAGAAAGAAGGATAAAAGAAAAAAAAGGTCTTTTTCTCGTATAAATGAAAAATGGCTATTTTTCTCTCGTCCTTTTTGGCGATCAATTAATGAGCCATTTTCATAGCTTTATTATTTAGTCCCTTTGAATTTTGACAGTTTGGAGATGCGGGGTATCGATCCCCGTACCTCTCGCATGCTAAGCGAGCGCTCTACCATCTGAGCTACATCCCCTGGATGCCTTTGTATTATAAAACTATAAATTTAATGGCAACATCAACCCATAATGCTAGTGCTGGTGGACTTTGGACTTATATTTCTCCAAATCAATTTACTCATTGTACTTACGATGCCGAACATTCGATTTTCAACTACATAAGGACTGGGTCATAGTGTCCTGCGCAGACTTGTCGGACCTACTTTTTAAACAACTAACTTTAGTGTATGCACGTGTGTAACACGTCAATCAACAAAAAAAAGTTTATTGTTGGTTGTACCCTATATATTGAATACACAACTATAAAATTTACATAAATATTACTCCATTAATGAATATATTAGAGTTATTTAACTCCATTAATGAATATATTAGAGTTATTTAATAAATATAAAAAAAATAAAAATTTCTGAAGTGATGAAATATTCATCCGATTAAATTAGCTTAATGAAGGAATACATCTTTTCCTACCTAATGCCTTAGTGGGACTCCAGGCTTTGCCTTCAATTGCTGGAGTTATTTGTTTGTCTTCTTTTTTGAGAGATTAATTTGTAAGATATACTTGACATACAAAAATTAATGATAATATTATAACACAATCTATTCAGATTTTCTAAAATTATATTTATTGAACATGATATGCAATTGTAAAATGTCCTTTCATCGGTGCTTCGATAATTTGATGTTATAGATGGATAAAACTTAAATTGCTAGGAGAATATTCAACTTCATTCAATATTTTACAATCAATTACTATTTCCTTATCAATTTAGTTTGAGATAGCAAATTTAGGAATGAAAGTTTTTAATTGAGCTTGTCTTATGACAAGACCTTTCCTCATGTTACATGGTCAAAATAAACATGACACGAAAATTAAAAAAATTCATAGTCAAGACAAAAATAAAAGGGAAAACCCCACAAGATAATTCATTGGTTTGATGGGGAAAAAAATATTGGTTGGAGGCCACCAACTTTAACTTATTTTTAAAGTATATATAGTTTACATGTTAGACGTTGGTTTGGAGTCAACATTAACATGTATAAAATACGTTCCTTATTTGTATGTCTACATACAAAAAATAATAATATTATAAGTGAATTTTTTAATTTATATAAGGTAAATTTATTTATTGATTATAACGTGCCAACTAATAGGACTTGGGAAATACATAAATCATCCCTTTAAGTTGTCCCCAACGATCATTTGACCACCTCAACTAAGACCTTTTTCACTTAAACATTTTACGTGACTAAAAAGTGAACTCAATAAACACCCGACCTCACCAGCCCCCGTCGTGTGTGTTAAGAACGAATAAGAAGCTGACACGTGGATAAACAATAAGAAATAAAGAATTAAAAGGCATCTTATTAAAAACATAAAACATAAAGGTTAATTTCATCGTTTCTTCCGTCTAACTCTCTCCCTCTCTCTCTCACCGAATTCCACCCATCTTCATCTCTTCGATTAAGCTTGGTTCAATCGGTATTTTTGTTGCAAAATTAAACATTTCTTTCACTTACTAATAGCTTGTTTGGCCAAGCTTTTTTTTGGGCCAAAAGTGCTTTTGGCCAAAAATTGAGGTGTTTGGCCAAGCTTTTGGAAGGAAAAAAAGTGCTTTTGAGGAGAAAAATACACTTAGAAGCAATTTTCAAAAGCTTGGCCAAACAACTAATTACTGCTTTTCAAATTAATTAGCCAAACACAAACTACTTCTCACCAAAAGCACTTTTTTTAAAAGTACTTTTGAGAAAAGCACTTCTCAAAATAAGCTGATTTTAGAAGCTTGGCCAAACGGGCTATAAGTATGATTAGTTGTGGTTTGTTCGAATTGATTATTGGTTCAAGATTTATCACCTGAAGGAAGGTCGTCCTAGGGTTTTGACACTGGAGTTTTTGTGAAAAGGGGAGTCAGCTATAAAGTGGCTTCGAATATTGCATAAAGGTATGTTTAGATTACGTATTTTTGTGTTTTATTGCTATATGTTTGTTATGGTGCTATTAGATTAGGGTTTTTTTTCTTCTAGAAAATTAAAAAGTTCAGGGAATATTGACTGGTTTTCTTTTGTCATTTTCAGTACCGAGTCACATGGACGAATATATTGATGTTATTTTTCATCATGTGGGTCACTTTATTGATGGAAAGTATGTGGGGGAGGGTGAAAAAATAGGACATGTGGTGGACAAATGCTATTTTTCTTTGCCCGAGCTTCTGTCTTACACAAAAGAAACCCCTGAAATGCGCTACAACTCAGTTGGTGGGTCCTTTGTTCAATGTCCTAAAACTCATAAGTTCTTTCCAATTGAAAATGACTATCAACTACTAAAATTTGATTAAAGACCTAAAGGATAGGGATCTCTTTGATGTCTATGTGAGTCATGTAATAGATAATTTAGAGGTTGGAGAGGAGGATGTACCTGTGGGATATTTACCTTCTTCACAGGTTGGTGATAGTGACCAAGCTACAACTAATACAGAAATTAGGGGTGGTCCAGGAGTTAGTGTACATGTTGGTGAGGGAATTGGTGTAAATGTTTTTGAGGGCATTGGTGTAAATGGTGATGAGAGTATTCAAGTAAATACTGATGGGGGTATCAATGTGACCGTTGATGAAGGTATTGGAGTAAATATTGGTGAGGGTATTGGAATAAGTGTGGTTGAGAATATAGAAGTAAATACTGCTGAGGGTAGTGATGTAAATGCAGAACAAACTAGGGATACATTTTCAGATGAGGATATAAATGTTGAAAAGAGTGCAGTTGCAGAGCATGACAACACAAATGAAATAGATACAAATCTGTTTGAAGATGAAAATTTTGGTGAAGATGACCTTGAAGATATTCAAGAAGAAGATGACATCGAGATAGATGATGAGTTAGGATATGTCAGAATGCTGCCAGGGAAGTAAAGAGAAACAGGCTGAAGAAGAATGTGAATGATGCTGGATCACAAAGTAAGAGGAAACAGAGGAAAAAACTTATTTTTACAGAAGAGGTAATTCTTGGTGAGGCTGGAATTGATAAGGGGTTTGAAGATATATGGATAAATAAGAAAGATAAATATGTTGGAAAGCTAGGTGGGGATGAAGAGTATTTGGACAGCTCAGATGTTGGGAGTGTAGACAGTGATGAAGTGTTAGACCCACTTGCTGAACCTGGTGTTGATCTTCCTCCTAGAAGAAGAAGTCAAAAGATCAAGTATGACTTTGATGCTAAAATTCCTCTGTTTGAGTTGGGCATGATCTTTGATGTTTGAGTTGGGCATGATCTTTGATAATGCAGAAGATTTTAGGAAAGCTATTGCTGACTATGCTATTCAATATAGAGTGTCTTTAAAGCTTAGACCTAATGAGAAAGATAGAGTAAGAGTTAAGTGTAAGGATGAAAAGTATAAGTGGCAAATATTTGCTAGCAAGGATAGGGATGCAGGGAACTTTACTATGAAGACTTATATACATGTCCATAAATGCCCAACAAAGAACAAGAACAAACTTTGCACAACCAAGTACATTGCAAGAAAGCTCCAAGATAGAATCATCTCAACTCCAAACATCATAGTGCATGAGTTGCAAGAGGTTATAAGGGTTAAATGGGGTTTGTATGTAGGAAGATCACTTATATATAGAGCCAAGATGAAGGTAATTAGTCAGTTTATAGGTGACTAGAACCTTGAAATTTCAAGGTTGTTGGACTATGCTGACATAATCAAGTCCACCAATCCTGGAAGTTCATGTTGGGTGAGAACTGATACAGAAACAGTTCCTTGGAAATACCTGTTTAAATATTTTTATGTATGCTTTGAGGCTATAAAGAAGAGATGGATGGCAGGTTGTAGAAGAATCATAGGTTTTGATGGTTGTTTCCTAAAGGGAGATTGCAAAGGTGAATTATTAGTAGCTGTTGGGAATAATGGAAATAATCAGATGTATCCCATTGCTTAGGATTTGGTAGATCAAGAGACTACACATTCATGGAGTTGGTTCATCAACTATCTCAAAACAGACTTAGAGTTGAGGAATGGTAAAAATTTAACAATCATGTCTGACATGCAAAAGGTACTGCAATCCATTTATTATGTTGTTTGTTTGTTATTATTGTTATTGCCAGATCACTTGCTGATGTATCTCACTAATATTTTCTGTTGTTGTTGTTATTAGGGACTGTCATCTGTTGTTGTTGATTTCCTACCTCTTGTTGAAAGAAGAATGTGTGCAAGACACATATGGGCAAACTGGCAGAAATCTTGGAGGGGAGAGGAGAGAAGGAAGCAGTTTTGGAGATGTGCTAAGGCTCCTTTCAGGTAAAGTTAAGAGAAGAAATGAAGAAATTGGATGAATTAGGAAATGGTATTTTAAAAGTTTACTGTCCTATGATAAAGAATACTGGTGTAAGGAATATTTCAATAAGAAGGTTAGATGTGATGTTGTAAAAAACAACATGTGTGAAACATTTAATTCCTAGATACTAAGTCCTAGACATAAATCTGTCATCACTATGCTTGAAGAAATTAGGCATAAAATGATGAGTAGGCAAGTTGATATGATCAAGTTTGTTGAAACATGGGTTTCTGATATATCACTTATGGCAAGACTAGTTTTAGAGGAAAACAAAGAAATAGGAAGGAAGTTGGTACAGTGGAATGCTGACACTGGATTTGAAGTGAATGAAGGCATGTATAGACACAATGTTGATATGCAAAAAAGAAAATGCAGCTGTAGATTATGGCAGTTAAGAGGTATACCATGTCAACATGCAATATGTGCCTTTTATAAGATTGGGAAGGAAGCAGAAGACTATGTTGAACACTGGTATAGGAAAGACACTTTCCTGGCTGCTTACTAATACTATATTCAGCCAATTCCAAGCATGCAAATGTGGACTGAGTCTACCAATCCATCAATTGAGCCTCCTGAAGTTAAACTAATGCCTGGTAGGCCAAAAAAATGCAGAACAAAACAACAAAGATGAACCAAAGAAGTGGGGAAAACTGTCAAAGAAGGGTGCTAATATGTCATGTTCAATTTGCCATCAAGTTGGTCACAACAAGTCAGTATGCAGTTTAAGGGTAAGTTTGATGACTTCCAATTCAATTTTTTTTCATTGTTTTCATAGTACTTGATTAATGACTTAGCAATCATATACTAGGGACAAACAAGCACACAATCGAGAAGGTCAAATGGAACAACACAATCATGCAAACAAGCTGGTAGTCAAAGTAATACAACCCAAGCTGCAGGTACATCAACTACCACAACCCAAACTCCAAGGGCCCCATCTTCCTTGTGTGCTGAAATATCAAATAAGAAGGAACACACCATCAGTAAGAGGTAGAGGAACTGTAAGAAGTGGTGGTAGGGGAAGAGGTGGAGGAGCTGGTAGGGGAAGAGGTGGAAGATTAGTTGCTGCTTCTGTTACATCTGGTACATCTATTTCTGCTACTGCTAGATCACTTGCTGCTTCTGTTGGAAAGAAAAGAACCAGAAATTCTGGTTTTTGTTTGTACACAGACACACAAACATGAACTAGTATCCTTAATGTGAGTGTGAGAAGTATTATTCAATATTAGTTAATTGTATTTTCTTCTGCATGATTCATTACTGACTAAGTGTTATTTCTAGCCTGGTAGGCCAAGTGAAAGATTTATTTCAATCGGTGCAAACTTGATGAATGCTGCACAAACTAATGTAGATCTTGGATTTAGACCAAGTGATCTCAAGGGGAAAGGGAGAGTTGTGATAAGGAATCAGCTTCAAAAGCAAAGGGATGCTGCAGTTTCCAACAAAAAGATGAAAGTTGGAACCTCTACTTCATCTACACCAGTTGACTCTTATCAAAGTCAAATTTAGGAAGAAGTTTCTTGTATTTTGTTGGTCATGTGTATGAACCATATTTTGTGAAGTATTTTGAACCTACTAATGTTGGTCATATGATGAACCTTACTTTCCTATGGGATGCATATGAACCTGCTTTTGTTAGTTCAGTTTTTCAAATTATTCAACCTTTGCTATTATGATACTGGTAGTATAATTTTTTGCTATTATGAGATCGGATTAGTCCACCTTTGCTTCAGCAGTCTAATTTTTTTGCAGAAACTAAAACACATTTGATCATTGAAAACTTCATCATACACATTGTAAATTTCAACTACATTGAATAGGCAACATTGGCCATAAATCAGAAATAATATTGCAGTAAAATAAATGGGGTTACATGCCCATATACATATACCATACACCTAAATAATAGAAGATTCCCTCAAAAACCAAGTCACAATTACAATTACAAGCAGCCACACCAAAATCCTCTGTTTCTTCATCAACTTCGACTTTTCTTCTTCGTGATTTTTACCCTATTTAATAATCCATACATGACTTTGGTATAGTGTTCGGATAATTCAACATCATACCAACGAAAAAAATCGCATCCACCATCGGCAGCTTTTCCAAATCTACAGCCATAGAATCTTCTGCCCGGATTAAATGGTGACCAGGAAAGTTTTAAAGGAGCAATTTGGCCACATTTGCAATTAACAACAGGTTCCATTGAAATAGAAGAAGTAGAGAGAGAGAAGAAAAGAAAGTTTGTTGCTTTGCTAGGGAGGAAGAAGATATACGCGGTTGGAGATGTGAGAGAAGTGAAATAAATTTTTAGGGTTGAGTTTGAGAATTTAAATTAGGGAGTTCATTAAGGTTTTTTTGGAATTTCACAAAAAAATCCGTTACATTACCGTTGGAATTACTTACACACGCGCGAATCCGGAGGTGTAACACATGCGACGGGGGCTGGTGAGGTCAGGTGTTTATTGAGTTCACTTTTTAGTCCCATGAAATGTTTAAGTGAAAATGTCTCAGTTGAGGTGTTCAAATGATCGTTGGGGACAACTTAAAGGGGCGCTTTATGTATTTCGCCATAGGACTTTACGTAGTTGTTCAATAAGGAAAGATTCAAAATACAAAGTTTTAGTTTATTTTAAACTCTTAAATATTTAAAATTAATTAAATGACTATTCCTAAATATTAGGAAATAATTAAAGGACTATACATGCATATTAAAGGAAAATAACTTAAATTACTATTTTATCTAATGTGAAATTAGTTTTCAAAGGATAAAAAAGGCGGACGATATTTCGCTAAGGCATTCGTGCTTTTAATATAGTATAGATATTGTAGATACTTTGCAAATGCAGTTTACACAGTTTTTTGGTCATAAATATCTATGCAAGCATTATTGAAATGGACGATGAGACGCATTTCGGCAAGGGAAAGGAGTGAACTGGAAAGTTTTACAACCTCAAAGTCAGGAGATCCACAATGAATACCTTTTGATGACAACAGGATATGGGTTTAGTTAGTTATTCCCAGACCCAGTCGAGACAAATAACGTTGTTAGCTTTTGTACCATATAAAGAAGTCTGGTTCTGCAAGTGGGCAGGAGACCAATATCTTCATTCTTGATCACTATTTTACCATTCACTATTCAGTCTCCACCGNNGAAATCATAAATCTAAATCAACAGCCTTTTTCCGGCACAGAGCCCCCTAACACGTGNCGTTAGGGGACAAACTTAAACGGGGCGCGTTTTATGTATTTCGCCATAGGACTTTACGTAGTTAGTTCAATAAGGAAAGATTCAAAAATCAAAAGTTTGTTTATTTAAACTCTAAATATTAAAATTATAAATGACTATTCCTAAATATTAGGAAATAATTAAAGGACTATACATGCATATTTAAAGGAAAATAACTTAAATTACTAGTTTTATCTAATGTGAAATTAGTTTTCAAAGGATAAAAAAGGCGGACGATATTTCGCTAAGGCATTCGTGCTTTTAATATAGTATAGATATTGTAGATACTTTGCAAATGCAGTTTACACAGTTTTTTGGTCATAAATATCTATGCAAGCATTATTGAAATGGACGATGAGACGCATTTCGGCAAGGGAAAGGAGTGAACTGGAAAGTTTTACAACCTCAAAGTCAGGAGATCCACAATGAATACCTTTTGATGACAACAGGATATGGGTTTAGTTAGTTATTCCCAGACCCAGTCGAGACAAATAACGTTGTTAGCTTTTGTACCATATAAAGAAGTCTGGTTCTGCAAGTGGGCAGGAGACCAATATCTTCATTCTTGATCACTATTTTACCATTCACTATTCAGTCTCCACCGATAAAACTGGGACGAAGTTTCTCAACAGAATACATAAATACTAATCAACAGCCTTTTCCGGCACAGAGCCCCTAACAGTGCATCATAGCGGCATTCTGCCTCCAGAAATTAGAGCACTCGAAGAAGCTAAAATGAAAAGGAGGGATTAACAGATATGAATGAAAACAGAAATGCTGCAAATAAATTAACGACGCCATATGTTCAAAATTCATGCAACAATGTTCAACAAAAGAGTCCAAAAAGCACTAATTCATCATGGTAAGTTGAATGGTTTAGACTCTCACTACCATCATTATATTTTCTATAATAATTGAAGACTAGAGAATCTAGTAGAGAATACTTCTTTTACTGTTTCACTAGAAACCTGGAACAAGAGAAACTATAGCCCATAGTGATAAATAAACATCTTCAATTTATCCGGTACAAAAGTAAGAATTAAAACAGAATTACAAAATGTCACTTCCTAGACCCATTACTTGATATACTGAGACATCCATCTGAAGCCTTCTCCATATCCCATTTTGCGGACTATGCTGCACATGAATACCTCAACTGGACGGACATTGGAATCTGCCAGGTTTACCTTCCCTTTGCCAGTGGTGACGCCCGTTAGCCCCATATGGTAACGCAGTTCATCTTCTGAGGCAGCATATGGGATGTCTATCTTGTTACCCAGTATCAGGAAAGGAACAGTTGCCAAGGACTCGTCAGAGAGCAGAGCATCCAGCTCTTTCTTGGACTCCGCAAACCTTTCTTTGTCAAAGGAATCCACCAAGTATACAACAGCATCCACCTTCAGAAAAAAGGAATTTTGTATTAAGCACAGCACCAGAATTATTCAAATTAACTCTCGGGACTTCTTATCCAGATTTTGCAGGCAATTGCTTTAAAACTAGCAAACAAATAACACGACAGTCCAACTAAATAAAGATCTAGTTTTGAAAAACGGAACTATGAATAATGATCATTAGTAAAGGGAATTGCATCTTAAGTTCCCTCTTTGCAGTTTTTGGTAAGTAGCAAGAAAATCATACTTAGAATTGCCCATTGGACAAGCTTCAACAGTACGCACTTGCTACACGAGTGAAATAGTATGTTTTCCGCTTTCTCACATAAAACTGTTCCTACATAAGACCACAAATTTGCAAATAAAGGAAATCTATAGAAAGTTCAATGTTGTACAACTCTATTAATATGACATCTGAAAATGTCTATTCAGGGAATTTGTACCAATAACAATGACAATGGAATTAATTCATGAAAAAATATTCTAAAAATATTTAACAAGAAACAGACCTAACTTGCTCAGAAATGAATTGAAGACCTTAAGCAAGTGTTTTTGAAAGATACTTAAGAAGTATAAGAAGGTGCTGAGTAGAAAGAGAGACAGAAGAGAAAGCAAATGGGAAAGAGAGCAACTATTCATGTCTTATTTGACAATGAAACTTCTTCACACATCTGATGTCATCACTGCAGCAGAAATGGCTGCAGCCAATCCAATGATGTTCCTTGTTGTCAATCTCCAACGTTGTTCCTTGGATAGCTAAAAACTTCAAAAGCAGGGAAAATATGCTTGTTTTCGGTATAACGATTCAAATTTTTTTGTGAAGGAAATCTTTCGTCAATGCAGATAAATATAAGTGTACGGAAAGGTACTATTGAAACACCCCCGGAAAAAGAAAGGTGCTAACAGCAAACTCCCAACATCAATATATGCCTCCCATGAATCAAATAAACAATGAGTAGTTCATTTGGGATTATGAAGGCATTAAACCATCTGCCTTAGGGATACACATAATACTTGTAATAATACAACAACTTCAAATTAACTACTGGAGTTTTTGCGCAACCTGCATTCAAATTTCATACTCCTATTAGATAAATTATAATAACCTTGTTGAAAATGTCAAGGTTGCTACCAAAACTTTTTAAAGCTTCTCAAACATTTAAGAATCCCCAAAAATAAGAAATTGGCAATGAAGATGGGGCAGAGAGAGTAACAAAATCCCGTGGAAATTAAAAGCCGTTGGTAAGAGCTAGAAATGAAGTTAGCAATAGCAACCTGTAAGTCACTTGATAGAATCCTCTCTCCAGTATATAATTTATCCTTCATTTAATACTTGACCAAGTCTCCAATATTAGCACGACAAGAAGACGAAATCACAATCGACTTGTCAATTTTAAGACCACGTTCACCCACGGAATCTTATAAAGCATACAAAACCATTTGCAAGTCAAAAATTTAAATTAAGACAAGAAGAGAAACAAAAAGGCAACAAACCTTAGCATAATAATCTTTCCAAACACGTCGAGCAATCTGATGACCACCCAAGTCAAATGCTTTGAACTTGATCTTGCCAATACTAAGCTCCTCTGACGTCGGATATTGTGTTGGCTGATGTTGAACCAATCTCTGCCAAAATTCCGTAACCCTCAATTTCAGATTCAATATTACAAATAACCAATAACCAAAAACAATTCTGCTCAAACTAATTAATATACTAATTCTTTCGCTGTACAAATAAGGCCCAGGAAAAAAAGCCACATCAGGGAATTCAATTTCAGGTGAAAAAATGGAGATCAGAAAATCAGATGAAGTTCAGCTTAGAAAGAAAATCAACCAATTACATATGTTCATCAACATAACAAATTCTGATATATATAATCACATCTAGATATGTAAGCCCACATTAAAACGGCTCAAATTGTATTATTACTAATAAACACTATTTAATAAAGGAAATGAAAAAATACAAAGAAAAATAGAGAGGAGACAGACCTCATCTTTCAACATATGGAGTAAGGTGGTTTTGCCGGCATTATCGAGGCCCAAAAACAAGATCTTAGCCTCCTTCTGCCACAATCCAAGCGTTGCTAGAATTCCATAGAACCAATCTACCAAGAACATCTTGCTGATCCGAAAAGCCCAAATCAAGGTCCAATATAATTGGGGACGGATTGATCAATGGATCTACGAACAGGAAAAGGGGGGGTTAGCAATCTCTCAAAGGAGAAGTGCTTTAATTTCTTCTCCTCCTCCTCTTCCTCGAAACGCTAAACACCTGGCTGGCTTAGTAGAGAGAGAAAAGTCCAAAGGTGAGGTTTGTTTTTGTCTGCATATATAACTGGCCAACCCTAGTCCCTCACCTTTGGGGCTTTTTGTGTGTGTTTAGCAGCTCCTAAAATAATACGGATAAAATATATAGATTTTATATATTTTTTTTATCATTATATATATTCTGTAGGTTATTTATAAATTTAAACAAATTTTATATATTTTTTTCGCTATTGAATGTAAATAATTTTTAGTGACTAAAAGTCAAAAAAAGCACATTCTTTTCCGTAATATAATACTAGTACCAGAATATAAATGATATGTTATTCTTACCTTGCAACTTTCCCAAGAAATACTGATCCCGTACAAAAAAAGAGTAGGATACCAATAAGTACAATAATCAACATATCTTATCTTTGGCGTAAATTGGATTGGGTAAGTTAACTATTTACCCTCCTCTACGCAATGTCTTTTTCTCTTACCCATTCTTTTTAATGAAGTCAAACGAAGCTACTATAGACCACATCAAGTCAAGCCAAATTATGCCAAGCCAAATCAAGCTAAGCTAAGCCAAATGGGGTAAAAAAAGTTGGAATGGGTAGGGATAATTAATTTTAATTAGATAGGGTATATATTGTAAATAGTTTTCAGATAGGAAGGAAAGGTAATTATTTTAAGCTCAATATTTTGCATAAATTGCTTTTTTTGAAGTTGTTAAGAAATTTATTACATCCAAAATTTACAGAAAAAGTAATAGTACTACTATAATCACGTGTTAACAAAGTATTAAAATATTTGATATAATCGTAATAAAGGAGTGTATTTAATTTCTGACACATCAATACTATGATTTACTAAGGAAGAATCATTTGTTGTAAGCACAAAGTGTGGATCATTTGTTGTAATCAACTAAACCCATTGTTTTTACATGGAACATTTATCTATGCACGCATAGTACAATTTCAATATAGATACTGAATTCTGAAAACCAGACTTTGTAGTAACCAATATCAAAGGACACATACTCATCACTGTCCCTTGCTTTTGAAGTGGGACTTTACTTGCCTCGACGGGTTAAGAATTTATGCCTACCAAGCTTGAGACTAACTATGAGTCGGGCGGATTTAGGGGCACAAGGTGTACACCCGAACCCCTTCGCCGAAAAATTATATTGTATATATATAGCAAAATATGTATTTTTACCTATATATATTTTATGTTTTGAATCCACTTGACACAGTCCAAAAGCCTAGCTTAATGGTCAAAGTGAATTAAAACCTTTGTAAAGTCATTGGTTCTATTCCCACGAACTTGATAGTGATCTGGGCGTACGACTTGCTTAAAACTTCTAAAGATAGCGACAGTATATGAACCATATTTGCGGGGGATTTGCAGCGGTACCCACTTTTTATGCCACCTTTTAACCTATACCCTGTTTTTAAAAATTATTGATTTCGTAACCAACTAACAGAAAATCCGTATTAATATGACCATTATACCCCTTCCAAAACATATAAAAGTGCGTCTCTCCTCCGTATTCACAGATTCAAATTACAGATCTCCTCCGTATCTCCTCCATCAGTCAGTTCCTCCTGAGAACGCGTCTCGTATTCAAATTCCATATTCAAATTCAAATTCAAATACATTGTAAGTATTCAAATTCATCTCCAGAATTCAAAATAGTTTTTGAATTTTATGTTTTCTGGTTGTTTGACGAATTTCAGTGAAGGAATATAAATTCCATATTCAAATCAAATTCATCTCCAGAATTCAAAATGTTTTCTGATTAATTCACCGAATTCTAATTTAATGTGTGATATGTTAGTAACATATTGCACTAAAAAAACTTCGGCCTAACAGCTGAAGTTTTTTATTTATTATTTAAAAACTTCAGAAGAAGCCTGAAATTTTACTCCTACACTGGTTAAATTAAAAAATGATATTGCACTAAAAAAAATTCGGCCAAGCAGCTGAAGTTTTTTTGTTATTACTCAAAAACTTCAGCATATTTTCCACATACACTGGCTAAATTAAAAAATCATATTGCACTAAAAAAACTTCGGCCTAACAGCTGAAGTTTTTTATTTATTACTTAAAAACTTCAGAAGGAGCCTGAAATTTTCCTCCTACACTGGTTAAATTAAAAAAATCATATTGCACTAAAAAAACTTCGGCCTATCAGCTGAAGTTTTTTATTTATTACTTAAAAACTTCAGAAGGAGCCTGAAATTTTCCTCCTACACTGGTTAAATTAAAATCATATTGCACTAAAAAAACTTCGG
>NC_031989.1:26281939-26341243 GCF_001879085.1 Nicotiana attenuata
AAAACACAAATTCAAATCCAAAAATAATGCCAAAACATGAAAAAAACTTCAGCTCCTATCCTAAAGTATCATTATCATCTGTTTAACTCTGAAATTTTTTAAAAATTTGAACGTCGAATCACAGAAGAATTTATAGAAATTACATTAACAACATGAACAACCTATCAAACTAAACCCTATCATAAATACATGAATATCAAAACCCAAAACCAGAAATTAAATCATAAAACAAAACCCAGAAAGTTAATGCAATGTACCTGTAATTAAATCGTAATATGGTAACAACGACGACTAGCAGTTAAAAATTCGAAAGAACGACGAAAACCGTTTGATATCTGAGAAGAGCAAATCGAAAAACGCAAATAACGGGAGAGAGAAACAGTAGAGCACTAGCGTATACTTGGAGAGAAAGTAGTCTTTTAACAAAAAAGGGTAAAATAGTCTTTTCAAATGGCTTTTAACAAAAAAGTGGGTATGGGTGCAAACAGAAAGACAAAGCGGGTACAGGTTAAAAGGGGCGCCCTATTAATTTTTACCATATTTGCGCAGCGCATAATAGATTACAGTAACTTATAGGTCAAAAAATGCCAAGACAAATACCACATTCCATTTCGTTGCTCATGCATAAGCAAATAATTGTAACTTAAAACTTATACAATGTCAATGTCCAGACAAAAATCACTCTTCGTATATTGTTGCTTATTTCCAAGTTCAACCTATATATACCACAGGCTTAAATGCTAACTGACTAGAAAACAAAATTGAGTTTCTCGGCCACTCATTTAGGCAACTGATGTATGTGTGCTCTTGAAGAAAGGTCGAACAAGAAACTTCTTTCTAGACTAGTGCACATGTTAAGATCGGCCATCAAGCGCCAATTGGAAACTGCTGCAAAATCCTATAAATTATGCATCCATCACGGCGGCCCCTTGGTACTTAGGCTGCAACTGGCTCAGCAACTGGACTAGAAGTGTAAGCTTTAACCTTCAATCCAAATGTACACATATTAAGCAAAAGCTGAAAAATCCTTTTCAATTGCATCTGACCCATAAAAGACAACGGGGAGGGGGGGCTTCATAAACTATCAAGTACGTCTGTGCATGATATTTAGATGATCTAATATACCAGTTAAATATGAGAGAGAATCTCAGTTCACAACCTAAGGAGGATTTCCTCCCTACCTGCAATTTTACATGCACATGTGTGAGGGACTTCAGCAAGCACCTGGTAGTCAGCTTATGACTTCCAAATAGAGGACAAGAAGATTAAATAGTAAGCCAAGCTTCAATGGTATTTTGGAGAACCTAGGATATCCCACTGGAGCATCTTGACAAAGAGATGACAGTAATTTTTTCTTCTTTTTTTTTTAGGGGGGGGGGGGGGGGGGGGATAATTAGTGGTATTCTATCTAATTCATGAGGAAATGAACTATGTTTTCCTATAGAAAAATACACATTACCTGCAATAACAGAGAACCGAGAAATTACCTTTGCTGCCTTAAAGAGTTCATCAATCACTTCAGACAAGGTTGGATGTGCATGAACAGCAAACTTTATGTCCTGCAAGATGCAATTAAAATGATAAAGCAAAATTGGATAATGTTGCTAAAAATGTGATTGGTATTTATTATCTTTCCCATGAGATTCATGATTCTGGATTCCTGCTGAAGATCGCAATGTTGCAAGAAAAGATTTAGAATTTCATTATTGAAAGAAAAACAAGACCGAAATTCTTTTCCAATACAATACCAAAATCTCTACCCAATTCAGTTGAAATATTTCCACAGAACTGTTTTTTTAGGAGGAACATGCAATGGAATGTGACGTCTACCTGTATACGTGTTCCCATAGCTATGGCGTTGGATGCTTCATGTATGAGGTCCGCAGCATGCATTCCAAAGATGTGAACTCCTAGGATCTCCCCATTGTCGGGTCTGTATATCATCTGCATCAGACAAACATTTCAATGAACAAAACAATACTACTAATCTTGGGATACTTCATACTAGAAACAGACTAAAACCATTCAGAAACAAAAAACGAACTCCAAGAAGTAGCTAAGTATCATATACACAATCCATGAACAATGAATTAGAAAAGATGACATGGCCACCTTTGCAATTCCCTCCCCTTCATTTTCAGCAAGGGCTTTTGTGTTAGCCTTGAAACTAGTCTTGGCTATACCAATCTCAAAGCCCTCCTTTTCAGCTTTTTCTCTGGCTTGAGGCTACAAAATGGCAACAAAACAATAACACTTTTAAGCAAAATGCAATTGAAAACTAAAAAATTAACCCAGTATGAAAGACTGAATGTTAACAAGCATATATCCTTCAGTGAGTTTGCATACACATCAAGTGTTTGTAGGTGCATAAAGTAGGCACTCTTGTGTAAGTTCCAGTGTCCAGTATCAGACCAATATACAAATAGACTCATTAAACTAACCATTATTTATTATATATGCTGAACACCCTAAAAATACAAAAATAATGTTAAACAATAAATTTTCCTTCTAGTGCTGTAACTCATGAAATGAAACGATATCTAAAGAACAAACATTATCCAGATATAACCAGCAAAGAAAGTGAACAAGGAAAAACCTACTATTCACAGAGAAATTATTGTACCTCTGTTAATCCGACCATACTGATTTCAGGATGGGTAAAGCATGCAGCTGGAATGCTTAAATGATTCAGGATGTGGTCCTTTCCAGTAACTTGCTCAACAACTATGTAAGAAGAAAAGGCCAAATGTTAAACAATTACAGGAAACTTGCTCAACAATAAACACAGCAGTTGATGTCACACGAGATCGTTACCAGAGATTCCTTGTGCACTTGCAGCATGTGCAAGCATCATTTTTCCATTTGCATCACCAATGCAATACAAGTGAGGGACCTAGCAACCACAAAGCCTAATGAGTTGAAAGAAAATTGACTAGAGAAATCCCAAAAAAAGAAGATATTCATGCTTACCAACTCTCCATTGGCATCAATAACACACATCCGTTCATCAACAGGAATAAATCCACGTTGTGTTTGAACATTTATCTGTGTAGAAAACAAAATTATTAGAAGTCACAACATTTATAAAGTTAGTTTCTGTAAACATGCATGCAACTAACATTTTCCAGGCCAAGTCCCTGCGTGAATGGAGCCCTTCCAGTTGCAATTAGAGCAGCATCTACCTGCAGCAGGATAAAATATTTGGGAATTTATCAGATGCTAGTGACAGGAACCAAGTATCCTGCAGAGTACAGAAAATGTGGAAAACAAGATCTTAAATCTAAATGCACGCAACAACGAGAGCAAAGACGTTCTCCCTCTTTTGATGTTACCACTATTCAGAAAGTACTACCTGCATAGTCTTACAATGACGTGTTGCAGGAATGTTGCTAAGCTGATACAGTCTATCCAGTAATCAAAGTTATCTTATACCACCGACTTTAGCTGTGTGCTTAATTAACTCATATAACAATCTGTGTTTATCAAAAGTGTATAGTCTTGCAACAAAGTACCTATAGACAGGTTAATCCAACATTGATTTTTCCCCGATAAACAGGTCAGACAAACAATGATAAAGCTTAAAGGATGAATGAGACCTATGATGTCGCAGAAATACTCATTAAAGGTAACTTTACAATCCAAAGACTTTAGATTTATTAATTTGTTATTTTGTTTATAGTTGGACATGATTTAAGATTTATGATCTTAACCAGTAACCATGATCCGAGACCAAAAGGATACAGCTTCCATCCAAAATCATGAATTGAAAATAACAATGTTAAACTCCTCTGAACAAAAAGCTACAACTTACTTCCAATGTATCCTTGAGTTCCTTAGTCTTTGCATCAATAAGCTCAATAGTCACTGGCTTTCCATCCTTTGCTGGAGTTATCTGAAGAAGGTGCAACAAAATTAAGGTAACTGGTCGGCGTGTAGGGGTTCAAGTTAGTATGTGCCTATATTACCTTGCTTGCAAATACACCTGTATGATAATCGATCTTTCGAGGATTTATGAGGACTCGCTGTGCCAACTTCCCAATCTCAGGATCAAAGCCGGGCATGAGCTGATCTAGAGCCTCAACAAAGGTAACCTGCGCAGTTATCCAGTGGTCAGCATAGAAAGACAGATTATGAAAGAAAAGATTGATGTTCTGTTGCTACAGATACAGTCTTGCAGAAACTATAATAGGCTTTACCTCACTTCCAAGTGCTGTATACACATCACTGAATTCTAGTCCAATGTAACCACTTCCGACAATAGCAATCCATTGAGGTACAAATTCCAATTTGAGTGCATGATCACTTGTTATCACTGTCTTACCTGCAAAAGCAAGCATCGGCATCATTTAATGATAGAAGTTCTATATCTCTCATGTCTAAATCTTTTCCAAAATTTCAACATAGATGAGCTCAAGTAATTGTCGGAAAATCAATTCCAAATCTTGATGCAAAAAATTCGGTACAATGCCAGTCAAGTAATGTTATATCACTTGTGTAGACGACAATTGAGCATTGCCAGACACATCCACAGAGCTACTGAACAATGAGTGAACAAAAACTTCCGCCAACATGTTTAGGAGTTTAGCACCTAATCTTCCGTAAAAACTCTTAACATATATGCTCAAGAAATGTAGTAGATAGTAAAACCAAGTCTTACAAACAGGTTTTTTTCTGCAAGCAGTGTATATGCTACTTCACAAGTTTATTGAATAAAAAATGGATCTATAGAACTTCCACTTTCAACAAATCTTAGAATCTTCATCCCATTAATTGATGTTTCCAACGATTAAAAACTTTGATTTCAAGAGTATTAAGATGTTAAGCATGAAGCATCCAAGAAATACCAGCTATTCAGCAGGCTGCAACCTTTAGTATATCATACGTAAAAAAGACTTGCAACTCGATAATTCAGTTGCTTATTGCATCCTGAACAGACATAACAATCAAGAGAAATCACTTACCATCAACCTCAATGCCTTTGGGCACGGAGGGGACAGAACCAGTTGCAATTATTATATCTTTTGCTGTTATTACAGTATCTCCATATTTGACCTTTTGTGGACCCTGAAAAAGCACAACAAAATCTTCATCATCCAAATCCAACTGGTTACAAACAAAAGAGGCTAAGAGATAATAGTAATCTGTAAAATATAAACATACCAAAATTGTTCCAAAACCTGTCAATATATCCACACCAAGGGCTTTCATTGAATTGGTCAAATTACTACGAATCTTGGAGGCCAAATTATTTGCATGATCAGCAACACCCTGTCTGTCATATCCAGCGGCAGCAACCTTACATGAAAGATAAGTGATGTACCATAAGTACAGTAGATATATAAAGTCAGAACTAAGAGCAAAAGACTAAAAAATGAGTTTGAAAGACCTGAGTTAACAGTTCCATTAGGAGGACACTCGAGCTTCCTTACTAGATGCAACTTAATTAACAAAGAACATATAGTCTTAAGTTCATCTAAACAGAATAAGTAGGTTAGGTACCAGAAACACGTATCGGTTGTTTTAGTTTATGCATGAATTTTTTCATCTAACTTTACTCCTAATTCCTGAATAAATGATCTATGAATGTCACTGCTATGGGAGTTCAGTAATCATTGTTGCCTTATATACACCCCAAAAGAAGAGGCACAAAACAACCATTATCATGTTCTGTATTTCCCAAATACTAGGGTAAATACACAAATCTGACTTCCCAATTTTGAGTTGTGCTTTGTCACTGTATAGTACCCAGTAGGGGTATGACATGAAAGTACAAAAAGATTTAGAGATATGAGGATCAGATACGAACTTCATTACAGTATATAATCTTTGTTCCATAATTTTTTTTACTACAATGTTGTCCAGGCTAGCTTGCACATACCTCGAATATTTCACCAGGTACCTATTGCCTCCCACCTCGACAGGTACTAGATAATTCCTCCCACCAAGGCTTGGGCAAATGGGAAGAAATCAATTAGTGTTTTTTGTCTCTGCTAGAACTCGAACCTTAGACCTCATGGTTCTCCACCCACTTCATTGACCATTAGGCCACATCGGTGGGTGCTTTTTTCATAATTGTCATTATATGTTTACAATTTAAAGATATTATAACAAAAAAAATTAATAACTGTCGGCAACACAAGTGAAAAGTACGAACGCACATTCTATCAGTTGTACAAAACAGTATAAGCTATGAATTGAAATCACTCAACATCTTTATTAAAAATCATTAGATATTAGACGGAAACGTCAATCACATTAGAAACAGGGGTGCATCTCCAACTTAGTCATAAAAAATTCTGATTTTTGTTTAAAATTGTATTTTGGCCGAAAAATATCCCACTTTGACTCCAATGCACCCAATTCCGGTGTACTCATCTCCAAAGTAAGGATATTAATAATAGTGATAATAATAACAAAAACAACAACAACAACAACAACAACAACAATAATAATAATAATAATAATAATAATAATAATAATATAATAATAATAATAATAATAGTAAGATATGGGGCATGTTGTATCCTGTACCAATATGAAGTTCAGAAGTTAGTATTGTGCCTCATAGCTTTTGCTCCCAAACTTTCCATGTTGAATTACCTCATGAAGTCTTAAGTATTGTGAGTATGTAACAAATACCACAACAGTTATGTTAACCGACATATGCCAAACGATCAAACAATGTTTCTTTCTCTAAAAGAACATATGCCCAGAGCCCACTAGTGGGATTTCACTGGGTTGTTGTTGTTGTAAAAGAACATATGCCATGTCAGGACCCCATGACAGAACCTAAACATATTAGGCTTATAGGAGCAAGAATAAGAAATACCTGGAGACCAAAAGACTTCATATGGTGTTCATTCTGAAGCTCCCGCATGCGCCCGCTCACAGCTAAAAGAGCTTTGGAAGGAACACATCCCCTATTTACACATGTTCCTCCAACTACGTCCCCTTCGATGATAGCAGTTTTCAAGCCCTGCAAAGATCCTTAAGTAATTATGCACAATATTCGCTGGAAATAGAAACAGAACCATCTAGTTCAACCCAAGTTCTTCTCATGCTATCCAGGCTTCAACGATCTCACAATGAAAAATTTCCAAGAATTATACAAGTGAAATTGATGTTTTATAGGAGTTCACTAAGCAATAAGCATCACCGCGTCATATTTTTTTTTCTTTTCTTTTCTCTTCCTTTGGTTATTTATTTATTTATTCATTGAGTTTATCCAAGAATCTTGTCGCCATTTTCCATTTCAAAATCCCCAGTCATTAAAGTAACTGCATTCATGATTTCTACAAGCGATTCGTTATTCAAGAGCTACGTTCAGTAATATAGCCGAATTAAGCACCTTCTATTACTAGTTCATGAAAAAAGAAAAGCATTTGGATTAGTAAAGAAAGCAGAGACAGCCAACATCAATAAGCTAGTACTAACAGAATTCAACAACACAATAGTAGTATACCTTCTCAACGGCATGAAGAGCAGCACCATGACCACCAACACCAGCTCCAATAATAACCAGATCATAATCAAAACCCTTGGAAGGAGCTCCATTTCCACCCAAAGAAGCCGCGATTCTGTTGGAGCACGAAAGCCTCGTAGTCTTAGATGATTGGAAACGCGTATGAACAGACGAATTCAATGATTTGAACCCAAAAGCCTCCCTTCTAAGACCACAGAATCGAAGTGATCGTGGCGAAGTCAGCAAAGTGACGTTCGCATTGGAAGCGACAGCGGAGCAGTCCGATCTGCAGACCGTCGATGGAGAAGATAGCGAGAGAGAAATTGAAGACTGCATTGTGATTAGGGTTGAGAGCTTTGTGGAGACTGGAGAGGAAATGTGGGGGGAACAGGGGAAGGTTGTGAGGAAGGAGATATATTATAGTGTTAGCTTTGAGAGCTCCGTTGGAGGTGGCGGAGTTAACTAAGTGAAAGTTCCCTTTTAGTGTGTTCTTCTTGTACACTCTCTGTGTGTGATGAACCAACTACTTATTTCCTCTTGGAGTAGTATTTATTATTTGGTTAATGTTATGATATTAAAAAGGCACATTGTCATGAGTTGAATCTATAAACCTAGTGTTAATCTATTAACTCTGTAAAAGAAAATAATTGTGGGAATATTTTTATAGTTGGAAAATACCTTTATGGAAATGGTTACATGAAATCAACAAGGACGATTTGTAATTTTGTTTTGTTATAAGATACCCAATTAATTAAAAAACCGAAAAAGGGTCAAATATATCCCTATACTATGAGAAAATATTTAAATATATCATTCGTTATACTTTGGGTTCAAATTTATACTTGCCGTTATACTATTGGTTCAAATATACCCTTTGTCCATTAAGTTTGTCCAAGATGGACATCCAATCATACGTTACACTGATATTTGATGAGGTATATGTATGTGGCATGCCACCTCAGCACCCCTAACCCATTTTACCCCTTCATTCTAATTTTTTTTCCACTCCTAAAATTTTCTTCCCCTCCACCACCATTGGTTCGGGTTTTTCAAATACCAAATCAAACCAATTGTGTCGGGTTATTAAATCTAAAGACCAAACCAAATCAATAAAAGTCGGGTTTTTCGAGCTTTCGGGTTTTTTCGGATTTTTTTTAACAAAGTCTTCATAGCACAACATATAGAATTTGCGCTCCAAATCTTTAATCCAAATAAGATAGAACTATATAATATGTTTTTCAAGAAAATAACATAAAATATAACATCATTCATAACATTGTACTAAAACATTCAATAAATGAAGATAATAAAATCGCATAAAAATTATTATTAATAGGCCATAATAAAAATGAACATAATCTAAAATTTCTAAGTTTACTAAAATAAGTATGGCTAATAAGTACTGTTTAACCAAAAAATTGTGTACTTCGGTCAAAAGATTATTTTTAGAAGTACTCGACTACTGATAATCAAGAAATTCTATATTTTCTCAGTAATAAGAAAGGAAATGAAATAGCAAAGTAATCAATAGAAAGCAAAAGAAAATAATTGTGTTCCAATAATAATCAGAACGTGTCCTTACAAGTGAAATCCCTTTTCCTTATACAGGAATCTATAAGTACAACGTCTCTTCCCTTTTATAACTGAATCATTATGAATATTAATGACATTAATGAGACGTTATAATTGGTAAGCGTAACTGTTTACGAAGATTCTGTAACGTCTATGATCATTAATGCACATTAACTGGCGATTCATGAATCTTCATTCTTTACTGTCTTGATTCATTATGCCGGTGTTTCTTCGTATAGCAATTTAGACTTGAGCTACCATACCTTTTTGTCTCGTGGGTGATTGCTCCTACCTATTACGATTCATGTCTCTTTTAATGCATCTCTCCAGTTGTCGCTTTCTTAATGATCCACGTGTCTTGCCACATCAGCCACTTATATAAATTCACGTGTAATATTTATTTTTACCAATACAGATAGTCCCCCCCCCCTCCCCCCCCACTTACCAATTATTCAGCAATTGAATATTTGGGAAGTGGATCACATTTATGGCGGGAATTTTTCCCGTCGTTTCTTATGTATCATTATGTCATCTTCAGAACCAACTCATCGTATGTCAATTCCATTTAATATCTGCGACATGTGGCATACATTGATTGGGTCTGCAACTCCTCGGCGGTTTTTAGGGCTTTTCTGCGACTGCATCAGTCATGAAGTGACTGTTTTTATTATGACGTTTCCATCATGAACCCCTTCGAATGACAGTTTCTTCTTTGTATAAATACCTCCTTATACCTTTGCTTTCCCAAAAACCTTCAATCTACAGTATTATTCTTTCATAGTACTTCTTGTTCATTAGGTCGTATTATTTTCTTATACAAACATGTCTTCTCCAAATCTCGATCCTCGTAAAGTAGTTATAGTAGATGAACTTCCCCCTTCATCTGCTCCTATTAGAAGTAGAAAAGGTGGCGGATTATATAGTTTAGGGTCTGTATCTATTCGTGGTTCTTCTTCTCAACCTAGTGTTACTACTCCTTCGTTCTCTAGAACTAGGGCTTCTTCTTCTCATAGATCTTCTGCTAGAAGTACTTGGTATGGATGGGAAGTACTTGTACTGCCCCCGCTGAAATCAGTCCAATTTATGCCTTTGTTGTATAGCAAAGGCATATTTTTTTTGTAAAAACTATCCTCTTTTTGCTGTTTAATATTTCTATGTCTCTGCTTCTCTTTTTTCTATCATGTTGTGCGCACATATGTGGCATGAGTTAGCTATGCTAGACTTCTTTATGTTGATTGCATGTTTGTGTATTTTTAATGATGCCAAAAGGGGGAAGTATAACGTTAGGGGGAACTAGTTCCTGTTGCTTCATGTGTATAATTTGGAAAACAGGGATCTGTTTAAGGGGGAAGTATAAAGTTAGGGGGAACTTGTGAAGTTCCTGTTACTTCATCTGGTTAATTTTGCTCTAAACATGCGTTATCAATTTCTAAGTTTGTCATCATCAAAAAGGGGGAAATTGATGGGTTTACAATGCCTTAGCTTTGTGTTTTGATGATCTAACAAACTTACTGTCAAAGAACCAGATAAGGAACCTGACTCTTGTGGTACATAACTCAAATCAACGGATTCCAGCTAATGAGAATTGCTACGACTTCAGAAGATAGAGAATCAACGTAGGGACTCGATCCTCGTAAAGTAGTTATAGTAGATGAACTTCCCCCTTCATCTGCTCCTATTAGAAGTAGAAAAGGTGGCGGATTATATAGTTTAGGGTCTGTATCTATTCGTGGTTCTTCTTCTCAACCTAGTGTTACTACTCCTTCGTTCTCTAGAACTAGGGCTTCTTCTTCTCATAGATCTTCTGCTAGAAGTACTTGGTATGGATGGGAAGTACTTGTACTGCCCCCGCTGAAATCAGTCCAATTTATGCCTTTGTTGTATAGCAAAGGCATATTTTTTTTGTAAAAACTATCCTCTTTTTGCTGTTTAATATTTCTATGTCTCTGCTTCTCTTTTTTCTATCATGTTGTGCGCACATATGTGGCATGAGTTAGCTATGCTAGACTTCTTTATGTTGATTGCATGTTTGTGTATTTTTAATGATGCCAAAAGGGGGAAGTATAACGTTAGGGGGAACTAGTTCCTGTTGCTTCATGTGTATAATTTGGAAAACAGGGATCTGTTTAAGGGGGAAGTATAAAGTTAGGGGGAACTTGTGAAGTTCCTGTTACTTCATCTGGTTAATTTTGCTCTAAACATGCGTTATCAATTTCTAAGTTTGTCATCATCAAAAAGGGGGAAATTGATGGGTTTACAATGCCTTAGCTTTGTGTTTTGATGATCTAACAAACTTACTGTCAAAGAACCAGATAAGGAACCTGACTCTTGTGGTACATAACTCAAATCAACGGATTCCAGCTAATGAGAATTGCTACGACTTCAGAAGATAGAGAATCAACGTAGGGACTTGATACCCTTGTGTTTTCCTGACAGCAGTACGAAGTCAACTGTCTACAGCTGGAAAGTGACTGCAGGCACTGTACACAGAAACAGTGCACAACTCAGATACCAAACTTACTGTCACAGAACCAGATAAGGAACCTGACTCATGTGGTACACAACTCAAATCAACGGATTCCAGCTAATGAGAACTGGTACGACTTCAGAAGATAGAGAATCAACGCAGGGACCTGATACCCTTGTGTTTCCCTGACAGCAGTACGAAGTCAACTGTCTACAGCTGGAAAGTGACTACCTGCACTGTACACAAAAACAGTGCAGCGCAGGTTCTGCAGTCACTTCTCATTTGACCTACCAAGTGATTACATCACTCGAGTGATGTCATCCATGTTGTATTAACAAAGAGCATTACAACAAAACATTACTTGAACACTTGAGAATCAACTTTACCGTTCAAGCACTCCAACCGTTCACTGATCAAGCATTCAATTCTCAAGCGCATCAAGAACAAAGTTTAACACTACTACGGTCCAGTTCCTAAATCTAGTATATTGTTGTCCGTAGTTAAGTTGTAACTTTGTAATTGTTCTTCATTGTAATTCCTAATTTGCTTATCTAGAAGCGTTGCTTAGGAACCCCTTTGTAAAACCATAAACCCTTAGTGTTTGTTTCGTGACTAGAGTTAGTCATGAGTTGAAGTCTTTGTAATAGGTGTATTGCAAAGTGGCTTGTAATACGTGTATTAAAAGTTAGTGAGGGATTAAGAGTTTAATTCCTAGATTGCATAGGTTGTAATCTAAAAGTTGCTCATAGTGAAATTGAAATCCTACCAGTGTAGGTCGTGGTTTTTATCCCCTTGAGCAGGATTTTTCCACGTAAAAACTCCCTGTCGTATTTACTTACTGTTTGATTAGCTTCTCAGTGGAAACTCATAGATAACCTGGTCTATATATATTTTGGTAGATTCATATATTCTATCACATTGCACTCTGTCCTCGAGCTCGGATTTGGTCGCTCGAGCTCGAACTCGACCTTGCCCGAACTCGGGCTTAAAATGACCCCTTGAGCCCATAGATCGGAGGTATACGATTTCGACCGTATACAATGTATTAATTGTTCTGTGCATATGCACCTGCAAATTAATGAAGTGTTATTTATCTGTATTGCTGTAAGTAAATAAAACAGTAATCTTTCTGAAAAATAAAACAGAAAGTTAGTAGAAACAATTCTGAAAAATGATATTCGAACTTCAAAATAATTTTTGGAACGTTGAAGGAACAAATCGAGCCCACTGAATACACAGTGTGTCCTTAAGGAAATTATTCCCCTCAAGTACCCGAGGTTATGGAATATATCCTCCCAGGATAGAACGATTTAACTCACCAGTGTATCGGTACCTAAAACTCTGGTGATCGGCGAACCACTCGGTGGTCGTAAAACACACTGGAATATTTTGTGCAGAAGAAGAAGAAGATTCAGAAAATTTCGTAAGTAAATATTCTGGGATTTGAAGGTCTATTTATAGCTAACTTGGTGATGTTTCTGAAGAGGTTTGCAACCTTTCAGAATAGTCATGACTGTTGGAACAGGTGTGACACTCTGAAGAGGTTTGCAACCTCTCAGAACAGTCATGACTGTTGGAACAGGTGTGACCCTCTGAAGAGGTTTGCAACCATTCAGAGTAGTCATGACTGTTGGAAATTTTTGCGGGAAAATTTAAAACGAATTTAAATTAATTCGGGAAAGAAAAACGGGCTAGACCGGACCGGGTCGCGGGTCATCCCTCCATTTCTTTTTCCACCATTTTCCATTCACACCTCTTTTGTTATTATTTATTAAATAACAAACCCAACAATCCCCCACATGAATGGGGAATGGCTATGAACTTAAAGGAATGTACGGACGTGTATGTGTTTTACAAACAAGAATTGATTGCATCTGGAAAAGTAGGTTTCCCTTTGAACTTTCCATAGTGAACTTATATCGGATATACTCGGTCAATCGGTAGATTTGATATCTTTGAACCGTCGAGCTTTGTTGTATACCTAGACAACATAAGTCACACAATCAATCCTTAACCATCTATGGTTCTCACGGTTGTGTTCGTTTCAGCCATGAACACCGCCTGGTTTCATGAGTGCTTAGAGAATGGGCCTTTACTTTCATTCT
This sequence comes from Nicotiana attenuata, assembly GCF_001879085.1. Taxonomy (NCBI): domain Eukaryota; kingdom Viridiplantae; phylum Streptophyta; class Magnoliopsida; order Solanales; family Solanaceae; genus Nicotiana; species Nicotiana attenuata. The sequence continues at coordinate 26,295,546 of NC_031989.1, forward strand.
CCTTGAAGCGGCTTACACTTCACACTCACATAGGTGATTCCTAAACGTGTAATCCTAAAGACTCACTATCTGGTCATATCCTGCCAGACTTAGCAAATCATTAAAAAGCTTTAAGCTTTATTGACTCATCAAAAAAGCCTTAATGCTTTACCTCGTTTTTGAACATTGTCTTCATCACGAGAATGGATTGAGTTAGTTGACAATGTTGAACCGTCATTCATAACTTTGTTTGATCTCTTTGAACCTAGCTCTTGGGATCTCCAGTCTGCTAGGTAGAGTTACCGCCATGATGACTTGTCCTAGGCCTTTAACCCCATTGCCTTTGATGATCTTTCAACTGCCTCTCTACATAGGCCTTTTGTAAGTGGATCCGACACGTTATCTCTTGACTTTACGTAGTCAATTGTGATAACACCACTAGAGAGTAGTTGTCTAACGGTATTGTGTCTCCATAGGATATGACGAGATTTTCCGTTATACATAACGCTCCCTGCCCTACCTATTGCCGCTTGACTATCACAATGTATACATATAGGTGCCAAAGGTTTGGGCCAAAATGGAATATCTTCCAAGAAATTCCGGAGCCATTCAGCTTCCTCACCGGCCTTGTCTATGGCTATAAACTCAGCCTCCACTGTAGAGCGGTCAATGCACATTTGTTTGGACGATTTCCAAGACATCGCTCATCCACCGACTGTTTAGAATTGGTTGAACCGGTGATCTAATTTGCATCACTATACCCCTCTATTATCGTGGGATACTTATTGTAGTGCAAAGCATAATTTGGAGTATATTTCAAATACTTCAAAACTCGTTTCATTGTCATGAACTTCAATGCAAACTTCCTTATATTGTAGACTAATACGTCTCGATTTTCGATTGCATATCATATTATTGACTACACTTAATGTAGTAATTATAACAACAGCTGGAATGATTGGCATCAGTTGTGGCCACAACCTTTTAATATATAACACATTTTGTAATCATTCCGCCATTTTCAAGCATTTGTATGCTATTCATTCATATGTCCATATGATATGCAAATTATAGCACCTCCATTCATGAAACAAATCCAACTTGCAATAGATTTTGGTCATGTTCATCGGTTAGTTCACCTCATTATTGACCAACGTATTAATATATTCGTTCATGAACGGTCATGTCTATACAGACGTATCTTTCTATTAAAAGTCACAACCTTCAAAGTGACATCATTTCATAAAAGAACTAAACAATATAAATTTTCATTAAAGAAAATGACCTTTCGAGAAAGGCATGTGACCAACTTCCGAATTAGTAGTTTCATCAACTAGTCTTTATTAAGACTAAACAACTCATGATTTTACCAACTACTATATCAATGTAGTTCAAAAATTATATAATTTAGACATTACGTCTAACATTGGCTTTTGTCATGCATAAGCTAAAAGCCCCCACATTTTAAATATTTCATCAACATATCATATATAATCAAATAATGACTATATGATTTGAAGTATTCTTAACGTAAACACATTTGTTTACGCTCATTAATTTTTGAAACCATTTGACAATATTATTTGGTCAAATCTCGCATGTCATTGTTTACTAAACAATTTTGTACAAACGTTACGACTTTCCCGGTTTCTCGTAGAAGGATTGCCATTTTCATTTGCCATTTCTTACTGTCAACAACAGAAGAAATCAATTAATGGCAAAACCAAAACAGTAAATGATACTGTAATCAATAAACAGTACGTAATAAAAACAACTAAGGTTTTTATATACTGTTTTACAGAAAAACGATGAAGTTTTTATGTTCTTCAAATCGTTTTCTAAATTTCAATATCCTGATGAAGTTTTTATATCTTCAAATCAGAATAGTAAAATTCAGACAGAATATAGAATATAATAAATATAATTTTCTTAAGTTTGTTATTTATCTGTATTGCTGTAAGTAAATAAAACAGTAATCTTTCTGAAAAATAAAACAGAAAGTTAGTAGAAACAATTCTGAAAAATAATATTCGAACTTCAAAATAATTTTTGAAACGTTGAAGGAACAAATCGAGCCCACAGAATACACAGTGTGTCCTTAAGGAAATTATTCCCCTCAAGTACCCGAGGTTATGGAATATATCCTCCCAGGATAGAACGATTTAACTCACCAGTGTATCGGTACCTAAAACTCTGGTGATCGGCGAACCACTCGATGGTCGTAAAACACACTGGAATATTTTGTGCAGAAGAAGAAGATTCAGAAAATTTCGTAAGTAAATATTCTGGGATTTGAAGGTTTATTTATAGCCAACTTGGTGATGTTTCTGAAGAGGTTTGCAACCTTTCAGAACAGTCATGACTGTTGGAACAGGTGTGACCCTCTGAAGAGGTTTGCAACCTTTCAGAACAGTCATGACTGTTGGAAATTTTTGCGGGAAATTTAAAACGAATTTAAATTAATCCGGGAAAGAAAAACGGGCTAGACCGGACCGGGTCGCGGGTCATCCCTCCATTTCTTTTCCCACCATTTTCCATTCACACCTCTTTTGTTATTATTTATTAAATAACAAACCCAACATGAAGTTAGTATTTCCTTGCAATATCCTGTAGTAGTTGTGAGCACCTGGCCTTTCTGGGGAAGCTTTTATTTAGAGCTGTGGAATATGCCGTTGCCTGTGGTTTTTCCGCTTAGATGCAGTAGTAGAAGGGTGCTTTGCTTGTGATGAACTAAGATGTGACGGTACAGGTACACTACCAATTTAATTAAATCTCTTTAGAGACTTTATGTCACATGCATATATACTTATCTAGCTATGCTCCATTGTAATTATATGTTATGCTAATCATGCCAACTTAATTTATTTTCTCTTGTTGTGTCCACAAACCTCCGTGCGATACCATGCACTAGTTGTATTTGAAGCTCTTATTGAAACCATAAACATTTTAGAATGTTTTGTTTTAGTTTTAAATGATTTTGTATGAATTTCATGCTTGATTGGTCAACACATTTGTTGCATGACTAATACTGAGGGATGCTTCTGATGATCATCATTTTCTGAAGGAAACAAATTTCTGTCTACTTTCTCATCGTAATGCCTCTTTTTGGAGAAGTAATCTGTAGCACTATACTAGTTTCTGCTGGATTATGTGTTCGATCAGTACAAATCAATTATGATACTTTTGACCTTTGGTGAACTCTTGATAGTAGTACGTATTTTGGTATCCAAAAGTAATTTAGTCAAGAGCAATATGACATATACTATGCTGTTTTCAAGTTCACTAATAATTTCGGGAAAATATGAATTCATCTAGACAATGGGTGTGTTTGGCATAACGAAATTTTTTTTTCCTGGAAGATGTTTTCCAAGAAAATATTTTCTTGGAAAACAAGTAGTAATTTTATTCATTTTCCTGTGTTTGGTACGCAAATTAAGGAAAATGACTTCTCAAGAGTATTCATAAATAATCTAGATATAATAAACATGAAGCCATAAACTTTCAAACCAACAACCTTCCGAATCCACAAATTTCATAAACTTTCGAACCGCTAAACTTTCGAAACCGCAAAATTTCGAACCCGTAAACTTTATAATTTCTAAACCCGTAAACTTTAAAACACATAAACCTCCGAACTCATAATTTTGGAACTTATAAAATGTTGAACCTTTAAACCGATAAATAAAAAAATTAAAACTTAAAATATATTTTTTTTTTTTTTGGGGGGGGGGGGGGGGGGGCGGAGAAAATGAAAAAGCAGAAATTTAGTAAATTATAAAAAAAAGTAAAATACTTTTTTTTGTTACGGGGGGGCGGGGAGGGTTGGGTGGGTGGTGCAGAAAAACCGAAAAACAAGAAATTTGAAATTGCAAAAAAAAAAGAAGGTAAAAATTTAATTTTTTGCGGGGTGGGGGGGGGGTAGTGGTGGGGTGTGGTGGAGGGGTAGTAGGGGTGGGGGTAACAGAAAAACTGAAACTAAAAAAAAAGCCTTTTTTTGGAGGGGGGTTGGTGAGAGTGGGTAATGTTGAGAAGGAGTTTTGGAAAATGTTTTCCCTTTCTCTTGATAAGGAAAACATTTTCCTCCAATTTCCTCCAATTGGAGGAAAATGAAGAAAATATTTTCCAAAACATTTAAGCCAACCAAACATGGGAGTTAGAGTCTAATTTGGTTGTCTAGTGACACTTTCAGTAAGGTATAACTGAATAAGATCTTTGCGTGTTATAATTAGGGTACAACACACAAACTTGAATTAGCTATATATTGTGTGGATTGGGAACCTGTATTTAGTTCTGCGCCATTATAAGGAGGATTTCTTGAGGCAAAATGTGCGTAGTTTGATCCATTTGTAGCTGATTAGTTTTATTCATGATTTAACGAAGTACTTTCAGTAAGATTTGGGTTAGAAAAGGGTAGAATGATACATGTATATATTTTTTTGTGAGAGTAAAGAAGTTGTCTTTCATTTATTTACTTTTGCAGAAACTGAATTTGGCTTCTAAGAGGACACTTGAGTATAAAGGTTTCTTTACTGCAAAAGTGATTTTGGCAAAAGGATATTCATCATTCTCTCGAAGTGTTTTCTTCATGCTTGGAAGCACATTGGCTCATCATAATTTCTACACGCATCATAATTAATAAGCCATTTGATCCAAGTTTTGAGTAATTTGTGGTGCACTTTTTCAATACCAACATGTATACAAATGGAGAAATAAGTTTTAAGTTTGTTTACGGAAAATCAGGTCTTACCAGTTCTGAAGATCCGTTGCTCTTTGAAAGCTTGGCTTGATTAATGCACTACTAATTGGTGTAGCAGATGCTGCAAAATTTCCTACTCCCGAAAGGAAGAAACTTGGTACTCGCAATGATAGTATTGTAACTACATATGCCTTTTGTATTATATATAGCACCTCTGTACCCTTTCACACTTTGGGCTATAACAGGTTTTTCATCTATCATTTTCGGTAGTTTTTTTTTTTTTTTTTAGTCAACCAAAGAAACATATGAGCAAAGTGCGTAGTTGGCTCAGTGTTACAAAAATAGTGGTGATCACTGATGCCCATTTGTGTTGTAGTACAAAAAGGTGCATGGTTACTATTACAAGTGGTTGCCAACATATCTAAGTAAAAGGAGGGTGGCTCCAACTGCACAGTGGTAGATGAGGTGCGCCTGTGGAGTGTTCCCTGCTAGCAAATCTTATAATACAAAAGTTGGTGGTTGCCAGAGGATAGAAGTTGGAGCATCACGAGCTAGGGTTGCTCCATATTTAGCTAGTTTGTCCGCTACTCGGTTTTGCTCCCTTTATGTGTGTATCACCCAAGGCCTACCCAGTTGGTGTAGCAGGTACCTGCATTCATGTATGGATGAGTATTGTGGGTTATGGGATTTGAGTAGAGAAATTACCTCTGTTGAATCAACATTGACTTCCAGTGGAGTCAGGTGGTGATGTAGAGCAAGTTGTAATCCTTCAAGGAGTGCATTGAGTTCCATATAAATATGGTTTCCCATTTTTCTTGTGCCTATATATCTTAGTTGAGTCTCTGATTATATCCCCAAGACCATGTTTTTGTTGAGGGATGCTACAAGCTCCATCAGTATTTTCGGTAGTATTTCACCCTTTTTCGGCTAATTTGTCCCATAGTAGTATATAGTTACCAAACAATATCCGAATAGTGCGTTTTCAAACTTCTTGTAATGGAGTAAAACCAATCGAAAAATTTATGGTTGACAATTGGTTGTTGCATTCTTTTATTTTATTCAAAAAACTTTTCCCACCTTTCAACGGCTTAATTGCAAAGCATAGAGGGGATTTTTGTTTCCTGAAAGACTTTAACTTCAATTTATTTAAAAATCAATAAAAAATAGTATGGATAAAATACAAATATAAATATAATATTACCTCCACATCAACAAACATTAACGACCATCGAACACCCTGTTTCCTCGCATTTTTGTATCCTACGGAGTAATTGTTTTTCTGTAAAAAAAAATATAGTAGTAGTACTAGTAGATTAGTAATAGAATAAATGCTAGAGTATATTGATTGTGTACGGATTAGTAAAACCTTTAATTACCCAAACCGCTTCTCAATTTTCCTTAAAACTATTAATTGGCACAATTTATTAGGGAAAATTTTTATAATCCTATTTGGAATAGAAAACCCCTATTATAAAACTACCTCCCTGTTAGACCTAGCGTATGTTGTTTTCAAATTGATCAAACTAATTTGCCTCATTCTCGCATGGCAACTCTTGCTGATTCGTTCCTGGCTGATCTGGACGAATTGTCCGATTATGTTCTTGACGAGGAGAATTTGGATGCTGAAGACTTGGCAGACATGCTAGATAATGTTTCCAAGCTGCAAAAATCACGTCGCTACATTGACGTAATGCAGAAAGTTGAAGATGCCCTAATTGATGTCACGAATAAAGGTAACAGTGTGGTTCTGGAAGATGATGATCCAGAATTTCAGTTTATAGTAGCCTGTAATGCCTTATTAATTGACATTGAGAATGAAATTCTTATAATCCACAATTTTATACACGGCAGGTATCGATTGAAATTCCCTGAGTTAGACTCGCTTGTTGACCCAATTGATTAAAAGGATTGGCAAGGAAATGGATGTGGCTCGTGTTGACTTGAAGGGACCGCTCACCTCAGGAGTTAACATCATGGCTGTCTGTGTTGCGGCATCAACTACCAATGGCAAGCCACTGCCAGAAGATGTTTTACAAAAGACACTAGAAGCATGTGATAGAGCAATTGCTCTTGATTCAGCAAAGAAAAAGGTTCTCGATTTTCTGAATGGGATACATTGCTCCGAATCTTTCTGCTGTTGTTGGGAGTGCAGTTGCTGCAAAACTTATAGGTGTTGCTGGTGGTCTCTCGAAGTTGGCAAATAGGCCTTCTGATAATATCCAGCATCTTGGTGACAAAAGGAAGAATTTAGCAGGGTTCTCCTCCAAATTTCGTGTAGTGAAATAATTCAGAAGACACCTCTTTCCTTAAGGAAGGAAGTCTGGCAGACAAGTCCATGTTAGCTGCTCGTATAGATTCGAACAGAGGAAAGCCGACTGGAGAATATGGAAAATCTCTTAAGGAAGAGATCCTTAAAAAGATAGAGAAATCACAAGAGCGACCTCCTGCAAGGCTGCCAAAGTCTCTTTCAGTTCCAAAAGATACTAAGCCTAAGAATAAGAGAGGCGGTGGTCGGGATAGAAAGAGGAAAGAAAGATATGAGATGACAGACTCGCGGAAGCTAGCAAATTTGGCGTACCTGAAGAAAGCTCCTTACTTGGGGTTGGATATCGCATGCTTGGTCAGGCTGGAAGTGGTAAGTTGCGTGTATCAGTTAAAGTAGCAAAGAAGAAATTCAAAAGCACTAGTACTGGTGCAGCCACAATATCGGGCTTGACATCATGTCTGCCCTTCACCCCGGTGCAAGGGATCGAGCTATCGAATCCTGCAAACCAGCTCCACAGTGGAACTCGAAGCACCTATTTCTCTGAGAATAAATGTTTGATGTGTTGACCTTCGCTGGGATAAGGTGATCTAGCAGTAATTGTTAATTCTTATCAAATACCACCTTAAATGTTTTCAAGCAGTTAGTATTATTTATAAATTGCTAAATTTTGTAGGCACTCGTGAATTGATGAAGTTTTGTGTTTTTTTGCAATTATCCTGTAGTTGTAAGCACCTCATCTTTCTTGAAAGCTGTTAATTAGAGTTGCATGGAATATGCCATTGCCTGTGGCTTTTCTGCTTCGATGCAGTTGTGGAAGGTTGTTCTGCATGTGAGAAACTAAGAGGTGTGATGGCACAGGTATACTACTAACTTATTTCTATACTAATATTAATCTCTTTAGAGAAGAAAGCAAATTTCTGTTATTTCACATGGTTATTATAGCTATGGTCAATTGTATTTATCTGTTATGCTAATCATGCCACCTTATTAGTTTACTTTCCCTTGGGGGTATTATGGTAACTTCGCACGGCTTTTGAGGGCATAATGGATATTTAGGCATTTTCGTTTTCCAGATATACCCTTTAGCAGATTTGTTTTTTAATTTAATTTTTTCCCTCCAATTCTCTCTCATTAGTTTAATTGTCTTACCTTCCCCATGCTTCTTTCACATTTACACATGCGTGCTACACTATTTTTCATAACGCAATTTATACTCATATACATATACTATACCAATTAAACGAAATAAACTAAAATATACGCATAGTATACTAAAAAAATACGATTAAACAAATATATTTTCCATTTATATATTACTGTATCACTAAAATAATACTGTATTACTTTCTAACCCTAACACTTAAATATATAGTGCTTCAACTAAGAAGCTTTTCAGCCCCCATTTTAATTTCTATCTTTAATTTATTTTCTCCTTCTTCATCTCTTATCTTTCTTAGGGTTAGATTAAGGAATGGACCGCGGGAAGAGGAATAATGCTTCGAAAGTTTATGTAGTATTTCGTGGTAAGAGGTCTGAATTGTACAACTCTCGGCATCAGTGTGCTCCTATGGCTATTGGTGTCAAGGGCACCATCTTCAAGGCCTTCAAAACGTATGATGAATCCATAGCAGCTTTTAATGAGTTTAGAAATGGATCTCAAGCTGATAATATATCGGCATCGAAGGTGTATGTGGTATTTCATGGTAAAAGGCCCGGATTATACAACTCTTGGTGTGAGTGTGCTCCTATGGTTATAGGTTTCAAAGGAAGCATCTTCAAGTCTTACAAATCTTATGATGAAGCAGTAGCAGCATTCAATGAATTCCAAAAAGAAAATGTTTACAGTGAAGAACAATCTTCAAGTTCGTTTGTTGATGAAAGTGATGTTGGATCAAGTTTAGTGTCATCTGTGTTGTTAGCTGGAATGTTTGTAGGGATGAAGATTTCAAAAAATTGTTCAGTTTGTGTAACGACCAGACCGGTCGTTTTGAGCTCAAGCGCGTCGTTCAGCGGTTTGAGACATTGAGTAGCTTCACTTCAGGTATTATGACTTGTACGCATGGTCGTAATTGAATTCCGAGAAGTTCGAAGTTGATTTGGAGAGAGAATTCTCATTTCGGAAGCTTTAAGTTGAAAGAATTGACTAAGATTGGATTTTTGAGTAAACGACCTCGGAATCGGGATTCGAAGGTTCCAGCAGGTTTGTATGATGATTTCGGTTATGTCCGGATCGGATTTTGGAAGACCCGGGAACGTTTCAGCACCTATTGTGGAAGTTAGCATTTTTGGAAGAATTTGATAAGTTTGGGTTGAAGTGCATTTCAGTGTTATCGATGTCTGTTTGGAATTCCGAGTCTGTGAATAGCTCCGTATGGGGATTTTGGTGTTGGGAGCGCGATCATAAGTGAATTCAGAGGCCCGTGGGTCATTTTGGAGTCATTTGGCTAAAGTTGAAAATTTGAAGGTTTTTGAGAAGTTTGACCAGAAGTGGACTTTTTGATATCGGGGTCGGATTCCGATTCCGGTAAGTTGGAGTAAGTCCGTAATGTCCAATATAACTTGTGTGCAAAATTTGAGGTCAATCGGACGTGATTTAATAGGTTTAAACATCCAAAGTGGAAGTTTGAAATTTTAAAGCTCATTATAAGCTTGAATTGGAGTGTGATTCATGATTTTAGCATTGTTTGACGTGATTTGAGGCTTCGATCAGGTCCATGTTATGTTATGGGACTGAGTTGTGTGATTGGACGGGGTCCCGCGGGCCTCGGGCATGTTTCGGGTTGTATTGCGCTCTTATTTGATGTTTCAACATCGTTTCTTTGGGAATAAAGGGTACCATATTAAGCAAATGAGCTCCAAATTCAGTTTATATTGAATCATTAGATCCGTATCGTAATTACGGAGCCATAGCAAAAAGAATCATCGAATTTGGACATCGTATGAGGAAGTTATGCTCATTTTTGTGTCGGGAAAAAACTGTTAGTTCTGGTGTGGTCGCAATTGCGAACATTTCCGTCGCAATTGCGATGCCCAGTTCTCAATTGCGAACTTTGTGTCGCAAATGCGACCTTTTCCAGCCTTCCTTGTTCGCAATTGCGAAGGCTTTCTTCGCTTTTGCGAGGCGACATCTGCAGCTTGTTTTCAGCTGTGTAACTCGGATTTTTGCTTCATTTATCATATTTTGAACCCTAGGTCCGAGAGTGGGCGATTTTGAGAGAGGGTTTTTGTATCAAATCATTAGGTAAGTGCCTCTAACCAATTTTCAATTATATTTTGTGATTATACCTTAGATTTAACATCAAAATTCATGAGAATCTAAAGGAAAATTTGGGGTTTTAAAGAAAAACCTAGAAATTGAGATTTTTGGAATTTGACTACGATTTTGGCGTGGAATTGAGAATAAATTATATATTTGAGTTCGTGAGGTCATGGGTGAACTTTATCTTCGAAAAATTTCGGAATCCGGGCACTTGGGCCCAAGGGCAATTTTGTCCACTTTTCGATCGGGGTCAGGAATCGTTATAAATTAGACTATAATGAGTAATTAAACATACAATAATGGATTTACATAATTATTGGCTATTTTTGGAGCATTTTGCATCGATTTGAGTCTTCAAAGGGCGTGGAATGTCGGTTATGGAACTTTGGAGCGAGGTGAGTCTCCTTTCTAACCTTGTAAGAGGGAATTAACTCCATAGGTGAACCAAATTAATATGTGCCTCTATTTGTGGGGGCTACGTACGCACGAGGTGACGGGAGTCCGTACGTAGCTACTAGCTATGCCTATGTCCGGGTAGTTTTAGGTTTATACCATGCCTTGTTGATATTGTTGTTGATTTATGTTTATTGTTTGCCTTGAGAAGAAGCGAGATTGAGTTTGCTTAGTAAATCTCTTGAAAAGAGTTGAAATTGAGAAATTTGAGATCTTAAAAGTTTTTATTTGAACTTCGTATTTTTTAAAAGAATTGAAGGAATATTATAATAGCTTAAGAAATCTATGTGTAACCGCGTCGGATGTATGTTTCGCGAGCGGGGTAATTTCCTTAAAAAGCTACAAGCTGAATTTCCCTTATTTTGAAAAGAATCAAGAAAGAGGTATGATTTTAATGTTAAATATATATTTGACCGCGTCGCAAGTATGATCCGCGAGCGGGGTGATTCCTTAAATTTATATTTTACCGCGTCGCACGTATGATTCGCGAGCGGGGCATTTCCTTATACTACTCTTATGGGATCGGGCCGTTCGCCTCGGCAGGATTTATGTACCACACTCTCATGTGACTGGGCCGTTCGCCTCGGCAGGTTAATAGATACATCTATGGTTCGCGCTGTTCGACCCTCGACAGTGCACATTTTACTTTTATGTTGGATCGGGCAGTACGCCTCGGCATTTCCTATATATATATATATATANATTAGACTCACTTGTATAGGAGTTTTTCTCTCTCTCTCTCTCTCTATATATATATATATATATATATATATATATATATATATATCATTCTTATGGGACTCGTGCTTAACATTTGACTAGCAGCCAGCGTATCTGAGGATCTTTTCCTGATTTGAAATTGTAACAACCATTTTATGAAAGCCACTATACCTTTATGTATATGTTCCGGTTACGAAGGGAACATGCTAGTTGAGAGCTTGAGTATAGTTGTAAAGAAGGGAACATGTGTTTGTTACTAGACAGCTTAATGCATTCCAAAAAATTAGCTTAATACTAGACATTGGACTTATATGGTTGCCATGGGTTGATAATTATGAACTTAATACGGCTATTATATAACTATGAATCACAACGATGTAATTAGCATAGGTCATATGATTGCAACCTTAGTCGGTGGACTTATATGGTTGCCATTGGCCGATACGTATGACCTTAATGAATGAAATTATATAAACGGCTATTATATAAACGACTATAATATAACTATGAATCGCAAAGATGTAATTATCATAGGTCATATGACTACAACCTTAGTCGGTGGACGTTAATGGTTGCCATTGGCTGATACGTATGACCTTAATGAATGAAATTATATAAATGGCTATAATATAAATATGAATCGCAACGATGTAATTATCATAGGTATGTGGAAACCGCGCTTCTTCACTATCATGGCCAAGAGTGGTATGTAAATATGAGCGTTGGTGATCGAAGAAGTTCAAGGCAGGATGGAAACTTTTTGTTTTGGACAATTATGTTAGGCGAGGTTTCATCGTCAAATTTACGTTGGTTGATGTTGCACCACTATATGTTGAATTCAATGTTGAATTGAAGGGAGAAAGAACTTCTGATAATAATCCGGCTGAAATTGATTAGGATTTGTTTTGTGTTTTTCTATCCTTTTACTATCTTTTATTTTCATGTATGTTGATTTAGTTATGGTTGTTGTGCTTTTTTATGTTGATGTGTTAATGTTATGAAATTTCAATCTTCATATTGATCTTCTTTACTATAATATTTTTTTTTTAAATTATCAATCAAAAAAACCGAAATGGAATGTTTAGTAAATGCTTTTTTTTGTTAATTCTGTCGTATGGTGGCAGTGCCCTTTATATCAAAACAAATGAAGATCAGCATGAAATATTATCTACCCTTTCAATATACAAAAATATTAAAAGGGGAAGATAGAGCAAAAATATAGAAGATAATAATAATAATAATAATAATAATAATAATAATAATAATAATAATAATAATAATAATAATAATAATTGCTTCATATTGAAGTTAAATAGGTTGGTATGTTATTAATGTATTGTAAGAGTAAATGCTACATAGGGAAGTTAAATGCGTAGATTTTGTATTCAAAGAGGAACGGTTACACTGATTTTACATTGAACTCTTAGAGTATTTGGTTGAAGTTAGGGTTACAAATTGGTTGCAGTTGAATGTTAAAATTTTCAGGGAAAAAAATATTGAATGTAAGGGTTGAAGGTAGGGATACCAAGATAGGTGTTGAAGGTAGGGTTTTAAGTTGAATGTTGAAGGGTAGGTTGAAGGGTAGGGTTTTAAGTTGTATGTTGAAGGTAGGGTTGAAGGGTAGGGTTTTAGTAACTGAATGTGAGTATTTTAGTTCTTAGCTTGAACTGATTTTAACGTTCTCAAGTCTTTCACTTCTGTACTAGTTGCAACTAATCACATTTTGTTAGTCTAGTCCTCTAAATAAATATGAAGTAACAATAAAATGAAATATTTAACAATGACAATTATAATACCACACATTTAAACTTATTGCAAAACAAAGTCAAAAAATTTCAAAAAAATCTATCTCAAATCAAATTAAATAAGATTCAAACTTAAATCATCTCAAACTAAACGGTCAAGTTTCCCAGTTTGCTTCATCGTTTAGATCAGGCAAGCTACTTTGTGGTGGTATTGTTGCATCATCTTGCTGTAATTAGAGTAAATAAGACTAATAAGCAATGTATTTTTCGGAAAAAAATATAATAATAATTTGTTATACTTTACCTCAATTCCTTCCGCAAGCCGAGGATTTCCACCACCTCTATCACCACCTATACCACGGCCTCTACCACCACCTCTACCCCTCCTATTACCTCTAACTCCACTTCCACCACCTGTTTGTGAACTTTTAAAGTATGAATCAATTCTCCCTCTATATCTATTCAACCTTGGACGTCCACGAGAAACTAAGTATCTAAGATCTCTTATATTTCTTCCTTCACCCTCACCCTCACCCTGTCACGATCCAGATTTCTCACCCTCGGGAATCGTGATGGTGCCTACTCGTGAAAGCTAGGCAAGCCGACAGTTACAGTTTTACCATAATTTTATTAATCAAACAGAAAACAGATAGTAGCTAAAACGAAATAATTATAAATGCGGAAGTGATATAACAGTGCTACAACCCTAGTACATAATTACCCCAACGATCTGGTGTCACAATCCACGAACGACTAAGATTTACTACAAATATAAGTCTGAAAGAAGTACAACAGTTCTCAAAATAGAAGAGACAGAAGAAACTAAAACGGGGAAAGGGGACTTCAGGTTCTGCGAACGCCAGCAGATCTACCTTGGTCTCCCTGGACTGAAGGCAGCAACCTCAAATCTACTCACAAGGTCCGGCACCGAAATCTGCACCAAAAGTCCAAAGTGCAATATCAGTACAGCCGACCCCATGTACTGGTAAGTGCCGAGCCTACCTCGGCAAAGTAATGACGAGGCTAGGACACGACATTCATTTAAACCTATGTAGTTAAATCATATACAAACAGAACAATAATAACAGAAAAATAACAGATAAAGATGGGAAGGGGAACATGCTGCGGGGAATATCAAGTTCTGACAATAGTTCAACAGAGAAGAATAATAAACACCATATTTGTATCAACATGAATAATGAAATAGTAACATGTGCACGGCATCACCCTTCTTGCTTTTTCTCTCGTCCTCACAATAAGAGACAACAGAAACGGAACGACATCACCCTTCGTGCATTAACTCTCATAATCATTGCATGACATCACCCTTCGTGCATTAACATTTAAATCATGCCACGGCATCACCCTTCGTGCATTAATACTCACAATATCGGCACGGCATCACCCTTCGTGCATTAACACTCACTCACAATATCATTCTCGGCATCACCCTTCGTGATTCACCCTCATCCTCACCCAAACAGTAGAAACGATACATCCCGGCAAGGGAGTCAACAATAACCAATTTCATTTCAACAATTAACTTCGCAAAGTAACTCTCAACTTGAGTCAATACTCAACAATGATCAAATACTCAACAATATCATAAAACTTTCTCAACATAGAGAAACATCATTTTAAGCGTGAACAATACGTGATAAGAGACATAACGGTCACAATATAAGACTCACTTGCATGCTCAACATCAACGTATAGATACTCGTCACCATGCCTATACATCGAACTCAATACTAACACGTAGCAAATAAGACAGCAACACCTATTCCCTCAAGCTAAGGTTAGACCAAATACTTACCTCGATTCCACGGCCAAAATCAAGCCTCAATTACCGCTCTACCTCTCGGTTCCACTTCCAATCCGCTTGAATCTAGTCATAATTTACTTAATAACATCAATAAATGCTAAATAAACTAATTTTAATGCATGAGTATAGATTTCTCAATGTTTTCCCCAAAAAGTCAAAAATCAACTCCGGGCCCGCTTAGTCAAAACTCAAAGTTCGAAGCAAAACCCGATTACCCATTCACCCACGAACCCAAATGCAATTAGTTTTGAAATCCGACCTCAATTTGAGGTCCAAATCTCCAAAATCCTAATTTCTACCCAAGAACAGCCAATTTCCCATGAAAACCCCTAGATTTTGAGATGAAATAGATTGAAGAAAAAGAGTTAAGATTCATTTACCTATGATTTGGGGAAGAACTTGCTCTAGGAAAATCGCCCTTTGGAGTTTAGGTTTTGAAATTTTGAAGAATGAAGTAAAAATCCCGTCTAAATGATATTTTGATCAGGTGCAGATGTCACAATTGCGACAAGAGCTTCGCAATTGCGAAGCTCGCAAATGCGAGACAGGCTTCGCAATGCGAACCTGCTGCATGTCTGCTCCTCTCGCAATTGCGAGCAATTTATCGCAATTGCAATCGTTGACCCTCCCTATTGACTTTGCAATTGCGAAAGGATGTTCACAAATGCGAACAATGCAGGCCTGGGCTTCTTCGCAATTGCCAAGCCTGACCTCGCAATTGCGAGATCAGAGCCTGCAACAATACCAGATGCAACAACAATTTTTTTCTAAGTCCAAACTCACTCTGTGGCCTATCCAAAACTCACCCGAGCCCTCGGGGCTCCAAACCAAACATGCACACAAGTCTAAAAATATTATACGGACTTGCTCGTGCGATCAAATTACCAAAATAACATCTTAAACAACGAATTTAACACCAAAACTCATGAAATTCATAAGTAGTTAAGATTTCTATTTTCTCAACCAAGGGTCCGAATTACATCAAATCTCTTTCGTTTTTTACCAAATTTCACAGATATGACTTAAATATTATAACGGACCTGTATTAGGCTCTGGAACCAAAATACGGGCCCGATACCATCAAGTTCCAACACTATTCAATTTCTAAAAACCTTTATATTTTTCAACAAATAATTTTCTTTAAAAATCCTTTTCTCGGGCTGGGGACCTCGGAGTTCGATTCCTACGGGACCGTCAATTCACGGGTCCGGGTCCGTTTACCAAAAATATTGACTAAAGTCAACCTTAATCAATTTTAAAGGCCAAATTCAATATTTTTCTTAAATTTCACATAAAAGCTTTTCGGAAAGGCGCCCGGACTGCGCACGCAACGAGGAAAAGAAAATGAGGTTTTCAAGGCCTCAGAACCCGGATTCGGGTTCTAAAATAAAAGATGACCCTTTGGGTCATCACACACCCTCACCCTCACCCTCACCCCTACCCTCACCCTCACCCTCACCCTCACCCTCACCCTCACCCTCACCCACACCATCATGTGTATCTTCCAATTCCCAATTTGGAACTATCATATCATCATCCCAATTCAAAAGGCCATGCTCCAATCTGTTCAAATCATAGTTAATATATCGCCTCATCACTTCAGTGTCCAATGCAATATCACAAACCCGTTCAAAATGCTTTAATAGTTCCATGTACTTCATGTATTCAGAAGTCATACGTGGGTAACCTCCTATAAGAAACATTTCAAGTGCGGACGAACAATATCTTTTTTCCACATTTTCAATATATACCTCTCGTTAACGTTTTTAATCCTCTTATGAGACAACACCTTAAGTATATGGCAGCATAAAATACCTCTTGTTTCAAACCACTTGCAGCTGCTACTTATATATTCGCCAATAGGTGTATATTCAACTGTGAATACAAATGGATCTCTAGTGTTAAAACTCTTGAACGAATAACCTGCGATAATGTAATTCTCCACTCAGTTGTTGCTTGATGGTCTTCAGGGGTGCTGATTTCACAATGGTACAGTTTCCTTAACTGTACTTGAAAAAATTCTAACACTTCACGAGTATAACATGTTTGAAGTTTTTCCTCCCATGCAAGTTCAGATAAACATCTTGGTTCAAAGCGCCTTGACCTATATTCAGCTTCCAATTCTTTCTCAAACTTAGCTCTTATGGCTAACTCATATTGCCGAACAAATAGCTTCAAAGTGCTTTGGCAGGTGATGAATCCGTCAAAGAAAGCATACATTCCTTCACTTCTTTGTGTGGACAACATCCCAGCCCAAAAGTGGTCATTTAGGTATACAAGAACCCATTTTTCCTTCTCCAAATAAAGCTTATAAAACCAATCCCTTCCATCTAAGTTATATTTTGCAATATAATCAGTCCATCTTCTCTCAAACTCAGCAACGTTAATGCTATCAAGGACTAAAGCCTTAAATTCTGCCTTTGCAATCTTACCATCAAGAACTCCGCTTAACTTCATAGGCAACTTTGCGAATATGTGCCATATACAATATCTATGTACCGTATTTGGCATCAATGCATTGATGGCAGCCTTGATACTATCACATTGATCAGTCATGATAGCTAATGGACGAACACTGTTTAGCGCCCCAAGCCATGTAGAGAGCACCATTTTGTAACTTGTTATATCCTCACTAGACATAAGAGCACATCCCAAAAGCATGGACTGCCTATGCTGATTGACACCAACAAATGAAGCAAATGGCATATTATATCGATTCACAAGGTATGTGGTATCAAGGCATATTACATCATAGAACTCCTCATATGCAACCTTAGAGTGTGAATGAACCCTTACGACATTACGAAGTCAACTAATACTATCCACATCTACGGAGTAGTAAAATTCCTTATCTTTTTGCTGCATGTCACTGAAGAACTTGAGTAATGATTGTGCATCCCCTTCTTGCAATTGAAGCTTTCTAGTTTCTACTCTTCGAAATATAACTTCTACGATCCTTTAGTGTACAACCCAGATTTTCGGGGCCACCAACAAGTACTTCAACGACTCTTATATTTTTTGAGGGTCTTAAGCCAGCAATATCTTTGGCTAAAAGAGTTCTCTTAAAAGACTTACTAAGCAATCTGTGTCCAACCATCAATCGCGATAGTGCTGGTTCCAATTGATGATTATGTTTTTTAACCACCTTTTGAAACACGCCATGAACCATTCTCCTCCAAAATTTCATTTTTTCTAGCACGGCAGTTCCTCCTCTTGGTAACATGCTTATTCCTTGGTTTCCTAGACCTATCACAACCATATTGCACATACCTAACAATATCACCACCTTTTTTGTTTATGTTCTTTTGACAATGCAAAACACTGATAATCTTGCATGTTCTTCGTAAAAATCAAATATAACATCCTTATTACTGAACTGCATTCCAGTAATTGGACCAATTATAAGATCTTCTTTATTGAACTCATTAGGCATTTCCCTGTCCTCTCCACCTTCTGTGACGACCCAAAGGGTCATCACCTGTTTTCTCTTTCATTCCGTGCTTCCGAGGCCTTGAAAACCTTGCTTTGAGTCACCTCGATTTGCGTGCGCAGTTCGAGTGCGTAGCCGGGAAGCTTAAATATGAATTCTATGTAAAAATTGATGAATTTTGATATTAATATGAATAAAGTTGACTTTGGTCAACATTTTAGAAAAATGGACCCAGACTCGTGATTGGACGGTCCCGGAAGGTCCGTAGAAAAATATGGGACTCGGGCATATGCCCGGAGTCGAATTCCGAGGTCCCAAGCCCGGAAATGAATTTTTTTGTGAAATTGTTTTCTCGAACTAATTAAGGAAAATGTAAAAGAAATTTGATCAGAAGACTATGGTATCGGGATCGTATTTTGGTTCCGACGTCCGGTACAAGTCTTATATGTGATTTAAGCACTTTCTGTAAAGTTTGGTTGGAAACGGACGTCATTTGACGTATTTCGGACTTAAAATGGAAAATTGATGTTTTATGAAAAATTGAAAGAAATCTCGAGTTTTGAGGCTTGATTCTATGTATATGATGTTGTTTTGACAATTTGATCGCACGAGTAAGTCTGTACGATGTTTCTGAGGTTGGGTACATGTTTGGTTTGGAGCCCCGAGGGCTCGGGTGAGTTTTGGATAGGTGTCGAGTTGCATTTTTGAACTTTGGAAAAAATCTGATCCTTCAGTTCTGGTATCTTCGCATTTGCGAAGAAATTCTCGCAAATGCGAGTCCCTGATCGCGAATGCGAAAAAGGGGATTTCTGTCTTGGGTCGCAAATGCGGCCATCTAGGTCGCAAATGCGAACTAGAGATGGTCGCAAATGCGACATATCAGCTCGCAAATGCGAAACTTCCCCCTTTGCCCAGTGTTCGCAAATGCGAACTACTTCCTCGAATTTCCCAAGCCTGCTGGGTTCGCAATTGCGAACCCATGTTCGCAATTCCCACATGTGAGGCCTGCATTTTTCATACTTAGACGAATTTTTAACCCCTTTTCTTCATTCTTTCAAAACACAAACTCCATAGGTGATTTTCTATGAAATCTATCTTCTCCAAATCATTTGTAAGTCAACTTTTACTTAATTTCTTCAATCTTTAACATCATTAAACATGTTTTCATCTTAAAATCAAGGATTTCCATGGGTGAAAATGGGGATTTTGGGTAGAACTTAGGTTTTCTTAAAAATGGGGATTTGGACCTCAATTTGAGGTCCGATTTCAAAACTAATCATAGATATGGATTCGTGGGGGAATGGGTAATCGGATTTTGGTTCGAACCTCGGGTTTTGACCACGTGGGCCCAGGGGCGTTTTGGGAATTTTTGAGTAAAACTTTGGGAAATTCATTTTCATGCATTCAAATTGATTCGATTAGCATTTGTTGATACATTCAAGTAATTTGTGACTAGATTCGAGCGGTTTGGTGGTGAATTCGAAGGGTAAAGCTATACTAGAGGCTTGAGTTGTGTTTGGAGCATTTGAGGTAAGTGTTTGGTCTAACTTTGGCTTGAGGGAATAGGAGTAGAGTCTTAGTTGCTAATTGCTATTTGTCGAGTACGGTGTATAGGTATGGTGACGAGTATCTATACACTGGTGTCGAGCATGACCGTGAGTCCTAATTTGCTAAATTATCGACTTTGTAATTATTATTTATGGGATCGTGTTGCACGCCTGCAATGAGAGAAAATTGAAATAAGTGAAAGTGGTTTGTTTTCCTTTATTCTGTGTTAGAAGAAATCAGATGTAGTTTCTTTTGTTATTCCTGATATTCTGTTTTATCTGCTTCCCCATAAGCATGTTCCCCCCTCCCAGCTTTAATTGTTTACTTTCCGCTATTATTTTGTTGTACTTGTATATATATATCTGCACAGGTTTATCTGGTAGTCTGGTCTAGCCTCGTCACTACTTCGCCGGGGTTAGGCTAGGCACTTACCAGCACATGGGGTCGGTTGTGCTGATGCTACACTCTGTGCATCTTTTTGCACAGATCACAGTACCAGAGCAGCAGCTTTTGGGCAGCAGTAGGAGCATTTGGGAGCTGACTTCAGTCCAGAGATCCCGAGGTAGCCTTGCTGACGTTCGCATGGCCCGGAGTCTCTTCTATCCTTATTTCGTTTGTTGTCCTTGTACCGGAACAAACAGTATTGTACTTTATTCAGACTCTGCTTTTAGTATTCTGTAGACGTTCGTGAGTTGATGACTCCAGTCTTGGGTAGAGGTTGTAATTGAATTTCCGCACTTGTTTTCAGTTCATTTATATTTAAAACTTCCGCTTTTATATTAAATGTCTCATTGCCTTAGCATTGTCGATGTTGCCAAAAAGGTTAATAATTAATTGGCTTGCCTAGCTCCTAATAGTAGGCGCCATCACGACTCCCGACGGTGGGAAATCCGGGTCGTGACAAGTTGGTATCAGAGCGCTACGTTACATAGGTCTCACAACTCACGGACAAACTCGGTAGAGTCTGAGGGATCGGTACGGAGACGTCTGTATTTATCCCCCAGAGGCTACAGAGTTAGGAAAACTTCACTTTTGTTCTTTCTTGTCGTGCGATTCTGTTTCTCAAATACTGATTGTCTTTCTACTCTGTGCTTTCGCAGATGGAGAGAACACGTGCTTCCTCTTCTACCGCGCAGCAGCCCGAGCCCCCAGCAGCAACTCCTACGAGGGGCAGAGGCCAAGGCCGTGCCAGGGGCCGAGGCAGGGGCAGAGCTCAGCCCCGAGCAGCAGTCCCAGAGGTGGAGCCTCATGTTGATTATGATGAGCAGGTTCCAGCCCCAGCAGCTCCGGTGGGCCCAGCTCAGGTCCAGAGGGGTTTGTCACACCTCCTTTTTTCATTACTACACCCCCCGAAAAGGTATAATAAAGGGACTTTTTCCAATTAAAGGACAATCGAAACGGGATTCGTTTATTAAGAGATTCAGAGTCGCCACTTAGGAGATTTATGGTGTCCCAAGTCACCGGTTTGAATCCCGAATCGAGGAAAAGGTTTGACTCTGTTTAACAGTCGCGAACCAGAAATCCGGGTAAGGAATTCTATTAACCCGGGAGAAGGTGTTAGGCATTCCCGAGTTCCGTGGTTCTAGCACGGTCGCTCAACTGCTATATTTGGCTTAATTATCTGATTTTAATACATGTTATACTATAGTGCAATTTAAAAGTATTTACCGCTTTTAATTAAATTTTTAAGAAAGTGAACGTCGTTTAAAAACGTATTTTTGGATCACGTCACATGAAATGCACCCGGATCCTCGACACATTTTTATGCAACATTTTGGGATTTGGATTTGGGTTGCATGAAATGCACACCCGTATTTAGGAATGTAAAATTATTAAAAACTGCGCCTAAAGAGACTAACGTGTTATTATATTTGTGGGAGGCCATGAAAATTCGCTAAATGGCACGTCCCAAATTCTACGTATTTTAATATAAATATTTGAAGAGGGCCACACAATTTATGAGTTTTATTTGGCGTGGAGCACCTCGTTTTATTTAAAGGCCATCCTAAAGAGACTATTGTTTTCTAGTATGGAATGTCTCTAAAAGGGCCCTAATTGATTAACAATATGGATCCCTATTAGTTAAAGTGATTAAGGACTTTGGGCCTCAAGTTCAAGTCCACACTTGAACAAGAGGCAAACCTCTTAACTCAAGCATGCTACTTAACTAGAAGGCCCAAAACCTATGTTACAAATTTAATCCCATAATCTTAATACAAATTCCAGCTCTCAGCACTTTTGGGCCTTGAAAATTGGCCCAGGAATATGAAATATCATCAGCTTATGAAAAGCGGCCTGCGTTGGGCCTTTGGCATACAAACTTCTAGGCCCAAATCTCATTTAAGTACAAGGCTGTCAGGTTTTGGCCTGGATGAGCCCACAATTGAATATTGATTTCTATATGGATTTCTAACCATTAATTTTGATTCACAGCTTATTTAAATGGGAGACTGGTTTAAACTCCAAATATTAATTTTATCAGATAGAATTGAATTTAATCATCACAGGCATACTCGACTCATATACTTAGCCAACCTTATTGAATTTAAGACTTCAAAACCAAATCAGATTCAATCAACACATTCTATGGATTCTTATGCGTGACTTAAACCTGTAGGTGAACAATTAAACTATTTACTGCATTTGAACTCTAAAACATGTTTGATCTAGCGCTAATATGAACAAGCAGTTCATTTTAGATTCCATTTCGAATCAGTAGCTTATCTTGAATTTAACCTTCTAATGGATAGGACAACTACACTTGAATTAACCATACTAAAACTGATGCTCCTGTTAACTTATCATGACAGTTTGAATACCGCATCATCAATCACAGATGCATGTTTATGATTTCAGAACCAGTTTCAGACTCATAATAGTCTTCAATAAAAAAATCGAGCTAATACATGAGATCAAGCTACGCTACACTAAGGCTGACACTAGATGAACAATCATCAGTCCAAAAGTCTCAAACAGTCCAGTTATACAGTCTGTAGTTCATGTAAATACAAATCAAAGCCAAACTATACTAAACTAACACATATCAGCAGCACCTATCTAACTATAGATACATGATGATCCAAACAAACACAGATCTGGAAGCAAATATGTGAGCATTTTTATTTCATTCCCAACTCAAAGCTACATCAAGTCAAATTCAAGGTGTGTACCTGGAATTGAGTGAACAAGAGAACAAAGGAGGTCAGCAGTGTTAGACAGCAGGGAAGGCAACAACAATCAACAGCTTGAGACAGTGTTGTAAATTGAGAAGCAGTATCAAATAACCAAAGACCAATTTCAGCAAGCAAACGCCCCAAAATAGCTTGAATAAACCTAAAAGGACTCGACATTGAACCCAGGAAAACTTCTGAAGCTTCAGCAACTAAGAGTTGAGCTAGGAGATGAAAATCAATGACTAAAACTCAAAATTAACCTAGGAATTTCAATATAACAGTGTTTTTTTTTGGAGTTTTCTATTGGCTTTTCCTTTTGTTTTTTGATTTTTGAAGAAGCTAAGATCTAAACTGAAGTTTTTGAACTCTAAGAGTTCAGATTTTGATTTTTTGGATTTGAAATTCAAATTTTAGATGCTAGAACTTGCAGAAAGTGTTTTGGGGGGAATTTTAGAGGCTGGAACCTTTTGGGGAATTTTCAGGTGCTCAAAACTTGGAAGAAGGCAAGGGGACTGCCTTTTATAGGCAGAAAATCAAGGGGAAGCTTCTAGATTTTATTACCCATTTTCCCCCTCTTTTTATTTTCAGCTTTTACTCAATAGCCCTTAATGTTTTGACTTGCTTCTCAAGTTATTGCCCTAAACTTCTGAAATTATAACTAAGGCCCTGTTCTAGAAGAGTCTAGGGTGTTCTAGCTTAACCTACAGCATTTCTGCCCAATTCTAAATACCCAAACTATCCCTGAACTTGTTTTGAAATTACTAATCTTATCTCGATTAACCCCAAACCATTACCCTGTCAGTAACCATGGTTAACTAACCAACCTAATTCAGCTATGTCCAAATTAACTAAACTAAGCCTAACAATTACTTGAAAACAAACACTGAACTAAAGAACAATTATTGATTAAACTGAAATAAACTAAACTAAACTAATTAAATTAACTAATGACATCAATACAGGATTACTAGTTAAACAAATCAGAATCAAACAATGCCCAAACATGATCGATTAAGACTATCAAAACTGTAAGAACAGATTCGAAACACAGAATCAAACTAATAGAACAAACTTACCCTAAATTGATTAATCAGGAAGAAATATCAGTTATGAGGGAGAAACTAATAAAGAAGAACAAAGAAAACTCACTTATGGAGTCTTAGGGGTCTGCCGCCTCTTAGATTCAAAATTTGAGCAACTCTGGTAAAATTCGAACATCACTGATGGTGGATTCATCATGAGGGGAGTGAGGAGATCATATGATGTCGATTTGGTGTGATTTGGAGGGTTTAGGGTGGCAGCGCCGCCGTGCACGGTGGTGACGGCGCCTAGGGTTTGGTAGATTTGGGGGTTCTGGTTAGGATTCGAAGGATTTCAGGAACGGATATGGAAAGAGGAGGGAATGAGGAGCCTGTGGTGAAAATTTGGGTGAGTTTGGAGCTTTACCGCCGCCGTGGGCGATTTCCGACGGCGGAATTAGGGCGGAGCCGGCGAGGACAGGTACGAGGAAGGAGGCATTTGTCTCTAGGGTTTGCTAATTTGTAAGACACTTTTATTAAAATCTCAGACGGATTATGGGCCGTTGGATGATAAAAAAGGAACGGGTGAGATTGATTTTAACCTACAGATATCAAAACGACGTAGTATTGGCATGATACTACGTCGTTTGAGTGATCTAGGGGGCTAGAAAATTGGACCGGGTAAAAGGGTATCTGGGCCGATTTTGAAGTGGGTTTAGAAGGGGTCTTGGGCCATTTCAACCTGATTTGGCCCAAAATTGATGGCCTACTTCCTTATTTCAATTTCTTTTTATTTTTTTTCTTTTTTTTTCTTTTGTATCTTTTTTGAATTTTGGATTTTATTAAATGCAAAAATTAAAAGTAGCCAAAAACCTGATTTAATTCTAAATGAGACTAATTAAATTTTCTAAAATTAACTAGATCCTAATTTTAAGAGAAATATAAACAAAAGTGAAATTAAATGAATAAGATGTAAAAGGATTATTTTTGTTATTTTTCTCTTATTTTCAAAGATGTTTTAATTAATCTAGAATGCAAGTATGCTATTTTGTAATTTTTATTTTTTTTATGACGCCTGAAAATGCACACAAAAATGCAAACAAAACACAAAATCATGCAATTAATTCCTAAAAATTCAAATACTAAAAGAAAAATTCTAATTTTAATGAATTCTATAGGAGTAATTTAAGCGTGGGAAAAATCACGTGGTCATAGGGTTCATAGCCACCCCAGTTCTTCAGGACGCTTTGGTCAGATTGGTAGGCTTTGTGGAGAGCGTCACTAGAGCGGGTTTGCTTCCAGTAGCACCATCCACTTCTCAGGTTGGAGGAGGAGTTCAAACTCCTGCTACACGTACTCCGGAGCAGGTAGCTCCCCAGGCTCAGGTACCAGTGGGTCAGCCAGCTGTGGTAGTTCAGTCGGGTATTGTGACTCAGGCCGGTGATGGAGCGGCTATGTCTGCAGATGCTTTGTGGAGGCTTGATAGGTTCACCAAGCTCTTCACCACCACATTCAGCGGTACTTCTTCAGAGGATCCACAGGATTTCTTATTTAGCTGCCATGAGGTTCTTCGAACTATGGGTATTGTGGAGACCAATGGGGTCGACTTCGCCACCTTTCGACTAGCAGGATCCGCCAAGACTTGGTGGAGAGACTATTGTTTATCCAGACCAGCAGGGTCGCCAGCATTGACTTGGGACCAGTTTGCAGAGTTGTTTTTGGAGAAGTTTCTCCCAGTTACTCAGCGAGAGGCTCTTCGTAGGCAGTTCGAGCGCCTCCAGCAGGGCTCTATGACAGTCACGCAGTATGAGACCCGGTTCATTGATCTAGCTCGCCATGCTATTGTTATACTCTCCACCGAGAGAGAGAGGGGGTGCGAAGGTTTATTGATGGTTTGATTCAACCGATCCGTCTCCAGATGGCTATGGGGGCCGGGAGTGAGATTTCTTTTCAGGAGGCGGCGAATGCGGCCCGTAGAGTTGAGATGGCTCTTGCACGGGGAGGTGGTCATGGGTCAGATAAGAGGCCCCGTCATGCAGGTAGGTTCAGTGGTACCTCGTCTGGAGGTGGGGATTCTTATGGTAGAGGCCATCCTCCGAGGCCCTTTCAGTCAGCCCTACAGGTCTCACATGGTACTTCAGGTGGTCGTGGTTCTCAGCCGCATTATTCTGACCAGCAGCTCTTCAGTTCAGCATCAGCACCTATCAGCGCAACACCACTCCGTTATTCTCAGCAACTGAGGGCTTGTTTCACGTGTGGCGACGCGAGGCACATTGCCAGGTATTGCCCTCGAGCTTCTGACAGCTCTCAGCAACAGGGTCCTCGTCCTATGATACAGGCATCAGGTGATCCACAGGCCGCCCAGCCGGCTAGAGGCGGGGGTAGAAGCCATAGAGGTGGAGGTAGAGATCATAGAGGTGGAGCTCAGACCGCCAGAGATAGAGGCCAGCCAGCAGCCGATCGTCCCAGGGATATGATTCAAGGAGGTGGGGCCCAGCCCCGGTGTTATGCTCTCCCAGCCAGGCCAGAGGCTGAGTCTTCAGATGCAGTCATTACAGGTACTATTCTGGTCTGTGATAGGGATACTTCAGTGCTATTTGACCCTGGGTCTACGAATTCGTATATATCGTCCTATTTTGCACCCTACCTGGTTATGCCTAGTGATGCTTTGGGTATTCCTGTTTATGTATCTACACCGGTGGGTGATTATATAGTGGTCGACCGAGTTCATCATTCCTGTGTGGTAGTGTTTGAGGGTCTTGAGACCCGTGTCGATTTATTGCTCTTAGACATGGTGGATTTTGACGTTATATTAGGGATGGATTGGTTGTCCCTGTATCATGCTATCTTAGATTGTCACGCCAAGACCGTGACCTTAGCTTGGCCAGATTTGTCCCGTTTGGAGTGGAGAGGGACCCCAGGGCATACCACCCGCAGAGTTATTTCATATGTGAAGGCTCGACGCATGGTCGAGAAGGGGTGTTTAGCTTATCTGGCGTATGTTCGCGATTCCAGCGCAGAGGTCCCTTCTATTGATTCTGTTCCTATTGTTCGGGAGTTCCCCGAGGTTTTTCCTTCAGACCTGCCGGGTATGCCGCCCGACAAGGATATTGATTTCTGTATTGATCTGGCTCCGGGCACTCAGCCCATTTCTATTCCGCCGTATCGCATGGCCCTGCCAGAGTTGAAAGAGTTAAAGGATCAGTTGCAGGATTTGCTTGAGAAGGGTTTCATTAGACCCAGCGTTTCACCTTGGGGTGCGCCGGTGTTATTTGTGAAGAAAAAGGATGGTTCGATGAGGATGTGCATTGATTACCGGCAATTGAACAAAGTGACGATAAAGAACAAGTATCCACTGCCGAGGATTGACGATTTATTCGACCAGCTTCAGGGTGCGAAGGTGTTTTCAAAAATAGACTTGAGGTCTGGCTACCATCAGTTGAGGATTAGGGCATCCGATGTCCCTAAGACAGCATTCCGCACTCGGTACGGGCATTATGAGTTCTTGGTCATGTCGTTTGGGTTGACCAATGCCCCAGCAGCATTCATGGATTTGATGAACCGAGTGTTCAGGCCATATTTGGACATGTTCGTGATAGTCTTTGATGATATTTTGGTGTACTCCCACAGCCAGGAGGAGCACGAGCAGCACCTTAGGGTGGTTCTTCAGACTCTGAGGGATAGTCAGTTATATGCCAAGTTCTCCAAGTGTGAGTTCTGGTTGAGTTCGGTTTCATTTCTAGGTCACGTTGTATCAGCAGAGGGTATTCAGGTGGACCCGAAGAAGATTGAGGCAGTCAAGAACTGGTCTCGACCAGCATCAGCTACAGAGATTCGGAGTTTCTTGGGGTTAGCAGGCTACTATCGTCGGTTCGTGGAGGGGTTTTCATCTATCGCAGCCCCGATAACCAGATTGACCCAGAAGGGTGCCCAGTTCAGATGGTCGGATGAGTGTGAGGCGAGCTTTCAGAAGCTCAAGACAGCTCTAACTACGACACCGGTGTTGGTTTTGCCCACAGGTTCAGGGCCTTATACAGTCTATTGTGATGCTTCCCGTATTGGGCTTGGTGCAGTATTGATGCAGGATGGCAAAGTCATTGCCTATGCTTCGAGGCAGTTGAAGATCCACGGGAAGAATTATCCGGTTCATGATCTAGAGTTGGCAGCTATTGTTCATGCTTTGAAGATTTGGAGGCATTATCTATATGGCGTGACGTGTGAGGTGTACATGGATCACAAGAGCCTTCAGTACCTGTTCAAGCAGAAGGAGTTGAATGTGAGGCAGAGGAGGTGGTTGGAGTTGTTGAAAGATTATGATGTTACTATCTTGTATCACCCGGGTAAGGCCAATATGGTGGCCGATGCATTGAGTAGGAAGTCCGCCAGCATGGGTAGTCTTGCTTATATCCCGGTCAGCTAGAGACAGCTTGCTTTAGATGTTCAGGCTTTGGCCAATCGATTGGTGAGATTAGATATTTCTGAGCCTAGCAGAGTGTTAGCTTG
This sequence comes from Nicotiana attenuata, assembly GCF_001879085.1. NCBI lineage: Eukaryota > Viridiplantae > Streptophyta > Magnoliopsida > Solanales > Solanaceae > Nicotiana > Nicotiana attenuata. Next base: position 26,324,162 of record NC_031989.1, read on the forward strand.
CACGGTCGCTCGTTCTTCTCTATTGGAGCGTATCCGTGACCGGCAGTTTGATGATCCCCATTTGTGTGTCCCGAGAGACACGGTGCAGCATGGAGGTGCCACGAAGGTGACCTTAGATGATGATGGTGTTTTGAGATTGCAGGGGCGAGTTTGTGTGCCCAATGTTGATGGGATTCGAGAATTGATCTTAGCGGAGGCCCATAGTTCTCGGTATTCTATTCACCCGGGCGCCGCGAAGATGTATCAGGACTTGCGGCAGCATTATTGGTGGCGTAGGATGAAGAAGGATATTGTTGCGTATGTGGCTCGGTGTTTGAACTGTCAGCAGGTCAAGTATGAGCATCAGAGGCCCGGTGGGTTGTTTCGGAGGATTGAGCTTCCCGAGTGGAAGTGGGAGAGGATTACCATGGATTTCGTTACTGGACTTCCGTTGACTCGGAAGAAGTTTGATGCTATTTGGGTCATTGTTGATAGGCTGACCAAGTCAGCGCATTTCATTCCAGTGGCAGTCTCCTATTCATCCGAGAGGTTAGCTGAGATTTATATCCGGGAGATTGTCCGCCTTCATGGTGTGCCGGTATCCATCATTTCGGACCGGGGTACGCAGTTTACCTCGCGCTTCTGGAGAGCAGTTCAGCAAGAGTTGGGCACCCAGGTTCAGTTGAGCACATCATTCCATCCTCAGACGGACGGTCAGTCCGAGCGGACTATACAGATTTTGGAGGATATGCTCCGAGCTTGTGTTATCGACTTTGGAGGTTCGTGGGATCAGTTTTTGCCTTTAGCAGAGTTCGCCTACAACAACAGCTACCAGTCCAGCATTCAGATGGCTCCATATGAGGCGTTGTATGGTAGGCGATGTCGGTCTCCAGTGGGATGGTTTGAGCCGGGGGAGGCTCGGTTATTGGGTACAGATTTAGTTTAGGAGGCCTTAGATAAGGTCAAGATCATTCAGGACAGGCTTCGTTCGGCTCAGTCGCGGCAAAAGAGTTATGCAGATCGTAAGGTCCGGGATGTAACTTTCATGGTTGGTGAGCGGGTCTTGCTCCGAGTGTCGCCTATGAAGGGCGTGATGAGATTTGGGAAGAAGGGCAAGCTTAGCCCTAGGTTCATTGGCCCCTTTCAGATCCTTGATCGAGTGGGAGAGGTGGCTTATAGACTTGCCTTGCCGCCTAGCTTGTCAGCCGTGCATCCAGTGTTTCATGTGTCCATGCTTCGGAGGTGTCACGGCGATCCAGCCCACGTGTTAGATTTCAGCACTGTCCAGTTGGACAAGGATCTGTCTTATGAGGAGGAGCCGGTAGCTATTCTAGACCGGCAGGTTCGACAGTTGAGGTCGAAGAGTTTTCCTTCAGTGCGAGTTCAGTGGAGAGGTCAGCCTCCTGAGGCATCGACCTGGGAGTCCGAGCCTGATATGCAGAGCCGTTATCCCCATCTATTTCCCGACTCAGGTACTTCTTTCTTTTGTCCGTTCGAGGACGAATGGTTGTTTTAGAGGTGGAGAATGTGACGACCCAAAGGGTCATCACCTGTTTTCTCTTTCATTCTGTGCTTCCGAGGCCTTGAAAACCTCGTTTTTAGTCGCCTCGATTTGCGTGCGCAGTCTGGGCGCGTAGCGGGAAGCTTAAATATGAATTCTGTGTAAAAATTAATGAATTTTGATATTAATATGAATAAAGTTGACTTTGGTCAATGTTTTGGGAAAACGGACCCGGACTCGTGATTGGATGGTCCCGGAAGGTCCGTAGAAAAATATGGGACTCGGGCATATGCCCGGAGTCGAATTCCGAGGTCCTAAGCTCGAGAAATGAATTTTTTTGTGAAATTATTTTTTGGAATTAATTAAGGAAAATGTAAAAGAAATTTGATCAGAAGACTATGGTATCGGGCTCGTATTTTGGTTTCGACGCCCAGTACAAGTCTTATATGTGATTTAAGCACTTTCTGTAAAGTTTGGTTGGAAACGGACGTCATTTGACGTATTTCGGACTTAAAATGGAAAATTGGTGTTTTATGAAAAATTGAAAGAAATCTTGAGTTTTGAGGCTTGATTCTATGTATATGATGTTGTTTTGGCGATTTGATCGCACGAGTAAGTCCGTACGATGTTTCTGAGGTTGCGTACATGTTTGGTTTGGAGCCCCGAGGGCTCGGGTGAGTTTTGGATAGGTGTCGAGTTGCATTTTTGAACTTTGGAAAAAAATCTGATCCTTCAGTTCTGGTATCTTCGCATTTGCGAAGAAATTCTCGCAAATGCGAGCTCGCAAATGCGAGTCCCTGATCGCAAATGCGAAAAGGGGGATTTCTGTCTTGGGTCGCAAATGCGAACTAGAGCTGGTCGCAAATGCGACGTATCAGCTCGCAAATGCGAAACTTCCCCCTTTGCCCAGTGTTCGCAAATGCGAACTACTTCCTCGCATTTCCCAAGCCTGCTGGGTTCGCAATTGCGAACCCATGTTTGCAATTCCCACATCTGAGGCCTGCATTTTTCATACTTAGACGAATTTTTAACCCCTTTTCTTCATTCTTTCAAAACACAAACTCCATAGGCGATTTTCCAAGAAATCTATCTTCTCCAAATCATTTGTAAGTCAACTTTTACTTAATTTCTTCAATCTTTAACATCATTAATCATGTTTTCATCTTAAAATCAAGGATTTTCATGGGTGAAAATGGGGATTTTGGGTAGAACTTAGGTTTTCTTAAAATTGGGGATTTGGACCTCAATTTGAGGTCCGATTTCAAAACTAATCATAGATATGGATTCATGGGGGAATGGGTAACCGGGTTTTGGTTCGAACCTCGGGTTTTGACCACGTGGGCCCGGGGGCGTTTTGGAAATTTTTGAGTAAAACTTTGGGAAATTCATTTTCATGCATTCAAATTGATTCGATTAGCATTTGTTGATACATTCAAGTAATTTGTGACTAGATTCGAGCGGTTTGGTGGTGAATTCGAAGGGTAAAGCTATACTAGAGGCTTGAGTTGAGTTTGGAGCATTTGAGGTAAGTGTTTGGTCTAACTTTGGCTTGAGGGAATAGGAGTAGAGTCTTAGTTGCTAATTGCTATTTGTCGAGTACGGTGTATAGGCATGGTGACGAGTATCTATACACTGGTGTCGAGCATGACCGTGAGTCCTAATTTGCTAAATTATCGACTTTGTAATTGTTATTTATGAGGAATTGGTTGGAAATCTTTAACACTGAGCCAGTAATTGTTGAGACTAAGTGTGGATTTAATTGTGCTAAGTAGAAATTGAATGAGTTTGGTTATAGCTGGATCTCCCTTGCCGGGATAGGTTATTATATTACATTGCTCCCTTGCTGGGATAGTTATTATAACATCTTTCTCCTTTGCCGGGATTATGTTGTGTGTTGTGTTGAAAGAAATGGGATCGTGTGGCACGCCGACCACAAGATATTATGAAATGGAATCGTGTGGCACGCCGACCACGTGATATTATTGTAATGGGAGCGGTGGTACGCCTACCACGTGATGTAAGGAAATGGGATCGTGTTGCACGCCTGCAATGAGAGGAAATTGAAATAAGTGAAAGTGGTTTGTTTTCCTTTATTCTGTGTTAGAAGAAATCAGATGTAGTTTCTTTTGTTATTCCTGATATTCTGTTTTATCTGCTTCCCCATAAGCATGTTCCCCCCTCCCAGCTTTAATTGCTTACTTTCCGCTATTATTTTGTTGTACTTGTATATATATATCTGCACAGGTTTATCTGGTAGTCTGGTCTAGCCTCGTCACTACTTCGCCGGAGTTAGGCTAGGCACTTACCAGCACATGGGGTCGGTTGTGCTGATGCTACACTCTGTGCATCTTTTTGCACAGATCACAGTACCGGAGCAGCAACTTTTGGGCAGCAGTAGGAGCATTTGGGAGCTGACTTCAGTCCAGAGATCCCGAGGTAGCCTTGTTGACGTCCGCATGGCCCGGAGTCTCTTCTATCCTTATTTCGTTTGTTGTCCTTGTACCGGAACTAGGGCTGGGCATAATTTGGTAAATACCGAATTACCGTACCGAAATCGAAAATTTTGGTATTTGGTATACGGTATTTTGGTATTTGGTATGGTATTTGGTTTAAGTTTTAAAACAAATTGGTATTAGGTATGGTATTTGGTATTTTAAGATAAAATACCGAAATACCGATACCGTACCGAAATATATTATATTACACAAAACACATATTATTAATTATAACATAAATATAAAAAATCTAAAATTTTACTTTCCTTTATTCTCAAAGTTCATCAATTAACTCTAAACAAGTAACAAGACATTTCTAATGATCAAATATTTTTTTATGTATAATTTTCTCTATTTGGGCCGATATTTGCTAGTTTTGGACAAAATTTTTGTCAACAAACATTTTCAGCTTTGTATTTTTGAGTACTTTAATTAAGAATATTAGAGTGTATGGCTCTATGCACAAGTTAATATTCAAACCGAATAAACCGAAGTTACCGAACCGAATAAGCCGAAACCGAAAGGACAAAAATCGAACCATACCGAATTTAATTAGGTACGGTATTGGTATGGGATTTTAAGAAACCGAATACCGAAAATACTGAACCGAAATGTCTAAATACCGTACCGTACCGACCGACGAACACCCCTAACCGGAACAAACAGTATTGTAATTTATTCAGACTCTGTTTTTAGTATTCTATAGACGTTCGTGAGTTAGTGACCCCAGTCTTGGGTAGAGGTTGTAATTGATTTTTCGCACTTGTTTTCAGTTCATTTATATTTAAAACTTCCGCTTTTATATTAAATGTCTCATTGCCTTAGGATTGTCGATGTTGCCAAAAAGGTTAATAATTAATTGGCTTGCCTAGCTCCTAATAGTAGGCGCCATCACGACTCCCGGCGGTGGAAAATCCGGGTCGTGACACCTTCTCCCTCTTCCTCTAAATAATGGTCGCCATCATCATCAGCAGCAGCAACATCGTCAACATGATTTTCTCCATCATTGAAGTTGCCGTCTGAATCAATGTCGATCGACTCATCTTCATTCATCAAACTGTCGTCCGAATTCAACCCCAATGATATGTATAATGCATTCCTTAGTTGCTCCAAAGTTTCTAGGCTGTCATTCGGCTTTAATGGGTCCAAACTAGTTTCTAGGTTAGCATTCATGTTTAGGTTAAGGGAAGGGTGGTGAATTATGTGTTTAATGAAAGCTCTCTTAACATAAGTGTATGGTATGACAAGGTATACCGTATAAATGAAAAAAGAATATTATGTATACATACTAGACTTCTGATCTTCCAATCCGTATAAATTGTATTTAAAAAAAATACGGAATAGTATAGGTATATATATACGAAGGTCTTTTATCTTCTCATACATGAGAGAATGATGATTTATGGGATCAATGTTTTGGGATAATCAATATTTATTAACTAAATTTGGAGGGAAAAATGGCCATTAATCCAAATGTGAAATGAAGGGCTTTATTCGTATTTCACCAGTATGGTCATTGTTGGGCCACGCTGAGTATGGCCGAATAGCAGCACTCTTTATTAAATTAATTTAACTAAAAGGTCTTAAAACTTTTCGGTAAAAAAAACAAAGTTCCTAGACAAAACCTTTTCTATGTCGCATCAATTCTTTTGTGATCCTTTTCCTTGGATCGTGTACACAAAATAACTGATAATAATACGCGAAAGTAAAAGAGAGAAAAAAGAAAAACAGGGACACAAAGGAAAGTGGCAAAAGAGGACAAAAGCATCAATCAATTTAAATAGGCAAAGTGATCAACTCAAAACCAAAGACCCACCCAAACCCACAAACCGCCAACAGGTTTTTCAATCCACCGGCTACAGCCCTCCACTGATAACCCCTTCAATTCCACATACTCCCATACACTGACAACGCTATAAATATCTTCAATTGATTCCCTCACTTTCCATTTTCAGCTAAAAGTCCAAAGACACTCAAAATTTCTTCAATCAATCATCTTTGTGCGGTCAAATATTGGGATGGCTGACGTGGCAGCAAAGGCGCGGAAGATCTTGGTGGCCGTTGATGAGAGCGAGGAGAGCACCTACGCCCTTTCATGGTGTATAGAGAACATATTCACTGGAGGAAATACCAATGATGCCCTTATCCTCCTCTACTCCATAGCTCCTCGAGCTGTTTACTCTTCCTTGGATGGAACAGGTGAGAAAGACAACCCTGAAGGTAAACTTTACTAAGTATTTCATTCATTAGGTAATTGATGATCATTAATTAATTATTTGATTAATTGAATGGCGGGTTTGGTAAATTTTTCAAAATCTCAGGGTATTTGTTTTCATCTGATATATTGGCGACGATGGAGAGGTACGGCAATGATGTAGCGCAGTGTGTTATGGAGAAAGCGAAACGACTTTGCAAGGATTTGGATGGGGTTAGTTTTTTGTAAATTTACTGATAAATGAGGTTAAATTGGTCAATATGGAGACTTAAAGGTAATGTTTGTCTGTGTTGGGTTGTATTCAGGTTAAGGTGGAGAAGATAGTGGAGCGCGGTGATGCACGGGACGTGATTTGTCAGGCGGCGGAGAGGTTACATGTCGACATGCTCGTCATGGGAAGCCGTGGCTATGGTGTCATCAAGAGGTACGCTTTTTACTGCTTACCTCTATTTCAATTTAAACCATACATGGAAATAATTCAATTTTAAACTCTTCATTTTACCTTGATAAAGATTTTTTTTTTCTTAAACTCCGTGCCGAGTCAACCAAACGGGGAGTAGTACTTTTTTTCACTTATAGCCATTTGATATTCAAAATTCATTACCCTAAAGTTTGCATCATCCCATTGCATTCCTTGGTGATTGCTTTAGTTCTTAATATTGAATTTGAGAAAAAATGACAATCTTTAACAACAAATAAGCTAAATATGTATAGCATAATAGAAGTGTTTCGAGAATGTTATGGTCAGAACTCATAAACATTGAATTAATTAGTGTCCTAATATTAAAAAAATGTCGGTCTTTTCAGAACAAATTATAAAGAAGACTAATATAAAATGAGACATTAGGAAGTACTAATTACTTTCTCGTTTGGTAGTTAACATAATCTGTTGCAAACAGTCCTGGAAATTTATTAGTTATGCATATTGGGTGTGTTTGGTATGAGAAAAATATTTTTCAATTTTTTCATGTTTGGTTGGCTTAAATGGTTTGGAAAATATTTTGCTCGTGAACTCATTTTCTTCCAATAGGAGGAAAATGTTTTCCCTATTAAAAGAATAGAAAACATTTTCCAAAACTCTTTTTCAACTTTTTCTACCCTTTTCGTACCAAATACACCCATTATGTTAAAAAATTTAATTAAAATTTTAGTAAGATGATATCAAACAAATTGTAAAGATTTATTGCTCTATGGTCCTAAAGTTATTCAAAAGCTGCTTGGAAAGAGACTTGTTTTGTTACAAGGTTAAACAATTACGATTGGCAACCAATCTTCATTCTTATACTATTTGATTATTAAGTATGGGAATTGGTAACAGTCATAATTCAAATTATGATTATTGCTGTCCAATTTAGTCACTGAAATGCTACCAAGACTTAGCTCGCGTTTGGCCATAAAATTTGGGAATTTTTTTTAAATTTTACTTTAAAATATTTATTAATTTTTTATTTTAATCTTTTTGGAAAGATTTTGAAATAAAATGTTCAAATCCCAAAAAAAGTTCTAGAGTAATTTTTCAAGTTTTCTATTCACAAAACTTCAAACTCTTTTCAAGTGAAATGCATGTCCAAACACAATTTTAAATTTCAAAAATTATTTTCATCTCATTTTCAAAAAATTATTTTTTCAAGTTTCATCCAAATCTATGTCCAAACGCTAGCTTAGTTTCGGATAAATTTGCATCGCTTCCTAAATTTTACCAAGTGAACCATGATACTATCTGAATTATTTTTCATTACATCTAATGACAAGGAAAATAACAAACAATTTTCACAGTGAATTTAACAAAAAAAAGGTAGAAAGAAGAATACTCTCATAATATATTATGCATTTTTCTTGCTTATGTAATGGTGTCTAGGGTTTTAATGTTGATCTAAATACAGGGCATTTCTTGGGAGTGTGAGCAACCACTGTGCACAGAATGTCAAGTGTCCAGTTTTAATAGTGAAAAAGCCAAAAACCAATGGCAGCAGCAAGTAGATTTTGTACGTTATTGAATTTGCTTGTGTATGTAAATAGGCAGGTTCTGTGATTTTGTTGTAGTTTTTCTTTTTCTTGTTTACCTTTATTTATGTACTTTTGGATTCAACTTGCAGAGTGATTGTATGATTGTTTTTCAAATTTATTTGCCTTTTTGTTCGAGCAACCTTTTTTGCATGACTAATATTGGCAAGGAATGCCTTGGTTCAATTACTCCCTCCCCTCCGTTTCAATTCATGTGAATCTATTTGACTTGACACCGAATTTAAGAGAAAAAAAAAAGAGAAGTTTTGAACTTGTGATATAAAATGAGACACATATATTTATTATTGCATAATGGTAAATTATTTTCAAATATGGAAAGGGGTAAATTCTTTTTGGCATGGACTAAAATTTAAATAAGTTCACATAAATTGAAACAAAATGAATATCAAGTAAAACACAATTAGTCTAACTTAAGCCACTCTTCAAACATTTTTCTGCTACAATGTGTTCAAACGAGTTATCTCTTTCTCTTTATTTGGGTTCTTTTTTGTGGTTAGAAAATAGAGAAATTGGGTTCTTTTTATGCTACAATGGGTTCAAACGAGTTATCTCTCTCTCCGTTTCTCTCTCTCTCTTACAAGGGTTTCCACGCAAAAATTACCATTCTGTTGAAAAAACTATACAAGTTCAAAATAGACAAAAATATGAAAAGATTCATTAAAAATTTATACACAAAAAATAGTGGAAATGGATATTTCATTCAGAGGGTGCCACGTGTAAATTTCATCAAAAGAGGGGTAAATTTAGAACTTTGGCAGACGGTAGGAACAAATATGACTAAAAAGTATAATGGGAGACGAGATTAAATAATAAATAAAAGTAAAAGGGTATATCAATAAAAGGCTACATATATTAAATTAAAGTGAACATAAGTATTTCCCTTCCAGAGCGAAGCCAAACTTCCACTGTTAAAATATTATTTTTCATGGTAATGATAACAATTCTATCTTCGTAAGTGTTACAACTAAAGTCTAAAAAGTCCACATAATTTGGGATACACACAAGAGAGTTATTGCTTATCTATGAGAAGATATAAAATTTGCATGGTATCTTTAGTCAATTAGAACTCTTATTGCCTGTGATCTTCCCCAACCAAAAACCAAGTAAATAACAATAAAAATAATAATACAAAATTAATAAAAGGAGAAACTCTTCTGTTTCAGCTTAACGTCTCTATGTCCTTCTTCCTCACGGGGCATTGCTTTGGGTAAGCCAATGCTCAAACTTCTTGTTGTAGTTGTTTCCTTTTATCTCTTCTTAATTCTCCTATTCAAACCCTGCTTTTTACTAGTTTGATCTTTAAATGCATCAAAATGACTTTAATTTGTATTGGTTAATGCCTTAATGGACTCTAAAGAGTACTAGAATTTTAAAAAAGTATTTGTAGGATTAGATTATATATGTTTCGTGCTTTGCTTGAGCCGAGGGTCTATCGGAAATCACCCTTTCTACCTTTACAAGGTAGGGGTAAGGCTGAGTACACACTACCCTACTCAGACCTCACTCACTGAATTTGTTGTTGTTTGTAGGTTATATATGTTTCGTCTTTGTGAATCAAGTAAACAATTCATCAATACTAGTATCCTAATACATGCAATACAGTTATAAACTTATTTATTTAGTTGTTGAATAGTTTATAATTATCACTCAATTGTTATAAGAAGTTGAGCAATAAATTTTGTATATGTTAGGGAGTACGTTGTGCATTGATTGTCATATTGAGAGATTGAAGACATCGGAAGTACACTATGCAACGGATGAAGCTTTACTCCTGCAATGTGTTACGTCATGTTTTCTTCCTCATTCTCCTTGTAAGTACCTTTCAATAATGTATGTCTTTACTTTTTTCTTTTGGTCTCAATATTAATTACTTTAGGTTAAAAGAATTACGAATAAATAATCACAAGGGGTGTGATGGAATGATAAATGTTACTCAACCCTTAATCAGATGTATCAGTTCGAGTCCAGGTAATGAAGTTTCCTTTGGTAGGGAGCTGCTAAAGTGAGCTTTCTATGGTGCGAATCAGAATTAGTCGAGCTAGTGGATTTCAGATGATTATATAAACAACTAGGAATAGTTCTAGCAATGTAACATAGTTAGGAAGTGTTTTGAAAAGTTGGTCAAAATATATGTTTGTTGAATCTTCGAAATTGACAAGATAATATAATTTGTAGTAATATCATTTTTTCCCTTGAATTTCATTGCAGGGAGTGGCAATTTACATATTTATGAAGTTGTCTATGATGAAAAATCAGAGTGAACGCCATGTGAACATGCTATCAGAACAATTGAGAAATAAAACATTTTCACAGATTGAACACACTGCCAATATGTTTCTTCCCCTAAATTACTCAGCATCAAGTTTGGCTAGAGGTCTAAGTTCATCTCTCAATGAAACTCAGTTACCCTTCACCGAAATCCAAACTAAGGTAAATTAACAATTTCCTTTTTCCCTTTTGGTGCTTTTATATATTCCAGAGTTTGCAAGTTTGATGAGGTAGCAAGAAAGAACTTGTTCCTTGTAGTTTACAGGAATTATTTCAAGTAGTGTTCATTGTCAAGTGGAGAGAATATCAGCTCTACGTGTTAAAATGGAGTTGGTTGCAGCAAATTTACGTGTTTTATGTGAGACTACCCATTTAAAGAATAGTTAGAGCAGCTCCATCCTATGTTGCTCGGACTCTTTGAAAAATGGCGACAGGTGTGTGTTGGATCCTCCAAAAGTCGTGTATTTCTTGGAGGATCCAACAAGAGCACATCAGCATTTTTGGAGTGTCCGTGCAACATAGGCTCCACATTTGTGAGTATGTAAAACATGACCACTCCCAATGGCTAGGGGTTGAACTGAATCCCCTCAGTTAGAAAGCTATATTGACATTTTTCTAAATCCCCTTTAGAGTTCCTAATTTCGCTACTAGTTCAGGGTCTAGATTAAAAGGGATTACGCTAGGTTGATTGCCGGCAAAAAATAGTTCAACACTTATGAATCAAATGAATACTAATAGTTAGAGTACAAAAGTATAACCTGAGAACCAATTGTTGAAACTTGGCACTAGTTCAACATTTTTTCTTGCTCATTTGGACAACTTTCAGTTGACAAGAAAACTCATGTATTGTTGGTTTGTTGATGTTTAGGTAGCACCTCTTTTGTTTTTGTCACTTTCAACAATCCCATTCGTTTCACAAGTCTCATACATGGGACAAGATAGGCTGATGCTCGCTTTTTACACTGAAGAAGGCCACGACGAGGACCAAACTTTTGCAGTGTTTTCCAATACTTCATCTGCAGTATGGTATAGTCAGCCAGTGAATCGTGACACCGGGATGCTTTATGGGCAACCAGTGGTTGTTGATACAAAAACAGTTGGCGTTGAGACTCTAGGTTGGTCTAAAGAATCCTTAAAAGGAACAATGGGGTATGCATCTCAGTCCTGTATTAGCATTGGTTTGAACAAGGCTAAGAGGGAATTATTTTTCAATACAGCGACAATGGATGGAAGAGGTAAGATCTCTGTGGGATTTCCCGTGCAATATGTGGATGGCAGATTTTCCGCTTTAAATTTTTACGGTGCGGATTTTCACCTGGCTAGTAACAATGGTCAAGTAATTGTGGACACAAAGATTCCTCATACCAGCATAATCGTGTATAATGGTACTGTTTCTGTGCAATTCAAGAACTTGAATGGTTCTCGTGAAGATTTGAGTGGCAACCAATCTTGCAAGCTGGTAAATGGAGAAAGGGGACAATTTGAAGTGAAAATCAAGGAGAATAATTTCGTTTTCTACTGCTCTGTCATTGAAATAGCTGGACTTGAATCGGTATGTCTTGATCAATTACTGCATATGTCACCATTTTGAATTAGTGAAATCTCGATCTGCAGAATATCCGCTCCTAGCTACTATGCTGTATCTTGTGTTACGTGTTTTGTTCAAGATATATATATCGAGATTTGTCTAAACTGAGTCATTTTTTCTCTGTAAGGAGCGCGCATTCTAGACTATTAAGTACAATCATTGATTGATTTGATTCATTTCTGACAAGTTGACTGTTGAAATGGAAGAATACTGGAGAGATTGAAGATTAAACGAAACAATACTTCGATCAATCAAAAATTTAAATGGAATAATCAATAAATTACTATTGAAGTAGCCTAGAACAATAAAAAATGAACCTTCAAAAGACTAATTTGCTCTTGTTTTGTTTTTAGGTGTACACTGTGGCGTTCAGTGCTCAAGGAATGGGAAGTAATGTCCTTAAGCAAAGCGCGCAAGCATATTTGCTGCTTGTGTTCTTGTTTGTTATTGTAGTAGTTTCGCTATGTGCTTTCATTATCATAGTCTTCAAAGCTGCAAAAAGAGAGATGTTTTTGTGTGCTGCTCTGATCAAACAAGTGGAATCAACTAATCAAGCAGAGAGGAAGAGTATAACAAAGAGTCTCGCATTTGCTGCTGCAAGTCATGACATTCGTAATGGTTTTGGAATTATAACTTGTCTGATAAACCACTGTCTGAATGAGGCATCCCCAGATTCTGAGACTGCATCTAACCTGCAGCTCATCAATAATGAAACCACAAGCCTTTTAGGTATGTCCTATATATGCTATATTTCTATTTGTTTTTTATTTTTATTTTTCCCTCACACGAACAAATTTTATGGGTAAAAATGAAAGCCACTTATACCTCACCTAACTTAATGATGATCATTTTCAAGATATTGATGCACTTAAGCCTGTTAAATATTGATAAAGACTTGTACGAAGTATAAATCTGTATACGCCAGCAGAATTGTAGATTTGGCAATGGCAGAGCTAAAATTGACAATTTTTTGAGGAATCAAATTTTTGTAATGGTTGTGAATTAGATGTATGGACTTTGGCAAGTAATAAGGGAGAGTTCATGGATTATATACATCTTGACCTTTAACAATGAACATCGTCTTTCTCTCAAAAACGAAAGCCACTTGTCATGAAAAAACAAGTAATAATATGTGATAAAAGTAGTAATTATTAATGGTACTTGTTTGGCTTTCCTCCAAGATGATTAGTAACTAGATAAAACTACCTTAGAATTTAAATTAACTGTTGACCTTTGACTTGGCCCAAGTTCTAAATATAGAGCTTTCAATATATGGTCACCACTGGTATAATTTGTAGAACTATTTTGCTGAAATTGTTTCAGGCATACTAAATTCTGTTCTGGATGCGAGCAAGATTGAAGCTGGTAAAATGCCACTCAAGGTAGAAGAGTTCGATCTGGCAGAACTCCTTGAGAACATAGTTGATTTGCATTATCATAGAGCCATAGAAAAGGGAGTGGATTTGGTTCTTGACCCTGGTGATGGGTCTCTTTCAACCTTCCGTTCAGTGAAAGGTGACAAAGTGAAAATTATGCAGATAGTAAGTAATTTGGTTACCAATGCTATCAAATTTACCTCAGAAGGCCATATCTCCGTCAAAGTTTCTGTGAGCAAACCAAGTAAAGACAGCGCCCTTATTGTTTGTAATCGGCACAGTCCATTGAACTGCTTGACAAGATTGTGCACCAAGCAAAAGTGTTGCTGCAATACTTTGAATGAATTTCCAGCAATTCAAAAGAATCCCAATTGCATGGAATTCACATTTGAGGTGGATGACACAGGTGTGGGGATTCCTAAAGATAAACAAAAACATGTCTTTGAGAACTTTGTTCAGGTGAAAGAAACAACTTATGGAGAAGAAGGTTATGGCTTGGGACTAGGCATTGTTCAATCTATGGTGAGTATCTTACATGGCTTTTTCTTTTGGTTTCCTTCAACAATTTTATTATGGAATGAAATAACAATGCTTGGAAAAGTAGATTCTTTGAGTAAATAGATCCAAGCGGTTCTGCTGTAATCCCTTTGGTTCTGATTGTAGAGTATATGATTGAACAACACATCATCTAAAGGAGGCCATGTAAATGTCAAAAAATAAATTTAAAGCTCTAGATATGATTATGTTTACCGTTAATTTGGCGTAGATTAATCATTGGTTGTTATACGACAGGTGCATCTAATGGGGGGAGAGATCAAGATTGTTGACAAAGAGGATGGAGAAAGAGGCACTCGGTTCCAATTCAACATATTTCTGACTAGCTGTGTTCCAGTATCTGTTGTTGAAGCTGAGGAACAAGAAACCAATACGCAAAATCATGGCCTTCGAAGTTATCTTTACCATCACTTGGGACTGCCATTTCGGTCATCTCCATCTAGATCAGAGGGATATCATGTTGTCCTATTCCTAGTTGAAGAAAAAAGGAGAAAAGTTTTAAGCAGAGCGATTAGCAAAATGAACATAAAAGTTTCAGAGGTGAGTAAAATGAACGAACTTGTTCAGACGCTTGATAGAATAAAGAGAAAGTTAGACCTTTCCTCTAGTTCCCTTGAGAAATTTGAGGTAAATCTGAATTTAACCGCTGGTGATACAAATGAAGTGGCTTCAGGCACAAAGGACACACATGATCATGCCATCCCTCATTGCAAAAGGTCTAATTCCAATGGCTCGTCAAACTTCATAATGATAATTATTGATTCTCAGGCAGGACCTCTCTCAGAATTGAGTTCAGCTGTGGTTAACTTCAAGAAAGATTTGCAGAATCTTAGTTGCAAGTTTGTGTTGTTGCAAGATCATGTTAGCAGTAGCAGCCAGCCACCGCTTCCTCCTTTTGATTATGTTTTTCAAAAGCCATTGCATGGCAAACGTTTATATGAAGTGCTTAGGCTTCTATCTGAATATCGAAATACTTCAATCCAGCATGATAGGACTAAGATGGATCAAGAAATCGAATTCCAAGAATTGGATTCAGATGCCTTACCTAAGTGCCAACTCGAGGAGATTGTGATAAATGATTGTAACAAAAGGAGTAGTACTAGCAAGGACTTCAAAGGAAAGAAGGTTTTGGTGGTTGATGATCAGCCCATATTGCGCATGTATGCTTCCAAGTCTCTTCAAAAATTAGGAGCAGATGTTGATGTTTCTGAGAATGGAAAAGAGGCCTGTGATAAGGTTTGCAAGTCTTTAAATGGCATGTACGAAGGTGATGATAATGCCAACAAAACCTATGATTTTATATTGATGGATTGTGAGGTGACAATTCTACACTTACCTCTTTTCCGCTTTACTAATTTTTATAAATAAATATTGTAAATATTACTATGTTTATGGATTTTTTTCCAACTTAAATAGTTTGAGATGTTTGTGAATGCAGATGCCGGTTATGAGTGGGTATGAGGCAACAAGGCTTATACGAGTGGAGGAGAAGAAGCATGGCAGTCACATTCCCATAATTGCATTGACTGCCCATACTATGGATGATAAGATGAAGTTGCTTATTAAAGATGCTGGAATGGATTTTCACTTGACTAAACCCTTAAATATTCAACAGTTCTATGACCTCGTTACCAAAGTACAGTTTTGAACGACGTTTTTTCCCATTAGAATGAAATATATCTTATGATTTTTAGTATATAGCTACCTTAGCCTTTAGATCATACGGAAAAAAAAAATTGTAACAACAGCATCGCTCTTGCTTGAGGTGATCGATGTTAATATACAGAATTTAGAGGAAAGGAGAAAGAAAGAGGAAGGAAGATGAAGGAAAATTCCGCTGCTGATGGCAAGCAAGCAATCACTACATGTCGACCAATCTATATAAGCTATTGATCACATGATCTTTAAATAAAAAAGCAAGCTCTCTGATTATTTTTGTGACAACTAACTTGTTTTAAGATGATACAGCAAAACTCAAATGATAACCTCAATATTATTAGGGCTAACCGTTCATTGCTTAAGGCTGAAATTCATGGTATCTAGTTTATCGGAGACCAAAGGCTACCACACAAATTAACTCGTAAGTGACATTTTCCTCGCTGGTAGATAACCATCATTATTTCAGGATAGAATACACTGAGGCCAAAAAATCTCAGAAAGCTAAATTGCAATGGCGTCATACAATATTGTTTTACTTGTGAATTTGGAGTTGCTCGGAAAGTTTTCAAGCTAATTTATGTTACACATGATTAATGATTTAAGGTTCTCAGTCAGGCAATAAAAAAACAGCAGCAGAAAGGTCAACAATAGTGCCAAGGAGCCAGTCGAATAGAAAACGAGGGGAAAATTCACGCTGGTGTAATTTCAAAACTATTTAGTAGATTCTAGTCAAAATCAAACATGTTTCCTATTGGCCGAGTCCCAATGACATCAAAGCAATAAGCCACCCTCAAATCTGTGTCTTTTTGCTAAAAATGGAAAGGGGCTACAATTCACTAATAGAAAGGGAAAAAAAGGGGGAGGGGGTGAGGGGTAAGAACTGCCACGTAGCTCATCTTGCTAGCATCTTTGTCAGCTTAAATCAAAATGCTTGGCCCTTACAGTTCATCCTGCAAAACAGGTTCAAGAGAATATATGCGCAGTCAGATTAAGAACAAGAAGAAAAGTGCGGCTGCTAGCTCTGCTTGAACTTAAACAAGATACAATTCTTACATGCGCTTCATCATCCTTGGACTCCGACTTGTCATCAGCATCATCAGAATCATCATCGGCATCATCATCTTCCTCGGCCTGGAAAAACATGTTCACACCGTAAGGGCAAGATAAAGGAAGAACTCAGCTTCCTGATTGAAGGGGAGGGTATTGAATGCTACGACATAAATAAGGAGAATTGGAAAGGAAGCAAATTCAAAGAAAATTTAAAGGCTTACATCAGAATCAGCTGGAGCAGCCTTTGATTCCTGAACAGAGATTTAAACTGGGTCAGAAGAAATCAAGAAACACACAGGAAAAAAGAACACAGCCAAAGTTATCACAGATGCAAAACTAGCATAAACAGAGGATCTGAATTACGGGGGGGG
>NC_031989.1:26341263-26363436 GCF_001879085.1 Nicotiana attenuata
GGGGGGGAGGGAGGAGGTCAAGTGGTGCATACTTCCCACCTATCTGTAGCTAAGAACTGCTTAATTTGTATATCAGTTTGACATTGATGCCTAAGAGAACTTGTTGTGGAATAAGTTATTAGGAAGAAAAAAAGAGAGAACTTGTTGTAGAATAAGAAATAAATCAGCACAAAGAATAAATAATCAATTATTACCTCCTCCTCTCTCTTCTTTTCTGCTTCCTCAAAAGCAGCCTTTTCCGCCTGCATAATCAAGATAATGTAAGATACTAAGACTCAATATTTCTACAACAATTCACGTAAGGGAACTACATACATCCTTCTGCTTTCCCCATGTTTCTTCAGCAATTGCCTTGGCATACTCTGGATCGTCGCATATGACAATATTGTCAAACAAGGTTCCAGATTTCACCTGCAAAGTATATTACACTTTCAGTCAAAAAGATGCCATGGAGGAAGAATAAGTGCATATGCAGTAAATCAAACTGGTACAGGGAGTACAGCCAGATAACACAAGAAAAGGAAACTTTCTTACTTGCCACAGTTCAACTCCAACATACTTCAGATTTGGGAAAACATAGAGATCTGGGTCATCCTTGAAGTCTATAGATTAAAAAACATAGATATCAATAATTATGATATTAAATTCCTCATAGAAAATACACAAATGTTGTATAGACAACTGAAAGAACCTGGGTTGTCAATCAAAGGAGCCTTCCACTTCCCCTTGTAGTTGGGGTTCTTAATTTTCTGAAAAAATGAATGACTAAGCATTAGGTATCATACTCTGGGATAAGTCACTCAGCTTAAATGTGTTGACTCCACAAACCTTTGGCTTCCATGGGCCCTTGTACTCGGGGTTGGGAATTGTTGGGGCTGTCCATTCACCATCTTCTTCATCATCCCAGTCCTCTGGCTGCAAATATAAAAATCCATCAGAAATTAAAATATTTTAGTCTAATTCCAAACTTGTATAAGCAAATCTCATCTGGTTAGTGGTTACCTTCTTGGCATCAGGATCAGTTATCTCTTCTGGAATGTCATCGTAGCCCTGCATTTATAGAAATTGAATTTGTTGATTGTTGTCTTCCTCTAATTTTAAATTATGGCAAAGACAAACCACAAACAAATTAAGAAGGATACCTCTGGCTTCTTATCCTCAGGATCATCAATGAATTCCTTCTCATCCCAATCTTCAGGCTGCCATACACATGTAACTTGATCATTAACACCACAAAAAAGATAAACAACAATTGACCATGAAAATGTCATGAACTGTCAATTACCTTCCTGGCACTTGGATCCTTGATTGTCTTTGGTGGGAGAAGGTCCCAGTCAGAGTACAAGCTACCAGACTGTTTCTCCACATTATCAATGAGAATGCTGTATGTAGCATCAGGGCGGAGGATGAAAGTGTAGACATGGGTCAGTTGATCAGTCTCACAAGGTACTTCCTTCTTGATCAAGTGGTTTGTGTCATTATAAGTGACAATAGCATGGACCTTCTTGGTGCTGTAGCCACAGATGTCTGGGCCAAACATGATGCTGTATGGAAACATATATCAAAAAGTAAATTCATCTGAATGACAACACATTTTTCAAAGAAAAAAAATACTTCAAGTAGCAAGAAAATAAGATGTGTTACCTGTAGGGAGTGTCACCACCGAATTTCTTTTGGTCAACATCCCCACTAAGCAACTTCATGTACCCACCACCACAGTCAAGCTTCTGCTCATGCTTCACAGAGAACTGGAACACTAAGTTTTTTCCCTTGTTGCTAAATTCAGGGAACTCGGCTGAAATGGCATAGAACCTGTAGTCTTCACTGGTTTGGATACCTGCCGCAGTGCAGAAACAAATAAGAGTTAGTTAAACATATCATTATTCAGCTCCTGTTAATTAGATTTAGATATCAAAGGCTTATAGCTTGAATAAATCACGGACCTTTGTCATTAGCGTCTCCATTCCACTTGCCAGATGTGTGATTCCACTCTCCAGCCATGTTTTCATCTTTCTTCCATTCAGATTTCACCCACCTGCTTTCCCAACCATCTAAAAGTTCAAGAAGCAAACCTTATTAGCCCCAGTGCTAAAAATCGAATAATAGTTTGAACCATTTATACTTGGCAATTTGCATTGTCGCAGAGCAGACCACAGAATATCAGCATACAAGCATTGACTTCACACTAATTAAGTAACTTAATGCAACACTAAAATGCATTCAGGATCAAACAGTAAGTATTGATTGCTATTCAGCCAAACGTTTAGTTAATTGATGCTAACTATTTTGATTGCAGACTCAACAAACATATACACATCAACCATATGCAGTAGACTGGCCAACTAAAGTCAAGACCGCATACGGCGCACTAATTATAATACAGAAAAGTCAAGAATTAATTTGATCCGTTTATTCTAATAATCATGTTTGTGTTCCAAAATTTATTCTGTATAACATTATATATAAAGATCTAATATTAGTTATGCGGAGCTTTAAGCCATGATTTTTTAGTAATACAGAAAACCGGATGAGATCTAACAATTACGAATTTAGCTCGTTTACATGAATAAACTTCTAATTTCATCACATGCCACCAGACGAACAAAAGCACAAAATGCAAGGTACACTTCCGTGAGAAAAGCTACAGATACCCGATAGCAATCAGATTAAGCATCATTCAATAAATCGAGTAATAATCACAAAGATAAAATGCAAAAAACTTAACACGTCAAAAAAAAACATTCCGATCTACTCCTATCACCTTAAAACTCACAGATCTACCTCGAAATTTCAAGCTCCTATCAGATCACACTAAAAACACCAATTAAATTCGGATTTTCACACTCCAAAACAAATGTAATACCAAAATTCATTCAAATGATAGCGATCGATTAAACTGACGAAAAGAGAGAGAGAATGAAGAAAATTACCGTTGAAACTCTCCTCGAAGAATACCTCAGCGGAGACGACAGCGACAAGCAGAGAGAATACAGTAATCAGATGGAGAGAGCTAGGGTTTGCCCTTCGTTGAGTAGCCATGGCCACTGTTGTGAGATCGAAATACTGACTATGAGAGATCTCTGATGAAAGCTGTTTTATACTGGCGAGAGGATTTTGGTAGATACGTAGGGCAGCGTTTGGTCTTAGTCCGACGTGGCTACGTTCAATGACGTGGACGAATTAAAAATAGGCATTTGTAATTAGAGTGTCATTGACTTGACGTGGCTGAAGCTTGTTGGGTATCTCCACGAGTTGAAAGTGACCACAATTAAGTTGGCACTTGTGCGATGGTTTTTTCAAAATAACGAATTTTTAGCCATTGGTTTTTTACTCTCTTTTTTCTTTCACATGAATTTCGCATAAGATAACAATTCTATTAATGATATTAATCTTAGAATGTTATAAAATAATAAAAGAAAAGAACAATATTGCAGAGAAAGAGAGAGGGGAAATTCTTATTGAATTTGGGATAAATTACAATACAATAGAACCTTCTATTTATAGGGAGAGGGTGACTTAGCCACCAAGCAATGAACCATAGAATCTCTCTAAATATAGACATTCACCATAAATATAATTCTATTTTCTATTTATAACATTCCCCCTTGAATGTCTATTCAACAGATAATGTGCCTCGTTAAAAACTTAACTAAAATTAAACCTAGTGGGAAAAAAAATTCTAGAGAAGGAAAAAGAGTACACATATCTAAAAATACGCCTTTTGGTTGCCTCGTTAAAAACCTTGCAAGGAAAATCTAGTGGGACAAAACCTTGTAAGAGAAAAAGAGTACAACGCGTATTAACTCCCCCTAATGAGAGCATCAATTCACATCCTTAAGCATTTGCATTCCAATCTTGTGCACCACCTTCAAAAGATCTTTGGTAGATATTTGATAAACAAATCAGCCATATTAACTTGAACGTATTTGTTTCACCTTGAAATCATCATCCCTAATAGATGTATTGTCTTCATATGATCTTGTTGGAATTATCATTTCAATATCTTCACATAAAGGTGGAAACTCTTGCTATCATATTATCATGCCTATAGTTATACCAAGATACATATGTGCACAAATTGCATTTAGGATGTGGTACATCAGGACCAAGAATTATATATGCTTTAAGCAATTTAAATCCTTCAGGGATTGTTACTTTCTTTAGGTCAGCAAATGCGTCTGGCATGCTTTGCAATAAATTGCACATGAATTATCCTTTTATGAACTTCAAGTTCATATTATTTTATTCGGGGATCTAGATGTATAAATGATAATTCATTCCATGTAACTTTTTCTCAACTGCTGTATCTTGTCTCCCCCTCATGTTAGAAAAACTAACTTGTTTCCTCAATTTTGAGAATCCACCTTTGTGTGTTATGGTGTTAATCAAAATATACACCGCACATCAATAATAATAAGATGAAATTATTTGGTTTCTGACCCTGAACCACTTGTGAGGGGAGAAAATAATACTTTGGTATATAACGTATATCAAACTGATATACAAAAGTTTGTTCTCATAAGCAATAGTTTAGCTATTAAGTGGAGGCACTCAATAAATTATTTTGCTAAACCAACTGTGATGTAAACCAACTTATCAATAAGAACTATCTTGAATAAAAAATCTGGAAATTATGCTCTATATTAAATTATTGAGCAAGTTACCTCGCAAACACCATGTTGCGGGTTATTAATAATTGCACATGTAACCATCTCATAGATGCAACTTATGTGGTATACATGGCAGGTGAATGGGCCCATATTCACCTTTGATATTTCCAGCATTCATGGGATTCAATCCCAATTTTAATTGGTCTATTAATTAATGAGAACAAGCAATGTAAGAGAATTCGTAAAGAACTTTCTAGTTCTTTAATATTACCCATGTGAATTCTCTTTTATTCTTGCACATCATACTTGAATTAACATGGCTAAACCAATTACGCCAACTGAATAAATTATCAATATTGATAAACTTCAGGTTTACACCATGATGCGTGCAATTATGAATAAACTCCAAGTTTATTATGATATGGGTTTTTATATCAATAAATATCCGCTTCATTGTGGTATTCTTTTGTTTATGTAGTACAAATTGAAGAATAAAGCGGGTAGCTTTTCACATACATATTACCCCGCTACAAGTTGTAGTAATAGAAGATATTAAATCTTTCCTTTATTTATAGTCTCAATATAATCAACCGCTTTCGCGTATACTTTGGAAACTGAATAAGTTTCTTTGAGACTTACTACAACACAATACCTTATTGGTAATTAATTGTGTTTCTCCAAAATAGTATAATTGGCTCTTCTAGAGCTCTCAATTAATTTTGTAGTACCACATATTCATCAACACTCATATGGTGAATATCTCTTTTAAAGAGAAAGTTATACCATTATAGTTATGGTCAAAATTATATGCAAGATATGTTTCTTGCATTAATGTTATTCTTTAATAATCACATTACCAAAAATATTTTGGCGTACAATAGGTACGTGACCAATGACCATTCATGCCATAATAATGACATTGTTTTCTTATATTATCTCAAACCTTCTTTTAGAGGTGAGTTCGGTATATTCACTACCACTAGCACGTTCATATTCTTTGAAGAATGAATATGTATTCATAAATCAGATGTTGTCATATTCACATCATGAATGGACCATAATCATCTATATGTGCTTTACAAAATCTCATGTCAAATCGATGACAAATATTTTTCACAGAGTGAAAGATTATTTTGAGAATACTTATTGTTCTCATTACCACAAACGATGACGATTATAATTTCGTCTATTGCCACGTCCATATCCATTGATACATTCATAGTAATTTTTGTCTTCTTTCAGACTTATCACATACTGCTATCACATTCTCTTAAGGGAATGAGAATGGAGCAAATTCAATGGGACGGATTTTCAATTCTTTGCCCACAATCATACATGAATTTGATCATGGCGAGGCATAGAAATTTTACCACTTCAGGTGGTTATAATTTCTTACAAACTCCATTAGAGTTATAATCAAACTTTGTTGTCTTTGCTTGTATTTAAAATCAAAGTATAGAATAAAAGAGAAAAATACGGTAAAATACTTACCTTAAATCCAGAATTTAATCATCAAGGAAGTTCATGGAATAATTGACAATCATTATGCTCAATCCCAAAACTTCTACTCAATTGGTTAGAGTCTCGTGCTGATAACGTGTTATAAAATAATAAAAGAAGAAGAACAATATTGCAGAGAAAGAGAGAGGGGAAATTCATATTGAATTTGGGATGAATTACAATACAATAGAACCCTCTATTTATAGGGAGAGGGTGACTTAGCCACCAAGCAATGAACCCTAGAATCTCTCTAAATATAGGCATTCACCATAAATACAATTCTATTTATAACATAGAATTTATTGTTTATTAAAAGTATAATTAGCACTTATACAATCAAAATGATTTTATTTTTCTGTTTTTCGATTTCCATTTACCTTTTGAGATTGAAGCAAAAAATAGGTGAATTTCTGAAAAGTCAATTAACCTAAATAGCCATCAACCCAACCTCTTAAATTAAAAATAACTTTCAGATGTATAATATAAGTATAGTACATGTATAATATTTATATAGTGTACAATCAATACATAATTTATGTATACCAACTAGAAAAATTAAACAATGAATCTATTCAGTTATTTGTGTAAAGATCCCTTAGAAGAACCCCAAAGTTAATTACTTTTTCACATTGTTTCTTGTGGAAAGTGCAAAAATTTGTAGGTGGATGAGTTCGTGCTATTTATTCATCACGTCCCTTTACAATTTATAATTTCAGAAAATGATTTTCTTTTTACATATCTTATGTGTAAGAGACGGATCTATTATGTGTAAAAATAAATTTCTTATGTGTAAAAAAAAAGATAGGATCATAAAATTAAAAACAAGTTTGTAAAGAATCATAAAACCAATTGACCCGACGAGTTCAGACTAAAGTAGCTAATCAAAGAAAAGGAATCTTTATATTTTTAACAGTGAACTTCTTACAATAGACTCTTTGCCAACATCAATTTACTGTACGTTGCTGCAAAAGTTTGGTCAACAACTAAAAATAAAAACGTTACGTCTGAAAATATTTCTGATATAAAAGCACATTTATGTCAATTGAATCCTCTATTGTTTTTCTTTTTTAATATTGTTAGTGTTCGAGTTAATTTGTATATATATATTAATTATTTTACAAAAGGTTTTTTACTCTGATTGAGATTTCTGATTTACTAAGGTGCCTTCTAAATTAACTAACACATTGTGCAATCGATCTCATTACAAGAAAATGTGTGATGGGTACAAAATGGTTAGTGAAAATAAAAACCACAAAATGAAACTCTAGAAAGTTCTCAGACTAAAACCATACACCAACCATGTGGTTGGATTCTGACGTTATATAATTATTAAAATAAAGCATGCCTGCAGAATTCTCATAGTATATACAGTATACGTAACCTTCGGAGGAAAGCAACAACTTTCGGATGGAATTATTAAGTAGGATTTTGGACATAAAAATTATAAATTTTGAAAGAAAAAAATGCCAGTATTTAGAGTTAAATTAAAAAATGGTATTTAAAATTTAGAATTATGTTTAAACATGCATTTCACTTGAAAAAATAATGCAGTTTTGTGAGTGAAAAAACTCTGAAACTTTTGAAATACTCATTTTGAATTTTTTTTCAAAAACTTACAAAATTTCATTGACAAACGAGGGCTAAATAAGTGATCCATAATCAAGATCCAATTTCTTGTCCCTTTTAATTTTTAAAAAAAGAGGGGTCGAGTGATTCAGTCCATATCCGATCATGTGGCTGAATTAACCTGAAGGTACAACTTCATTTAAGTTCTTTACCATTTTTGCACAAGTACCAGTGAGGTCCTAACATAATTGATTTTAATTTATTATCCAAAATGAATAAATCGAAAAAGGATAAGTGGGCCGGCACTTGTTTTTCTTTGCAGACTAGTGTAGGTACCCGCGTGATGCGCGGTCAATTTTAAGATTTTGCTTGTTATAAAATAATTTATATGTTATAATAATTAATATAGTACTTTTAAAAGACAAACCAATATAAATGCTTAGTTCATTGTCTAAATTTGTTAACCATAATTTTTAGCATTATTTAATTATTTACTATATTTATTTTACAAATTAATCAAAATCATAAATATACTCAAACAATCTCTATCATCCTCTGTTATGCATTTTTTTACTATAATATTATTAGTTAATAATTTATTTAGTGTTTTACCTATAATTCAAATAATAATTTTGAACTACTTTTAATTTGTTTTCAATATGATATATTAAATTTTAGCTTTAACTATTGATATTATCTACATATAAGTTTACATTAATGTTATTTTTATTCAATATCTATTATTATTTCAGTTAGACAGTCTTATCTGTACAATGTGTTTTTTTTTGAAATTTCTATTATTTATTTTTTATTTTTTTTATTGTAAAATAATTTTAAAACTCCTATTTGAATGAGTAGAATATGTTTTTGTATTTTTTATTGATAATTATAATATCTATGTTTATTAATTCAAGTAGTGTAACCAATTAATTCAAAATTTAAAATTCAATAAAAAGTTATTTAGAAAAGTAGTTTATTTTGTCTTAACAATGCCACTTGGCTTTTTGTGGTTAAGACACTTGTCTTAATGTAGTGGTTTTGCTTCTCCTATTCTATATAAATAGATTATAAGATATCTATATTTATTAATTTAAGTAGTGTAACTAATTAATTCAAAATTTAAAATTCAAAAAAAAAAAAAATTAGTTAGAAAAGTAGTTTAGTTTGTCTTAACAATACCACTTGGCTTTTTGTGGTTATGACACTTGATTTAATGTAGTGCTTTTGCTTCTCCTATTCTATACGGATAGATTATTGAATAAATGGATGCTTGATTTGGAAGACATCAATTTCAGCCACTCATATAAGCTGGATTTGTTATGATTATAGTATACCAATTCAAGTCAGGAAATTATATCGCACGCCAAGTATGAGAAAAACTTGCCGATATAAGTGTTTATAGCGCTACAATTAAGCAATTTGAGATAAAATTCTACACTAATTAATCGTCGTTAGGTAATAAAAGTGCCTAAATAAAGGAAGAAAATCATTCCCCCTTCCCCCCTCCCTTTCAAATTAAAATCGTAGACATTTTTCCCTTCCTATCCTTAACAATACATATTTTCCCTTTAAATTAATATCATTCCCTTCCTTATTCTTTACGTGATAGATTATCTAATATTTTAATTCCTTTTTTGGTTTCAATTTATTAATAATTCAAAAATGAGGACATCTCTCTGTTCCAAATTTTAAGTGGTTATTTTATAAATGCAATGTATTTGCCAGCTCATACACTATAGTACACCTAATGTAAGTAATGGTTCTATCAGTTAATTACTGCAAAAATCTTGTTTTTTGCCTTTTTGTTCATTTTTCTTTTCTGACATTTTCAACAATCAGTTAGTTTTTTCAGTAATTGATTATTTTTCCTTCTAATTTGATTTGCGGGAAATGAGCAACCTTGTTGGTTATTAGTGCCCAAGTATGTGCAAAAAGAAAAATGGCATATGCAAAGGAATATACTTCAATTCAACCTACTCACCAACCTGTAAGCATTGCTCGTGTAATATTCAGTAGTATAACCAATGACCAAGCCAGCCCATAAACCAATTGAAACACAGAAGAATATGTGCCTGCACTGCAGCAATAAATAAATGATCACACCAAATTAGAAACATAGCCAAGAGGTAGAACAGTGCAGAAAATGTGAAGCAAGAAGAAGAGTACCAGTTGTTCACTACTTTCTCCGTTCCAAAGTCGAAAATAGTGAATTCTGATGGCAAAGTGAAGAAGCTGACAAAAGCAATTCCAACGGTCATCAGAACAGTTGAGATGACAAGTTGCCTCTTCAAAGATGGTTCAATCTCAATCACATTCTTTATCTCAAACATATCGGTTGCAAAAAAAGTAGTTATCAGGCAAACAATAATTCCCATGGAGCTGATCATCAGAGGATAAGACATAGCTGAGTAATCATGGCTGCTACCAAAGGATGCAACAAATAATGCTGCACATGATGACTCAGCATAGGAACCGAATAAATCCGAGCCCATTCCAGCAATATCCCCTACATTATCACCTACATTGTCTGCTATAACCTGTGATCAACCAAAGACAATGTAACACAAAGTATATAACGCTTAAACTTATATACACTGATAGTATAAAGAATGTTGCAAAGAGCAGAAGTGACATAAAGGCATAGGCCATAGGGGAACCTAAAAGGTTTAGAGGAGGCATTACAGCTGGATTACGCGGATCATCTTCAGGAATATTACATTCAACTTTTCCAACTAGATCAGCGCCAACATCTGCTGCTTTTGTATAGATACCTCCCCTCCAACTCTTCCAAAGAGAGCCACTGAAGATCCTCCAAGACCGTAACCAGTAATTGATTCATATAGACCCTTCCAATCATCTCCATAGTACAGTTTAAATAAGTTGATTGAGACATATAGAACTAAGAGACCATTGGCAGCAAGTAGGAATCCCATAACTGCACAAGAGCGGAAAGCTGTAACAAATGCCTTCCCAATGCTTTTCCTTGCTTCCAGAGTTGTTCCTTGCATTGGCATATGTTGCGATTTTCATTCCAAGGAAACCAGAAAGGGCTGAAGTTATGGCCCCCAGAAAGAAGGCGATGGTGGTGAATATAGCATTGGCTAAGGCTGGTTTGCAAAGATTTTCTTTGTTGAAAGTGCAAGGCTCGCTTTCTGTGCTGAACCTTTTTACTGATCCAAGGAAGAGAAAAATGATTGCTCCAAATACAACCATGAATATGCCGAGGTATTTGTACTCCGTGAACAGGAAGGATGTTGCCCCTGCCAACATTCAACATAGTTAACATAAAAGTAACAGGACTGCTGTCCCTTCTTCTTTTTCCTCATTGAACATGCTGTGAGAAGGAATTAACACGTTCGACATATTTAGTTTCTCTTGTTGAATGTGTAATACTCAACTAGATTGCTAAATTAGGTTACTAGGAGCTCTACAGAGTTGACAGGAGTAGAAATCTCTACTAGGATTTTCTTCCTTAATTCATGTTTCTTTCAAGATATCTCTATTTTCCCTTTGCACCCCCCAAACCCCCTAGACACACACACACAAACACACACACTCTCTCTCTCTCTCTCTCTAACTCTCTACAAGCTAAAAAGAGAAAACAAATGAGTAAATTTTTGGCTAGTATATATGACTCTCAAGCCCCAAAAGGTACATATTTCCCACTTGGTATATATTGATGACTTAGCAGAGTTATCATGGACATGAAAGCGGTAACTGGAAACCTGTTATGTCAGAAAATGCAAGTATCTATTTGCATCCTTAAACCACACTGAGGATATCTCGACATCAGGAGTTTATTTTGGTTGTCAGCTATCAATCGATATGATAAGAATTAAATTTGAAAATAGATAATCATACTAAGATTAGAAGACAATAACTATTGGAAGATACATGGAACACGGTTCATTTAAGCATGCAGTTTATGGATTCGAATACAACACTTCAAACAATCTTCTTGATGAAGACAAAATGTGGGTCAGCCTAAAAAACTTCCAACAAAAAGGACACTTGACATGGAGAAGTCCATGGATAAAAGTAACTATAAATGTACATGGAACCTTTAACAATTACAGCAAAGCAAAAAGGAGAATAAGTTCATGCTTTGCACCCAAGGGCGTAGGCGCGTAGCCTATCGATCAATGAAGTGGATGAAAATCATAGGAGAACAGAATTCAAATCCAACATAACCAAAAAAAATATATATTAGGTGATTTCTTCTCATTTGCCTAAGCTTCTTATACCTATGTTGGTGGGAAGTAACAGGTACAGATTGAATAGTCGAGGTGCGCACCAATTTGCCCAAACACAACTGTTATTAAAGAAAGTAAAAATAAAGAAAGAAAAGGTTGATACTTTTCTTGTTAACTAGTACTAGTATGTTTAAGCTCAGAAATTCATGACAAAAGCAATCATGATAGCCTTTTATATATAAAGTTGTAAACAAATTAAAATGGAACAGGTTTAGGCTGAGAGTGAAAAAGAACACACCTTCAGAAATGGCTTTCTGAATCTCAGCACACTTGGCAACAGTCGCATCAGAATCAATGCCTTCTTCTTGTACATCTTCTTCAATCAACATGTCATTGCATCCATCTTCCAATTCCGACCCACT
This sequence comes from Nicotiana attenuata, assembly GCF_001879085.1. Classification (NCBI taxonomy): domain Eukaryota; kingdom Viridiplantae; phylum Streptophyta; class Magnoliopsida; order Solanales; family Solanaceae; genus Nicotiana; species Nicotiana attenuata. The sequence continues at coordinate 26,353,555 of NC_031989.1, forward strand.
AGAGATTTTGACCTTTGAGACCAGAAACCACTGAAGCAGAGCAAAACCAATGCAAACAAGAGCAGCTACAGGTATCAGAATCTGTGTCAAGGCCTCGCTCATCAACCCCATGTCAAACTTTTCAACAGCAAAACTGAGCTACTTTTCTTGAAAATCTTCTCTTTCTGCGGCTATATATAAGCACACACAGGCCACAACAAAAAGGGTGTGCTCAGGTATTCTGACCTTCTAAAGGGAGTTTAACATTTATATATTAATGGTCAAATCACCTAGAATACAGCCATTGGTTACCGTTCGTAACAAGCGAGATTAGTAACCCGAAAAAGATAGTTTATTTGCTACGACAGATCAAAATACATTAATACACTGATATATAAAATTCTTTACACTGATTTGTGTATATAGGTCAAAACCAAATGGAGTTTAATATATGGTATGTGCCAAGTCCAAAACCTGCAACTACTGTTGACAACTTGACAAAGAAAATGTAACGTGGAACAAATAATTACTCTTTGGTATAGCGGGAGTCGAAGCTGAAATGGTTCGGGCACGTGAAGAGGAGAGACATAGATGCTCCGGTCAGGAGGTGCGAAGGTTGTCCATTGCGGGTCTAAGAAAGGGTAGGGGCAGGCCTAAGAAGTATTGGAGAGAGGTAGTTAGGCAGAACATGTCATTGCTCCAGATAGATGTGGAGGTCGAGGATTAGGATTGAAGGTTGACAGTTAGTAGTGTGTTCCTATTAGGCTTAGCAATAGTACTAGGACTATTTTTATGTTATCTTATCATGATTCTTTACTATTACATGTCGTGTCATTCATGCACGTTACCTTAATGTATTGTTATTACTATTGTTTGCTACTTGTTGCCTTATCTCCATTGTGCCTTGAGCCAAGGGTCTATCGGAAACAATCCCTATGTTATAAGGTAGGGGTAAGGTCTGCGTACACATTATCCTCCCCAGACCTCATTTATGTCGTTGTTGTTGGTAGCTTTGCATGCAAGGAAACCGGTGGAAAACTTCAAATTGGTTGGTTTGATTTACCGTTTTGTTTGATTTAGAAAATTTGATCCAAAAGACCCGCCCGATAAATACTTCAGGTAAGGAGCAATTGACAGGTAAATCAAAATCAATACCGATAGGAGAATTTGTGCACATCAAATTCTGTATTTATTAAATTTACAATTTTTGACTAACCATTGCATAATCATAAAAATGTCAAGTCTTCAAATTTTTTAGAATTAGATGGTTTAAATAGTCAAGAGTCACCGAATTCCCTTTTTAAAATTTTATTTATTGAGCCCAAATTACTTCATTAATAAGGTACTTGTAGAGTTTAACTATGTGATTAACGTCATTAGGTTCAACTATGTCGTTAACGAGATGTTATATAGTATACTGTTATGAATTGCTCATAATTCTGTCATATCACTCTTTAGAAAAACTTTTTTTGTTTTTGATTTTGAAGATGAAGCTCTTGGCATCAATTCAGTCAATTATTTATCGTTTTTTAATTAAAAAAAATTAGCCATATTAATATCGCTAGTCCTAGCATTTAATAATTTTCTATAGGATTCAAACTCCAATTTCTTGCGGGTTCATTGAAATCAGAGACATTCTTGTGAAATAAGGCTAAGTCAACCGTCATCTTGAAACTATGCAAGTAAAGCAGGTTTAGAATAGTCTTAGGGGAAAATTACTTAGCAATTAAGGGAGGAAACGTATGAACAATCAAGTTCACGTTAAAATCTCTTTGAACTATTCTTTTGATCAAAGATCCTACTTCTCCCTAGGATTTTCACTAATTAATACAAGATTATTCAGCCTAATTGAACGCCATGTCCATCAGTTATTTAGTTCCCATTTGACCATGGATTTTGTCTTCATTTTTTCAAAAAAGAAGAAAAAAAAATTGGAAACATTGTCTATGAAATATGATCATGTTTTGGGAGAAAAAACTCAAATAATTCCAAGTTTTCAAAAAGTGGTTTAGGCCAGTTTTTGGGTGAAATTTTTTCTTCAACTCACAAAACTTCAATTTCTCTTCAAATAAAATGCATGTCCAAACACAACATCAACTAGGGTTGTGCACGGATCGGATCAGATTTAGCACATTTCGGATTCGGATTTCGGATTCTAGAAAATGCAATCCGAATCCGATCCGAATTATATCGGATCGTATTATTATGCCTCAAAGTTACAAACTAATATGTATATTTTCTTTGTAAAAGAGGCAATACATTTAAAAAAATCATGTTTATGCAATTATGAGAGTGCTATGGTGCAAATATAGCTAAATCTAGCAATTGTAAAGGTAATAACTTGGAGGAAGATGTAAAGGAAGTACGGACTATCCGAAATTAAAGTGTAGTACTTATACATTGCCTAATAATTTCGGATCGGATCGGATTAAAATATACCAATCCGAATCCGGTCTGAAATCCAAAATTTTAATAAACACAATCCGAAATCCGATCCGATCCGAAATCCGAAATTGAATGGGCCGGTTTGGATTTTGGATATCTGATCCGAATGAACAACCCTAACTTCAACTTTCAAAAATTATTTTTCAACACAACTTCAAAAGTTCTTTTTTCAAGTTTCAATCAAATCTATGTCCAAACGCTAGCTTAACATTTTGAATTATTGTATGAGCCATGACGAATAACGGGCGGTACGCACAAAAGTGGTATTTCTTTGTTCTACCAAACCCAAAACTGGAAAACAGAAAAGTATAATAGAAGCATATTACATCATTGCAATTCACAAGATAGAAATCAGAAGTCAAATCTCGGTTAAATGATATGTATTCTCACCTTAGCTTATTCTTTAAAGTATTGCTTAGTATGGTACAAACATCATGTGCGAATAAGTAATTTTTATATTTACTCTCCAGCAGTTTCTGCAGTCATCTACTAATCCTTGTCAACCCTTTTTTGCATGGAGTGACCAGGGCAAAGCTTAGCCTGTTAATGAAAATCAGAAACCTAAAACATGAATGAAAATAGTGAGAATTGACCAACTGGCAACCCCCTCACCACTTAAACACCTCAACCCAAAATAACAACTACCCCTTCTTTTCTGCAACTTCATCCCTTGTTGAACAACTTGCAAAATTACACTGTATATATAGGACAAAACTATTTTTTACCTCTATATATTTAGTTTTGAATCCCCTTGACAAAGCCCAAAAGTGTAGCTTAGTGGTCAAGGGGGTTCAAAATCTTTTGTAAGGTCATAGGTTCAATTCCCACTAGCTACAATCTCTTTTAACTTTTTTCTTTTTGAACCCCCTTCGCGAGATCTTGCCTCCGCCACCGATGCCAGTGTACTGCCATTTGCCTTTGAGGTCCACTAACAAAAGCCAAAAGAACATCTCCCCAAAAGCTCAGCATAAATTAAGTTCATATAGTCATTATGAACTTAACTCTCTCTTGCTCCAACTCTGTTTAGGTGTATAAAACAACAAATTACTGATCATAATTTTTAAGCATTGCCAATAACAATTTCAAGAAGCAAAATTCAGAGGCATCAAATTTAACAGAGTTACAAAAGGCAAGGATCTTACAGAGAGCACAAAATGCTTTCAAACTGCAAGCTCAATTATTACTCGAACTGAGACCTAAAAGGTTGAATAGCCCACGAAGGTGGAGGTGCCTGAAGCAGGATTGCTTTCCCAGTAATAGGATGCTCAAAAGATAAACTTTCTGCATGAAGATCATGGCCATCATATCTGCTGCCTTTCCAATCATAGACACCTTCATATCTTACATCTCCTCGTATAGGAATTCCAAGATACTGGCAGTGCAAACGAATTTGATGCGTTCTTCCGCTTCGAGGGCGTGCCCTGACCAAAATCTCATCGTTCTTCGAGTCACAACCAATGACTGATTTCTCTTGAACTATGACTACTGCTTCATCTTTTTGCAAGTCCGAAACCTCTTTAAAACATTCACTGTTCACTGATAATACTTCGAAAGAGGTCTCCATGTCTTTAACAAGTGATCCACCAGGCAGTTTCCTGCCCACATCTGAAGCCGCATAAACACGCCAAGCTCCATATTTTGATCGGCCATGACCTGATTTAACAGTTATTTTTTCCCATTTTGGAGCAAGCCCAACACAGAAAGCCAGGTATGTTTTCCGCACCTTATGGTCTGTAAATGCTTTTACAAACTTAGCTGCTACTTTGTGCAACTTAGTAATCAGCATCACACCACTCGTATCACGATCAAGTCTATTAGCTAAATGAAGCTCGGAAACATTAGCCCCTGAAGATATTAAAAGTGGTGGTTAAAACGCAAGGAAACCTCACAAGTACCCAAGTGGCATTTGTCAGTTTATTTCTTCACTTAAACATAAGATGATTAAAATGTCTGTTTCACAGTACAAGTTCCGGACATCCATAAGTCCCGGCCATGAACTTCATTCCTCTTCTCTCCCAAAACCATCTTTAGGCATTTAAAAGCCTCTATTTGATTATACATGGTGAATAAACAGAAGTACAAGAGTTATACCTATCAAGCAAGATTTATTATGTATATCATTCATCAGAAAAACAACTAGATCATCTGTTTTCCTTCCTTCCTGGATAAGAAAGGACGGGGTAATTTATTTGAATACCTTTTCTTTTTGAACTGGTAGTGTATTTCACTACTTGTCGGCAAACTCAATGCCTAGTTCTTTCATATAATGAGCTACAGCACATTGTTGCCACTGTATAAATAGTTTTGATAACAAGATCCCCTGTACCTTGTGTGATAACACTAGATAGGATAGGACTAGAGGCAAAGTAACTAATTCTATCAGAATGCTGGTTCTTATATTATCTTTCCGGAGTGGGAGTAGGTGGAGACTCTTAGGGGCCATTTGGTTCATGGACTAGTTATACGAAGATTATAATACTTAATAAGAGGATTATTATACGACAAATAATAATAGAAGGATCATTACATAGAAATACATAGATTCTCATGCGGTGAATAATAATACATGGATTGCTATGTGATATATAAGAATGCATGTATTGTTATGAGGAGATCACAATATACGCGCATTTTTTTGTTGGTAAGGAACAATAGACGTGCATTCTTATTCTACGTTCTATCTTGTGTAAAACAACAAATTCCCATATAAGTTATACAAAGCTTTACATTAGAGACCAAAACGTGTTTTAGTAATAAAGAGCAGTATTAGCAAACGTAGAGTTTTATACTAAAAACCAATGTTTCATAAAGCTTTATGGTCAGATTAGTTTCTATTATATGACAAACCAAACAAGTCTTGAGGTTTTAATTCTGTATGGGGTAAAATTGGTTGATGACAGTTGGTCGAATGGTGAGGTGACATGTGGAACCGAAGGAAGGAGGAAAGTGAACCAACACATAGTTGTCATTGGATGCGGGTGTGTGATTGGTGCAGGATGAATCCCGAAGGGAATGTGAGCTGAGAATTAAGATTCAAAGATATGATATCGGATAGCATTTAATGAGCCGTCATTACAGAGAATATCATCGTTCAAAACCAGTCGTTATGCACCCATCAACGGCGATTTTATTCTTATTCAAGAGGAGCATGATTTTAGGATCTAGTCTCCCTAAGTAAGGCTATAAATAGGAAGATTAACATCCATTATAACACATGAAATTTCTTGTACAAAAAGGGCTATACTCTATCGCCATATACTCAATTTTAACACTCGAACATTATATTCATCCTTGCCACCGGAAAAGGCTAAAGTCCTTAGTCAGGCTTGTTATCTTCTTTGATTTCATTTGATAATCTTATTTCTGTTTTCATTTACTTATTGGTTTTGAGTCAAATCGATTCGCTTGTCTATAAACCACGCTATAAATTCAAATGGACCGTTTTATGGATAAACAAATTCAATTCTAGCCTATGTGATTAAACATGAACTAGTGAATAAAACAATCCAATAACCAATATATACTCTAGATTATCTTTATCAAAGCCGCAAATGCGTCATTGTTATCAAACCTCTCTTGAGGCGCGGTAAGACCTTGAAACTAGGTGAAGGACACTTTGTCTTGCTTAGATAGCGATTTAATGCGATAAACAAAGGCATTGAAGGCATACGCCCGTTCACGGCACAATCGGTCTTTAATACTCCTAGTAAAGAATAACTAAATAATAAATATGTTAGTAAATTGCAAATTTTTTAATCCAAATGTTATCCGTGAGTTAATTTTCTCCACTTCAAACTCCAGATATTACAGAAAACAACCAAAAATTAGCCGCAGCGTAAAATAAAAAAAATAAAAAGATGAAAGAAACCTCACCAGTGTCATTAAGTAAAGCAGGGAGCGAAGACAAAACACTCTCACAGTAAACTCCTTGGGGCTTATTAACCGCTATGAGCCATTCGTCTTCAAAGATAACATGGCTTCTAGAAAGAGTAAAAAGAGCGGATTTTGAAGAAGCAGTTAACGCTCTATGCGGCTCTATTTCCTTAGATATGTCAGGCATTGGCGGAGATAATGGAATTGGATAATCTGTGGTTGCCGCTGTGGCTGAATCAAAGTAGCTGCTGCTTTGGTTCGCCATGATGGAGATGAATCGACGGTGTCGGAAAATTCTGCCAGAGCAATTGAGCAAAGGTATTTGACCAAGAGGGAACTTTACTGTCATTTTTTCCCTAACATTTACCAATACTACCCTAAAGTTACTGCCTAAAGTTTTTCAGTTAAGTGTATTAATAGTATTATATAAAATTAAAGTTAAATTAATTTTAATATAAAAATATTTCGCTCTTTTTGAAACAAACTAAAAATAATTAGTTCACATAAAACATAGAATAACACAATTGTTTGCTCAAAAAATGTTACACATCTTACGAGTACAAAACAATATAAATAAATCCCGGGATAATTATAGCAAATCGTAATAATCCGTTGGACCAAATGAAAGAAACGAAAATAAGAACTCAGAATTAGGGGGAGAAGCATTAGAAACCTTTATTGATAATATTTGTTTGGTCTACCTCTCCATGAAGAGGTTCAGAGCCTTAAAATGGTGTTTTTCTCTTCCCATAAGAGGGGTATATTTTCTCGTTTCTCTCTCCTCTCACTAATGGTGAAGAAGCCCCCCTTTTCTAGGGTCCCTTCTCTTGGTATTTATAGCTGTGGGCTTCGTGAGCTGTCAATAAGTGGCCGTGACCACGTTGAGATCTCGCCTTTATAGTGGCGGATAGGCCAGGGCCTTTGTTGACCGAACAGGGGCGGGTTGAACGTCGTCAATTATTAGTGGTCGTGCCACTAATTAATCGTGAATTAACTTAAAACGGGATTAGCCTCGTTAATTATCGTGGGGTCGGATTCTGACCCATACAGTTAGTCCCTCCGCTTATCGAGGTCGTGTTTCGGCCGAGCTCGATGAGCGGACTTCATCGATTGTGATTTGAAAACAATTCGAATAAGGGGGTCGACTTATTGGCGGCGGTGGCCTTAGCCGTTTACACGTTGGAGATGGCCGTAGCCTTTCGTACATTAAAGATGGTCGTAGCCTTTCACATATTGGAGATGGCTGTAGCCTTTCGTACATTGAGGACGACCGTAGCCTTTCACCTATTGGAGATGGCCGTAGCCTTTCATATATTGGAGATGGTCGTAGCCTCTCATATATTGAGGATGGTCGTAGCCTTTCATATATTGGAGATGGTCGTAGTCTTTCATATATTGAGGATGGCTGTAGCCTTTCATATATTGGGGATGGCCGTAGCCTTTCATATATTGAGGGTGGTCGTAGCCTTTCACATATTGGGGATGGCCGTGGGGAATGAGTATGCGCCGGGTACGTATTTGGTCAAGTCCAAAATTTTAACGGCGTACGGCACATTCTTTCAGTGTTCGCAGGTAGTAGCGATTGTTCTGACGGCGGTATGCTGGCGGATGGCTGAGAAGCCGCTTTGCGGAGCTCGTCATAATGACGCTTGCTACGACAGAACCGAACCGTTTTACGGTTGGTCGTGCAGTTAATGATGGCTATTGGGTTTCGCAAAAGCCATTTATGTTGCCTATAAAGGTGGGTTGAGGCATTCATTTCTCATATCTTCATTGTTCATCTGAGAGAGAGATTCTGAGGAACTTTTTCGTTTCGCTAATTCGTCTTCTCTTTTCTTTCCTTTGATTGTGACTACATTTTTCTTCAGTAGATCGACAATGGCAGTCAGTTCTTCCCATGGCGCTCTTCCGGTAGATTTTTCGATAGTTGAAGGGCCATCTCCGGCAATGGGAGGTGCAGAACAGATGGAGTCCGGCGAAATTCCGTCGGTTGATGAGGTGGTTCCTCGGCCCGGAGGTCTGGCGATTGATTTCACCGTCGACGGTGGAGAGGAACCGGTGGATGAAGCCCCGTTGATGGGGGAGATCGTGATGGCCCGATTGCGGGAGCAGGGGGTCGTTCCTACCCATGCAGACATCGTTCTCGCTAGAAGCGAGGAGAGGGTCCACACCGACCGCAGGGGATACTGCGTTTTTACGCCTATCCTTTCAGGTTGGGGTTCAAGATCCCGCTCCCAATGCTGGTGGTGGATTTCTGCCGTTATTACGGGGTGTGCCCGGGTCAGCTCACTCCTTCCCTCTACAAATTGTTGGCGATGTTCATCAAGTACGCGGAATTGGCCCGTAGGGAGGTCACGCTGCAGCATGTGCTGAGTCTCTACGCTCCCCAGAGAGTCCGTGGTGCCATGATTCAGGCGTGCCCTCGTGGGTCGAAGGGCCTGGTCATGAGATTGGATGACGAGGTCGACCCCCTCCCTTTCGAGCACTTCTTTTATATCAGGACCAAGCACCTGGTGGCGGATGCTACTGGGTTCCCAGAGGCTTGGAACCATGCACGTAAGTTTTTTAGTGGTTGAATTCTCTTTTCTTCCCCGCTTTATGATTTGTGCTTATGAGCGTTAACTCGTGTCTTTTTTGTAGCCGACAGGTCGCCGCCGCCCCCATTGTGGGTCGAGGCCGTACTCCCCCATACGAGGGGTATACGTACGTGGGCGTCTTTCTGGGAGAGGCATGGCCGTAGGCCCGTGGCAGGTAAAAAATTGATCTTTTCTTCTGTTCCGCTTTGTTTTAGCTCTATTCATTGACCTTGTTTTCTTGTGATTAGGGAGGGCACGCCGCGTCAGGGCTCCTCAGTTGGCCTTCCGTCGGCCTGGTGCAGTTGCTCGGCTTACTGCAGCGTCGGTGTCGCGCTCAATACCGAGAGCGGCCTCAGTTGAGTCTTCAGCGGTTTCTTCTCCATCATGGACCCGACTTCGGGACGAGGGGCCATCGGGGGTTGTGCGCCCTAGAGCGGAATCATCATCAGATGGGGAGGAGGAGAGGCCGTTGATAAGGCGTAGGGTCGCGTTCGCGCCGGCTCCTCCTGTGGTAATTAATTTGGACTCCCCGCTGGCGGACACGGAGAGAAGTGCGGCTGCGGCGCCTGCCCTCGAGGGCGGACAAACAATGGGGGTTGCCCCTGTTGGCTTATGCTGTGATGATATCGTCGCTTCGGCGACTCACTTGGTGGTTCCAGTCGCTGAGACGGGAGGTAGTTCCTCAGCGGCTGCTAATGTGGGTGAGGATGAGTCTGAATCCGACTTGGATCCCGACGACGTCCGTATGTTCCAGGAAGGCTCCACCAACTCAGCGGTGCGCGCAGAGGGGCGATCTCGCTTTATCGAGGTTCCCACGGGATTGAACTTATTGCTCCAAGGGGAAAGCTTGATGCCGCAGTTCGAGCTGCTGTGCTCGGAAGCCGAGAATGCGTCGCTGAGGGGCGTTACGGATGTCGGGCTGATGAATGAAGTAGCCGTGATGGGCTTGAGGGTATGTACTGTTACGTCGGTTCGCTTCTTCTTTGCCTTAGGTTTATTCTTTTATTCT
>NC_031989.1:26364383-26364459 GCF_001879085.1 Nicotiana attenuata
CGAGCGAGGTCGAGCTCGTTGATTTAATGACGAAGGCACATAGCCCGAGTCCCAGTTCAACCGTGGTTGGACTTCG
>NC_031989.1:26364484-26397190 GCF_001879085.1 Nicotiana attenuata
TTGGCGAAGGCACGTAGCCTGAGTCCCGGTTCAACCGTAGTTAACTCGTTGGTGAAGGCGCATAGCCTGTCTCGGTTCAACCATAGTTGAATTTTTGGCGAAGGCGCATAGCCTGTCTTGATTCAACCGTAGTTGAATTTTTGGCGAAGGCACGTAGCCTGAGTCCCGGTTCAACCGTAGTTGAACTCGTTGGTGAAGGTGCATAGCCTGTCTTGATTCAACCGTAGTTGAAGTTTTTGGCGAAGGCACGTAGCCTGAGTCCCGGTTCAACCGTAGTTGAACTCGTTGGTGAAGGCGCATAGCCTGTCTTGATTCAACCGTAGAATTTTTGGCGAAGGCGCGTAGCCTGAGTCCCGGTTCAACCGTAGTTTGAACTCGTTGGTGAAGGCGCATAGCCTGTCTCGGTTCAACGTGGTTGATTTGTTGGTGAAGGGCGCATAGCCCTGTCTTTGATTCAACCATAGTTGAATTTTGGCAAGAGCACGTAGCCTGGAGTCCCGGTTCAACCGTAGGTTGAACTCGTTGGTTGAAGGCGCATAGCCTGTCTCGGTTCAACCGTAGTTGAATTTTTGGCGAGGCACGTAGCCTGATCCCGGTTCAACCGTAGTTGAACTCGTTGGTGAAGGCGCATAGCCTGTCTCGGTTCAACCGTGGTTAAATTTGTTGGTGAAGGCGCATAGCCTGTCTTGATTCAACCGTAGTTGAATTTTTGGCGAAGGCACGTAGCCTGTCTTGATTCAACCGTAGTTGAATTTTTGGTGAAGGCACGTAGCCTGAGTCCCGGTTCAATCGTAGTTGAACTCGTTGGCGAAGGCACGTAGCCTGAATCCCATATTGTGGGTATCGAGTGCTGGAACTCGTTTTGGGATTCGAGACCTTGAGCGGCTTACCCATTGTCTTCCCAACCAGGGTATATAGGCAGTCTTGAGGCGAATCTCGGCTCGAGATATCTCCGTGCCGGTTTCCGACCGGAGTTCGTATGCCTTACAGAGCCTCCCCTGAGGAAAGGAGGGGGCCTCTTCTTCTTGTTTGCACTATCTGAGATTGGAGAGAGAGTGAGGACGTAGATCTTGATTTGAGATCTTCGAGCTCCCCTTCGAGTTTGGCGCTTCTTTTCTTTTGGTCCAGGGAAGAACTACGCGATTTTGCTATGAAATCCTCACAGACGGCGCCAAATTGTTTGCTCAAAAAATATTACACATCTTACGAGTACAAAACAATATAAATAAATCCCGGGATAATCATAGCAAATTGTAATAATCCGTTGGACCAAATGAAAGAAACGAAAATAAGAACTCAGAATTAGGGGGGAGAAGCATTAGAAACCTTTATTGATAATATTTGTTTGGTCTGCCTCTCCATGAAGAGGTTCAGAGCCTTACAATGGTGTTTTTCTCTTCCCATAAGAGGGGTATATTTTCTCGTTTCTCTCTCCTCTCACTAGTGGTGAAGAAGCCCCCCTTTTCTAGGGTCCCTTCTCTTGGTATTTATAGCTGTGGGCTTCGTGAGCTGTCAATAAGTGGCCGTGACCACGTGGAGATCTCGCCTTTATAGTGGCGGATAGGCCAGGGCCTTTGTTGACCGAACCAGGGGCGGGTTGAACGTCGTCAATTATTAGTGGTCGTGCCACTAATTAATCGTGAATTAACTTAAAACGGGATTAGCCTCGTTAATTATCGTGGGGTCGGATTCTGACCCATACAACAATTATTTACGATTGATCAAAATACATATACGAGAAAGAAAGTACGATAAATCAACACTCGTTAGCGGATGGATGACATAATTGATATCTCTACATCTTTAAATAAAGTTTTGGGTTTAAGTTTAAAAAATATAATTTAAATTAATAATCTTAGGGATTTACTTTGTACGAATTTAACTAGTTGATCCAGCGAAAAGTTATAGAAACAAGGAGAGTACTTGATTTAAAGTTACACATATCATCAACGCTTATTTCAAAGTTCAAAATACATTTACTTTACTTGTTATAAATAGAATTGTATTTAAGGTGAATGTCTATATTTATAGAGATCCTAGAATTTGTTACTTTGTAGCTAAGTCGCTTTTTTTGCTATAAATAGAGAAGTTCGATTCCATTGTAATTCATCCCAAATCAATAAGAATTTTCTCTCTTTCTTAACAATATTCTTTTTTATTGTTTCATTACACGTTATCAGCACAAGACTCTATCGTCTCAAAAAGCTCTTTGAGAAGACTAAGCAAATATGGATATCTCTAAAAGCAAAATTGGATCAAATTTCAATTGTAAAAATATTTGTTTAGTTGATTCATGTACGACACATACAATATTCAAAGAGAAGAGATATTTCTCTCATTTAAGTATGTAAGGCAAATGTTACTACAATTTCCGGTAGTAGTAATTTAATTGAAGGCTCTGGAAGAGCTACTATAACTCTGCCTAGGGAAACAATACTTATCATAGATAATGCAATGTTCTCCTCCGAATCCAAGAGGAACTTGTTGAGTTTTAAAGATATCCGCCGAAATAGATATCATACTGAGACAATAGATGAGAATAATATTGAATATCTCATCGTTAGCAAAAATGTCTCTAGACAGAAGAGGGTTATTGAGAAGTTCTCATCTTTATCTTGTGGCCTATATTGGACAAGAATTAGTGCAGTTGAGGCACATTCTTTCATAAACCAAAAGGTTACTGATTCCAATACTTTTGTACTTTGGCATGATCGATTGGGATATCATGGATCAAGTATGATAAGACGGATTGTAGAAAACTCAAATGGACATCCATTAAAGAATTTAAAAATTCTTTTAAATAATGGATTTTCTTGCACTTCTGTCATCAAGGCAAGTTAATTATTAGACCATCACCAACAAATGTTAGGATTGAGTCCCTGCGCTTTTAGAACGCATACAAGAGGATATTTGTGGACCTATTCACCCACATAGTAGGTCGTTTAGATACTTTATGGTCTTAATAGATGCATCTTCTAGATGGTCTCGTGTAGGCCTATTGTCTAGCAACCTGGCGTTTGCAAAATTAATGGCACAAATAATCCGATGATGGGCACAATTTCTAATAATCCAATTAAGTCTATTAGACTCGATAATGCTGTTGAGTTTTCATCCCAAGCATTTAGTAATTATTGCTTATCAACATGGATAAAAGTGGAACATTCTCTAGCTCATGTTCACACTCAAAATGGCCTTGCAGAGTCTTTGATTAAACGTCTGCAATTGATAGCAAGACCGTTACTCATGAAACGAGGTTACCCACTTCTGTTTGGGTCATGTCATTTCGCATGCAGCAATGCTAGTTCGTCTCAGACAGGCAAATTATCACAAGTATTCCCTGTTGCAATTAGTTTTGGGTCATGAACCTAATATATCCCATTTAAGAATTTTTGGATGCGCGGTATATGTTCATGTAGCACCGCCATATAGCACCAAAATGGGTCCCAAATAAAGTTAGGAATATATATTGGATTTGAATCGCCCTCCATTCGCTACCTCAAAACATTAACGGGAGATCTGTTCGCTGCTCAATTTGTAGACTATCGATTCAATGAGATACTTTTCCCAAAATTAGGAGGAGAGATTAGTGAATTCAAAGGAAAAATTTTATGGAAAAATTCATCATTATCTCATCTCTATCCACGTGCCTAAAAAGAGGTATAGAAGATTATTCATTCGTAGAAAAAAGCAAATCAAATGCCAGACGCATTTACGGATCTGAAAATGATAACAAAATCACATATCTCTACAGAGAATGTTTCAATCCGTATTGATGCCCTTGTTGGACAATCTTCTAGTGCCGTATCTAATGTGTCAAAAGCACGCCTAAAGTTCCCGGAAATGTTTTCAATCAAATTACAAAGATCTTTGTATGGTTTAAAACAATCAGAAAGAATGTGGTATAAACGCCTTAGTGAGTATTTATTAATGGAAGGTTATATAAACGATGACATCTGTTCATGTGTGTTTATAAAGAAACAACATCGAAATTTGTTGTACTTGCCGTATATATTGATGACATAAACCTTATTGGAACTCATATAGAACTTCAAAAGGCAATTGATTATTTAAAGAATAAATTTGAGATGAATGATACCGGAAAGACAAAATTATGTCTCGATTTGCAAATTGAACATTTGGCAAACGGGATTTTTGTTCATCAATCTGCCTACACAAAAAAGCTATTGAAACGATTTTACATGGATAAAGCACATCCATTAAGTGCTCCGATCGTTGTTCGATCACTTGATGTTAATCAGGATCCATTCCGATCTCAAGAAAAGAATGAAGAACGTCTTGGTCCTGAAGTACCATATCTTAGTATAATTGGTGCACTAATGTATCTTGCTAATACTACAAGGCATGACATAACTTTTTCAGTTAATGTTTTAGCAAGATATAGCTCTGCTTCTACAAGAAGACATTGGAATGGAATATCACATATTGTGTTATCTAAAAGTGACTACCGATATGGTCTTATTTTATGGCAACGATTGCAGTCCCGATCTTATTGGTTATGTCGATGCTGGGTATTTATCCGACACACACAAGGCTCGATCTCAAAACAGGCTACGTGTTTACATGTGGAGGCACTGCCATATCTTGGCGATCGATTAAGCAATCAATCATGGCTACTTCATCTAATCGTGCTGAGATAATTGCTATTCATGAAGCAAGTCGAGAATGTGTGTGATTGAGGTCTATAATACATCTTAATCGAGAAAAATATGGTTTAAAGTGTGATAAACTACCCCTGATTTTGTATGAAGACAATGCAACATGTATAGCCCAATTGAATGGAGGATTTATAAAAGGAGATAGGACAAAGCACATTTCACGAAAGTTATTTTTCACACATGATCTTCAAAAGAATGGTGATATCAATGTGCAAAGATTCGTTCAAGTGATAATATGGCTGATTTGTTCATCAAATCTCTACCGACGTCAACCTTCAAAAAGCTAGTGTACAAGATTGGGATGCGAATGCTCAAGGATGTGAATTGATGCTCTCATTAGGGGGAGTTAATACACGTTGTACTCTTTTTTTCTTACAAGGTTTTGTCCCACTGGGTTTTCATTGCAAGATTTTTAACGATGCAACCAAAAGGCGTATTTCTAAACATGTGTACTTTTTTTCCTTGTCTAGAATTTTTTGTAACTGGGTTTTATTTTAGTTAAGATTTTAACGAGTCACATTATCTGTTGAATAGACATTCAAGGGGGAGTGTTATAAATAGAATTGTATTTAAGGTGAATGTCTATATTTAGAGAGATTCTATGGTTTGTTACTTTGTGGCTAAGTCACTTTTTTCCTAAAGTGACTATTTACGGTGAAAAATAGAGATTCTAGGGTTCTATTCCATTGTAATTTTATTCCATATCAATAAGAATTCTCTGTCTCTATTTTTCTCTGTAATACTTTTCTTGTTCTTTTATTGTTTTATAATATTACTTGGATATCCGTGATTTTTAAAACTATTTATCAACTTTCTATAATTGATTTCTTGTCATGTTTCACTAATTGTTGTTATATTTTATATTGACTTTCTATTAAAAGATAGTTAAAACATAATTGTGAGTAGAACTTATTAAATAAATATTACGTGATTAAAGTAGTTGAAACAGCATAAAATTAGAAACATTCAATAATCACGCCGCAACAAGCAATATTAGTAAGTGCAATTTATTGAAGTAGGTGCCGGGCACAAGTCGTAAGCGGAGCTCCAGATACATTTCATTCAATTGAGTCGGGTACAAGAAAGAAAGCTTCCAACACAACTTGTCATCTTCAATTCGTCCACGAATCCCATATAATTTTCTTCCACAACCATCGAAGAGTTTGACAATCCCGTATTCTTCTGTAGATGAAAAAGTTGTAGGCTATGGCATTGTCGTCAAGTTCTCTGATTCGTCGAATTGTTCCGTTTTTCACCACTCGGATTCACCAAAATTACCGCCTTTTGAATTCTTCTGCTTCTTCTGCTCTATCCCAACCCGAATCCCAATCCCAATCCCAATCCCAACCCGATGCTCCCGATTCTGTTTTAATGACCGAAAGCTGCGTTCGTGTAAGTTTATATCTTTCCATCCGAAACTTTTCCTTTTTTTTTAATCCTAAAAATGTCTGTTATGATTGATTTTATTTGGGATATATTTTCTGTCACTATAAATATTTTCTTATGTGAATTTTTGACATAAATTCAAGTTTTTTATGCTTTCTCTTTTGAAGGCATCACGAGACTTGATCCCTTTTTGTTTAATCAGCTAAAAAATCAAAACTTGTTTAGTTGCTTTGTGGAAGGTTGTTAATTTCCAAGTGAATAGCTCCAACCTCCATTTCTGAAAGGGTTTACTGGAAAAGGGGATTTTTTTTTTCGGTTCTGGAAATAGTGATACATATCACTATGTGATAGCATAATCAGTTAGACGACAAGATTCAAGATTTTATACTGTTTTATAAGGTTTGATGTCTGTAGAGATTTAGGTGTCTGAATTGCTTGTAAAATTAAGTTGAGACAATTCACTGATTTGGTTCTTTTACATGTCTGAGCAGAGGATGAAAGAGTTGCAAGCTGGCGAACATAAAGAGAAGATGCTTCGTTTGAGTGTTGAAGCTGGTGGTTGTTCAGGGTTTCAATATGAATTCTCTCTAGATGATAAGACCAATTCTGATGACAGGTTTGCTGACGTTTTCTACTATTTGTCAGCCTATTCAATTTTCGAGTATTATATTATCCTTGCATTAGTTTTAGAGGGCCCTATTTGTCTTAGCTTAATTGTCTTAAAACTAGTTATCGAGTACAATTGATTGATTGCTGAATCATGTTCTAGGTGGTCATAATAAATCTGACATATTTTGCAGTATGAATTCGGCATCCTACTCCCCGCCTTCCCACCCTGCAAAGCCACTTAAAATGCACTTTAGTATCATATGTTACTAGTATTAAGATTTGTCAGTATGTTGTTTATGTTGCCATCTTATTCGTTTCTTATTCTTCATAGAATTTTTGAGCGCGACGGAGTTAAATTGGTCGTGGATAATGTATCATATGATTTCGTCAAAGGTGCAACTGTTGATTATGTTGAGGAGCTGATTCGCTCTGCTTTTCAGGTCTGTAAATGTAGCTTCCATGGCCTTCATTATTGGTATTTTATTGCATGTCACATACACATGCATATTGGTGTTCTAGATCAATAGCATGATAGATGTTGCTATCCTCTTTTTCAATTATTGTTTGTCAATGAAGCAAGAACTAGGACAGGTCATTAGTTTAAGCCCAAAAACACTTGCCATTCTCAGATATGATTGTACCACCGACCAATTTATTAGCATGGGTTAGAAAATAGAAGTTTTACCTTCAAGTAGTTTATCTAGAAACTAAAGGTGTCTAACTCATATAGACCAGAATTCTTATTTTGAAAATGCATGATTTTTTGTTTCAAAATTTAACTGCTTTTGGAGTATGGAAAAGATCACTTTAGACTTGAGCAGATTTTTGTGTCTTCTATCTTGTCATGTATGGAACAAGGAAGTCAGTTGATACTTCAAAAGGTTATCTTGCACTACATACTGTATTGAAACTATGGTTGCTTCCTCTAGACAATCCCCATGTTCTCTCTAGTGCGGTAGTGCCCATCAACTGAAAATGTATCAGAAGCAGAAAAGAATAATACATTATGTTGTAAAAAAATACTGTATTTGAAAGGCGCAACTATGATAAGTAGATGGATGCTAGAAATAATGGACTTGTGCTAAAATATTTATGAATAAACAAAAATCTATATTTTTGCAAAACACAGGTAAATGAATCGGACCATATGATTTACCATTGTGTCAGACCCCCTTGATTGAACTTTTGGTAATACCTTCTAAAGGGGAATATGGTGTTAGTGCTTGGATGTTATTTTGGAGGAAAACAGTTGAAAAGTTGCAAGCCTGCAAGTTTTCTGGTGTTATCTGAGCTATAGGGAAATAAAAATCACATGGTCTTAGAAGATTCCATACGAGGGTGTGGTAGTGTATTACACGAATTTATACCATTATCCTAATGTTCACATTGCTCCAAGAATTTTCATCCGTTAAAGTTTGATACTATATCTTTTAGCTGGCACTAGGACCATTTCATTTTCTGTTACTATCGGGTTTTCATTTAACCGCTTTTGTGCATGTCTTATTTTCTGCAGGTGTCTACCAATCCTAGTGCAGTGGGTGGGTGCAGTTGTAAAAGTTCATTTATGGTGAAGCAGTAAAATGGCACTTCAGTAACATTCAGCCAAATAATCGGCATTCCAATGAGCAGGACACGGTTTTCTGCAGCCATATGACACTTTTATATTAATCCTTCTGGTGTCTAATTATCTATTTATCATATACTTCTACCTTTTGTGGTAGCAAGACCTGCATTATGAGGCATTTTTCCGAATTTGTACTCAAGAGATCATAGGTTCTTTATTGTACATGTCAATTCTTTTGTCTTGTTGGAGCTAGTTGGAGGGCAGAATGTAATTCTTAACTAGGCAGGCAGACAGGCTGTTGTATTTTAGGCAATAATTCCAGTTGAAGAGATGCTATTCAGTTTTGGCTGTAGGCATTTGACAAGGAATCTTGAAGTGAAGACGCTTCAATCAGAACACATCTGACTCACGGCATTCCCTATAGCTATTGTTGTGAAGGTCCTGAGAGCATGTGGTAGAAGCATATTAGAAAGTGTCGCCATCCACTATGGTAGAAAAGTTTGATCAAACAAAGCTTTACTTGCTTTATTTTTCTGTATGATGCTTGAAATCTATGTTCATGTTGATGGAACTCACTCTTGTTGATGCAACAATGCTCAGAGATGGTCTAAAAGTGGTACCAAAGATTGGGGAAATGCCAATATGAAGGAGCTACTTACACCAAAGCTAGTAATTGTTGACTGCACAACTTCAAAAATGTTTCATTTTGATACCACTATTATCTAGTCTTAAGTTTTTCTACTTAACGGTTCTATTATCATCAATGAGCACCCACTTAGTTTTTCTCTTATGTCTCTTCCTAACGACATCTATAGCATATCAAATTTTAAAGACTTAAGCCTCGTTTATGGCGAGTAGAAATATAATTTGAGATAGTATTAAGCATTGCTTTGATAGGATCTAGTAGCAGGTAGATCAAATCTGATAATAGAGGATAATTGACTTACAATAAAATTGCAAATCTTCCTCAAATTACTTTTAGTGCAAAGTTTATAATGTAAAAGTACTTTAGTAAGGTTTATTTTACAGTTGGCCAAATATATCAAACTAAAACTTTTAAGGAATTTTTACCTCCTATAGCAAAGGTTGATACCTTATTTATTTTAAATAAATATCTTTTTAAAAAATTATATTCCATAGCTATCTTTTGATTTTTATAGCCAAATATCTATTTAAGGTTACCTCCTACCCTTAAGCTATAAAATACTCTTAATTAATTGCACTAACCTTCTTGTTCACTTGCTTCTCGAGTCTATATTTATCCCTTCACTCCCAAGTCATTCAAGGGCTTGTTTGTATAATCATGGTTCTTTATCCCTATGGAGTGTATTGTTTAGGTCTCTCATTCTTTCAGATGGAGGTTCGAAATCAAAGGAACGACCATCGAAATCAAAGCAACGACCATGGAAATCAAGCCCTAGGAATGGAAAGGCCTCATCAAAATCAACGGCGTTCCCCTCGAGTTAGTCCAGCCTGAAATCCTCCGTTACAAAGCTTTCGAACCAATTCTCCTCTTAGGCCGCCACAGATTCGCCGCAGTGGACAAAGACGACAAAGTTGGGAGCTGGGCAACTTGAATTTTCTGTTAATATATTTCAATGTATTTCATTGTATCCACTGTCTTTTTTTTCATTGTATTTCAACGTATCTCGCTGTATTATATGTATTTCATTATATTCATTGTCTGTTTTTTCATTGTATTTCAACGTATCTCGCTGTATTATATGTATTTCATTATATTCATTGTCTGTTTTTTCATTGTATTTCAGTGTATCCCGCTGTATTCTATATATTTCATTGTATTCACTGTCTCGCTATATTCCATGAATGTATTCATATATATTTTTTAATTAATATAATTTATGTATTCAGATGTATTATATAATTTCTCTGAAGATTGCTATGTTTTTGGGGGTGTTTTTCGGTTGAGAATCTTTTTTATAACTGGAAATACAAAATTTGTGTGTTATAATTGAGTTTGTTGAGTTATATTAGGAGTCTATTATGTTAATTGATTCACTTTCAGTTTAAAAACAATGTAATCCCCTGTTTCACGCGTGAATACAATCGAATATAACAATCTGTCCCGCTATAATCCCATGTTTAACGCCGTGAATACAATCGAATAGAAATGCTGTTGTATTTAGCTTACTCCATCTATGGATGGGCCTAAAAAAACTTTCTTTTTTAAAGAGAACGACGTCATATAGTTTCGTCTTTTGAAATCTGAATCACTTAAACCCTCGCCTAAACCTCTGGTTCGTCAAATCGATTACAGAAAGAGAAAAAAAATGTCATTTTTACTATTGAAAACATTAGGAAAAAGATCAAAGCAGCTCTCTCGAATCCCTACACGCATATTTTCTTGCCCTTTTTCTTCCCTTTCTTCTAATAATTCCACTTCCAATAATAACTTCTCAATTTTTTATTCTTGGTACAATTCTAACAGAAGAAATAAAGGGTTCTCTTCAATTTTGAATGGAAGTCCAAAACCCCCATTTGATTCTATATGTGGTGTTCGGTTTTTGAGCTCCGAGGCTGCTGTTGAGCCTACTACTACAGATGGGCTAAGTGTTGAGGGAATTATAGCTAAAAATTGGAATATAGTTGATGAGAGTGAAAATGATTGGAAGAGCCATGCTTCTTCCATTGCTCAGTCCATTCATCTTATCAAGAAACGCCTCAAGGTTTCCTTATCTATCTCTTGTTGTATTTTGAAGTAGCTGTTTTTTTTTCTGTTTTGGGCTTTACTTAATTTAGATGGATCACACTACTAAAAAGTGTGATCTCTATGCGTATGTTAAAATATTAAAAAAAAAGAAGAGAAAAACTTGTGGTATTTATGACAAAGTTGTGATTTTTGTGCTTATCCAAAGAGAAAAATAAGTTTGTTATCTTTTTGAAAAAGTTGTGAAATATGCGATTCTACATTTCGTATCTGATAATGGCATACTTCCCCAGTAGGGTGGGGTTTTTTTTTTTTTTTGGGGGTGGGGGGTGGGGGGGTGGGGTTGAAGTAGGTGATGGACACGGAGAGAACGCTACCACGATAATAATATCTGCACTGATATGAGCTTGGTATAGTTGCTCTCAAGCCCGGATAAATGAGTGTTACACTAAATTGACCCCAAAAATAATAACCTTCATGAATCCTCATGACATTGAAATTGTTAATTGTTATATAGTAGCTTCAAAATTATGGCAGGATATGAGAAGTATGTAAATGAATGATCTTGTTACTCTAAATGTATTAATAGTAACTGATAACCAGCATAACTAGTCTGACAAGAAACTCTTGTTGTACTTGGGAATGTTTAGGAGTGTGTTACTTTATCTTTAGATTTAGATTATAATTTCTCGGAAATAATATATTACATGGCTCCGTTTGAGAATCTTTTATTTCTAATAATGAGTTTTAAGTCTTTTTTTTGTCTTCTCCCATTTATAGTGGAAAAGGCTAATGGATAGGCTTGAAGTGCTGTCAGCTCAAATCAATAAGGCAGATCTTTGGGATGACCCTGTCTATGCCGGGAAAATCAGCCGTGAACATGGTTCTTTAATGAATAAAATGGAGGATGTTATGGCAATTGAACAAGAGTTGGTTGAACATATTGACATGATAAAGCTTGCCCGAGAAGAGAATGATCCAGAGTTGGAATCGGTGAGCTTTAAAACTTTTTTTTTGCAAGGAATGTAATCCACTACTCCATGTTCCTGTTTTACACTATCCACGTGTTTCAGTTTAGTTTACAATGGTGCAAATCTCTAACCCGATTCCTCCTCTTAAGTTCAGTTTATTCAGGCAGATCATTGAAGTTTATCACTACTTTCATTTAAATAGCTATTAGTTTTGATCCTTGGGGTTCCGCTTAATTTGTAGTTACCTCGGTTTTTAAGGCCAAATACATAAGCATGCACCTAAACTTGACACCGTTTTTCACTTAGGCACTTAAAGTTAGGCCCGTTCCTTTTAGGTACTCGAACTACCTCCCAAGCGTGTTTATTTAACACAGATTAACACATGTCATATTGTGTGAACAATACTTCTCTTGCGCGCGTGAAGAGCTAAAGAAAATTTTAGTTAAAATTTTAATTTTTAGCTATTCTTCATCAAAAATCCACCACGGCCACTTCTTAAAATCTCCAATTCCATTTTTTACAGAATATCCAGGTGAACAAGTGCAAAGAATCACTCTTTAAGAATTTCCTTCAGCTTACTCTCCAATTTTCTTGGTCGTGGTGCTGTCAAAGCTTTCATTATCAACTGGAATCACCGGCGAGATTTTTCTATCAAACTCGATGATTATCTGATTTGATTTTTGAAGGAGTGTGTAATTTTTAAGGTGTTTCCGAAATGAGGAAATAAGGAAGGAAGAAAAGGAGAGAGATTGTCGGAGGTGGCATTACAGGATCGTCGGAGAATAAATTTCCAGCCAAGATCGAGGTTTACCGGAGGTCGCTGTTAGTCGGAATTTTTTTTTGCTGCTCGCTCACTACTGCTGGTTCTTCTCTGATTGTAAAAGCCTTTTATAGCGGGTTTTTAAACTTGTCTATTGAAATCAATGAGAGATAATGTGCTAAGGTTATAACTGATTGAAGATTTTTGTTTCTGGTGGGTATGTGAAATGGTGGTGGTGGTGATTCTCTGTGGGGGTTTTGGTGGTCTGACAACGATAGTGAAGGAAGAAGAATTGGGATGCAACGGGGGTTTGCTGCTGGGAGGGAAATTTCAGTGAAAATATTTTTTTTTCTCAAAACAATTATTTAATAATTATTTTGGGTCAAAATAAGACGTGTCTTCATTTCATTCGTTGATTTTCCATGTCATTCGCGAGTGGATTACACTCACTTTGTTTTTCCTAGTGATGGTCAATGAGGTGTTCAGTAGACACATGTTGAATATACTTTAAGTGTCCAATAGGAATGGGCCTAACTTTAAGTGCCTAAGTTAAAAGCAGTGCCAAGTTTAGGTGCCTGCTTATGTATTTGGCCTTTCTTTAAATACTTTATTTGTAACTTTAACTAACAATCTAGTTCTTAGTGATGAATATGCAAGTACGAACAGCCCAATTCCTGCTTGGTATAATAAATTAAGAAATAAATAAGTAAAATCGTAACTCATCTTCTGGATAAAACTGATTGCTTGGTCCTTCTCTAAAAAATAAAAAATAAAAGATTGCTTTGTTTGACCGAAGTGAAATTGGGAGGAGTTGCTTTTTGTTTGTTTTTTCCTTCCAGGAATGGTTATATTATAAAGTAAGGTTATGTTCTGTACAACTTGTGCTATATTATATATGAGAGTTTTGAACCTGACTTCCAACTTTCCAAGTATCAACAGCTCAATCCCTGCTTGGTAGAATTAATAAATAAATAAAGAAACTGCTGAATTTGTAACTACATCTTCTGTATAAGACTGACTACTTGGTTTGACGGGGAATGTACTTGTGAGCAGTTGAAATTTTTCGTTTTCTTTTTCTTCCAGGAATAGCTATGGAATAAGTTTTATAAAGAAGTGAAAGTTAGGTTCTACATACCTTCTTGTGTTATATTTTATATGATAAAACATTTCTTTTCCTTTCAAGAAAGTGAGTATTCTGGGATACTCCAATTCATTATGGTATCTGCATCTTGGATCAAACTTGTGAGAAACTCTATTGTCACTCCACATTTCTACCTATTTTATTAGTCCTTTTGATTGCAGGAATCAGTGAAAGCTCTACTAAGGATTAGAAGGAACGTGAAAGAAAAAGAGCTCGAAGCTTTATTATCTGGGGAGCATGATTATTGCTCTTGTTTTATAGAGGTTAGTCCCGCTGAAGCTCGGATCGTGTTTTTAGAATAGTCAAAACATGGTTTTACTGATACATGTATCTTTTTGTTTGGAGAACCTTTTCTCTACCTGATCTTTGATTGTGTACTTATCTCCCCTTGTCACATCTTAATCCCAGAAAGCTTACTTAGGACATGTCATAGCAAAAAGCTACTCAAGTTGTTGATTTCTACAATCATGTTTTCTAAAATAGATACTCACCATCGTGTTATTTCCTATAGGTGCAAGCTGGAGCTGGCGGTACTGAGAGCATGGATTGGGCTTCAATGGTCATGCAGATGTACAAATTGTGGGCTCAACGTAAAGGATATGGTGTTTCTGTTGTGGACGAAATGCCTGGTGAGATTGCAGGAATCAAGGTCTAGGTTCTTACCATATTTTGTTCTTTTGCTTGAAAATTCTGTAGCTATTAAGACGTATAAAGAGTAAAATTTGTGAATCTTGAACACACTGTACTATATAAAAACGTTACTTTTAGTACATTCCATCGGGAGAACTCAGTTTGACCTTGAAGCATACTAGACTTCATTAAATATATAGCATCAATGTGTGTTTAAAATGGGGTTGTGAATTTTTCATAGGTTCTATAGATCGAAATAAATGATCATGGGTTCTAATTTAACCTGGAATAGGAAGTTTTCCTCTTAAATTTCAATCATGGCACTAGTTAGCTATGCATTATTGCTCCGCTGACTTCTGCTAAGTCTTGCTTATCAGCGTGCAACAATCAAAGTTGATGGTGAAAATGCTTTTGGATATGCCAAATCAGAGGTAGGAGTGCATCGTCTAGTACGCATCTCACCATTTGACAGCGCAAAGAGAAGGCATACTTCCTTTGCCGCAGTTGCTGTTATTCCAATTCTCGGGGATGGATCTACCCGTGTTCAGATCAATGAATCTGATCTTCGAATTGATCGTTTTCGATCAGGAGGGGCTGGTGGTCAGAGTGTTAACACAACCGAGAGTGCTGTCAGGATAACTCATATTCCCACAGGCATTACTGCCTCTTGTCAGAATGAAAGGTAAGCATCCATTCTGGTGGAAAATATATACGAAAGCTTCTCTCATTTCCATTGGAAAACAGAAGGACAGAAATGAAGTTTTTATTGCTCTTCGTTCAAACATTAGGTCACAACATTTAAACAAGGCTTCTGCCATGGCTGTGCTTCAGTCACGCTTGGACCAACTTGAGATGGCACGGCAGGCTCAAGTGAATGCACAACATACCCAGTCTCTCACTGAGATTAGCTGGGGCAACCAAATACGTTCTTATGTTCTCCATGTATGCTTTCATACAGTTTAACCTTTCATTTTACCAGCCTATCTATGGTTTATGTAGTCATCATAATTGCTCTGTATCATGTTTGCAGCCTTATCGCATGGTGAAAGATCTCCGGACAAATTATGAGGTTTCAGATCCCGATTCTGTGCTTGAAGGGGATATTGATGACTTCATTTTGAGCTTTCTTTCGACATCATTAGACAAGGATGAAGAATGACCTCTAACCTTAATTTTCCGGGAACATTGCCAATCGATAGTGAAAATGGATAATATACACCAATCTCAGTTCACAAACTCCACTTTGTGACACCAAAAGGCGGCTTTACTGATGCCTTATATTGCAAAGGAGGAGAAGCTGAAAGAAATTTTTTTGGTCATAACACATCATTCCTGCTAGTTCATGGGAATAACATATGCTGCCTACTATTCTTTGCTGTTACACCGCATGGATAACATCATTTATACGAAGTTGATGTAATAATATCTTTGGATCAAGCTGGTACTCCTTGCTAGGAGACTGCTTTATTTTATCCAAACTATGTAATAACAGTAAAATATATACGAGTAACTGCGTGATCAATTGATTTTCTTCTTGAACCCTCCCATCCTCCCAGTACGGTACATAAATTCTACACAAGCAACATTATGCCACTGAAATGTTAAGTTCAGCAGAAAACCACTGTTCTCAGCTCATGAATAAGCTCTTGGTTGTTTTCGATTTCTAATCTGCCTCGGAAAGTGCAGCTATCTGTATAAGGGGTGAGTTTGTTCTCTTTGATGCCAACTCTGGATCCATTTCATACTGGTTCTAACATCATAAGTCAAAATTCGATAAGTAACATTTGGTCAGACAAAAATTAATTCAAACTAGAACAGCCTAAAGGCTGATTCAATCTAAGAACAAAATATTGGAGAAAGCTATATGTAATCGGTTGGAAGTTCCTCACAAAACAAAATATTACTTAACCA
Source organism: Nicotiana attenuata (assembly GCF_001879085.1). NCBI lineage: Eukaryota > Viridiplantae > Streptophyta > Magnoliopsida > Solanales > Solanaceae > Nicotiana > Nicotiana attenuata. The sequence continues at coordinate 26,380,801 of NC_031989.1, forward strand.
TTAGGTATGGCCACTATCTTGTAAATTTGCTTCACGTATGTCACTACGATGATGGTAAATACAAAACTGAACTTCAGTTTATAACCATAGAGGCAGTAGCATGGTTCTCAACCAAAAGCGCAGAACAGGAAAAGGCATTCGACATTGACTTTAATGGTGCAACAAGAGGCAAAATCTTGGGAAGGTACGTATTGCAAAGAGGAGAGGATCTTCTAATTTCATTCAAAACCACCATATCACAAAACAATAAGTCCAAATTATCTACAAATTTCAAGCTTTTAGAACATTACAATGGAAACAAAATTGAATCCCCATGAGGAGAAAGAGCACAACATGACCGGAAAGAAACAATAAGCTCATATAACTGGCTGCCCCTTGAATCAAGAAAAATGTATGCCAGCCTTGTTAAATAGAGAAAGTAGGTGCATGAAATCTGCTTGTGCGAGCTTGGAAGATCTCTTATCCTCATATTTGCCTTCCTTTAGCACTGCCAAAACTTTCTCTTTGAATTCAGATCTTTTAGCATCACCATCATCCACCTCCATCTCGTCATCATCCTTCTCATCATCGGCATCCATACTCAAGTCTCCAAATGTCTCTCCCAAGGCAGATACATCCAACGCCATTTCCACATCCTCCGAAGGAACATTCTCAGCGAGTTGTAATGCTTGCAAAGTTCTATAGTTTTTTTCCAGTAAAGAGAGTACGGATTTTTGTCTAAAAATAGAACCTATAGTTTTGTTTTTCCGGTTGAAACAGATCCTGACCAAACCATCCCACTCCTTAAAATTGACAGGAGCAAGTGGTTTCCTAGGTTCAATTCTAACTACAGAAGAATCAACCTTTGGTGGTGGCCTGAAATTATTCTTTCCTACCTTGAGCAAGTGCGATACTCGAGCCAACAGCTGGGTGTTCACAGAAAGGCGGCAATAAAGAGTATCACCCGGTTGAGCAACAAGCCTCATAGCAAATTCTCTCTGGAACATTATTACTGCAGCTCTGAATAGAGGCCTATGAGCCAATAATTTGAAGGTAAGAGGAGATGATATTTGATATGGGATGTTAGCTACACAAATGTCGAAGTAAGGGAGATCACACTTGAGAACATCCCCTTGTATAACCTGCAGGCCAGAAGATCATAAGATCAGAACAGCTTCGGCACCCCAATGTACAAATATATATGATGGGACACGCATTTAATTGAAAATACGGACAATATACACATTATAGCTTCGCAAAATTTTTCACAAAATTTGGTTAACCAACAGAAATTAACTAGACAACTGATCTCTTTTTTAAATAATAAGGCAAGTAGACAAGTGATATCTCAAAGCCACCATGTATGGATGGAATTTGAATCTCATTTTTAAAAACAATTTGGGTTAAAGCTAAGGCTGATGATTAAAATTTTAGTCAGCCCCAAATGTACGGGTAGCTAAATTTTACCCACTATCCTACTACACGCACTATATATATATATATATATATATATATATATATATATATATATATATATATATATATATACACACACTCAATTAAAAATCTTAGCAAGTACAAGGCGGATAGAACCGCATCACCTAAATCTTGGATGAACATGAAATGACTTGATCTTAGATTTGCATGTTGTCATTATGTTCTCATAGCTACTAAACTGAAGATATATTACCATGTTATTAACAATTATAGAGTTCATAGACACTTAACCAGGAAAAAACCAATTGCACAAATTAAATTTGTGCTTTTATTTTGGTTTCTATTGTTATTTTAATCATTAAAAGTGTTATTGGCCTGATTACACGTATAAGCCAATACAGCAAGGATGGAGCAGTCCAACTAGTGGTTGGAAAAATTGGATAATGGTTATGCTATACCTTAACAACACCCAATCCATTGCCATTCATCCTTTCTTTCAATTATGAGCTATTTCAACTGACACTTAAGGTCCTTTAAGCAATAAATATCTTACAGGAAAAAAAACTGATAATAAGATACCTTGAGTCGGTTAGATAAAGGAGTACCCTGAAACCTTCGTTGCAATTCGAGAACCATACGAGGATCAACCTCAACAGCAATAACTGACTTTCCGGCTTCTAGAAGCTTCTTAGTAAGATTACCGGTACCAGGACCAATTTCCAGGATGACATCCGTAGATTTAATTCCGGCTTTTTGGACAATAGAATCAACCAGTAGAGGGTTTTTCAGAATGTGCTGACCCTTTGATTTGTGGAATGATATCCCTCCCTGAAAGTGAGGATTTGAGCCGCCGCCGCCGCCGGCTGATGCACCACGGTGGGGCTTGTCTCTCCTCATCTTCCCTCCCGCCATGGCAATAGTGGTTGTGTGGGAAAATTATTACCAGTTCGCGGTTGAATGCTATGTGCCACTAGGGTTTTGAGCTGAGGTCGTTAAAGAGGTTTTCAGAGTGGAGACTTCTTTGAAATGGTGTGATCTTTTGGGCTGACCGACCCGTCCTGCATTTGGTTCACGGCCCGTCGATTCTAAGCCTGCTAACTTGCAAAACAATTTTATTTAGAGCCCGTTTGGCCATAAAAAAAAGGTTCTTTTTTTTTTTTTTTTTTTTTCTGAAATATGTTTCGCAATAAACCGTTTTTTACAGCTTGTTTGGATGGTTGTTACGTATCGTTTCTTAATGTATCGTATCGTATTGTATTGTATTGTACTGTATCGTTTGATGAATACAATGTTTGGATGGATTGTGTCGTTTTGACGTCAATTCATGGTATCACGCACCTGTGATATGATGAATAAACTTGCAATATTATAAAGAAAAATTATGATACGGTATATAAAAAGGTAGGGTAAATGATAAAATAAAATTATTTAATAATAATGAAGGGTGAGATTGAGAGAAAAACACAAGGAAACGACGCGACCACACCAAATCGGTCGTTACATAAAGTGACACATTTCATCGTTACGTAACGACGGATTTAACGATACGATACAATAAATTTAAGTAACAATCAAAACAAACATTGTATTTAAAGTAACAATACGATATGATACGATAGGTAAAGACCATCCAAACAAGCTGTTACTTGAAGATGAAATTCGAAATCTTTCGAAAATTTGAAGAACTCCAAAAAATTATTTCTCAAAATTTTCACTTCAGATCACTCACAAAAATTCAAAACAACCCAAAATTATATTCATTTTCAAACACAACTATAATTTTCAAATACCATTTTCACTTGAATTTTTTTTAAATTTTACAGTTCTTATGTCCAAACACCCACTAAAAAAGTTTATCTGATTTTCGAAATCTACCGATCTATTAAGTTGGTGCTTACATAATTTTTTTTCCACTACTAGTCTAGACCAAAAAAAAGAAAGTTCTAGTACTTGTTTTTATGAAAATTGTAAATTTTATATTTTACATTATCTTCTAATCTGTCAAGTGAATCAATTAAAAAAAAACCATGGATATTTCATTTCAACATTTTATGTTCTGACTATGAATTAGAGAGTTTCTTAATATCAATTACTTTTTCGGTCCCAAAATTATTTATCCTACTTTTCATGTTAGTTTGTCTAAAAAATGTTCTCCACTTTCTCTTAAATGAAAAACTTTGATATATTTTAATTACTAGAAAAAATTCCCATATTCTTCATATTTAATTCCTAATACTCTTAAAACTTTATAATTTATTTTATTTTTCGATAACGAAAGTCAATACCCTCAAACTGCGACGCATAATAAAACAGTAGTCAAAAGGTTACCTTAAATCCTTTTACTCTGTGTTCACAGCTATCTCTTGTTAGTTAAGAATTACTATATGATTTATTGGCTGACACATCTTGAAGAATAAATATTTCAGGCATAAACATAATATAACGATTTTTGATAACTGAAGGTAAGAAATTCACGCGATCATATATCCTCATCAATAGGCAATAACTTAACCAAATACCAAACTCTGCAAATTCCTCTTGTAGAATTTCATCAGTGAAATTTTTTTTCCTTTTTGTGTATGTTTTCTTGCGAGAGCTTTATTATTTATATAGTGCTAATCTATATAATTTCGCTTGCATAATCTCTCGGTACTCTCCCTTTGCCTCATTGTCGTTGTCATTGCTGATTAAATTGTCTTTCTTCATTTTAAATTATATTTTAATTTTGAAATTTTATTGTTAGTTAGTCATATCCTATCTCTTTTCTTCAGTTTCAAATTTAGATTGATATGTTCAAGGCTAAATAGCTAATGCACATATATGCTTTTTTTTTTTTTTTTTTGGCTTTGATACTTATCTACATAATTTGTGAAGGCATCTACAATTCTATGGGTTTATGGTGTGCTGCAAGCAAAGTAAGGTTCTAAATTTTGCTGCCACAAAGATGCAGACAAAACTTTCCTTGAGCCGAGACCCGAGGGTATATTGGAAACAGCCTCTCTACCTTCACAACGTGTGGATAAGGTGTGTTTACCCTCCCCCAGACCCCACTTGTGGGATACTGGGTATGTTGTTGTTGTAGAGAAGCAGACAAAAGGGAGTTCTTTTATGCTCTTCATCAACTTGAGCAAGTTTTCTGTTCATTCTCTTTTTGATGTGATATGCTTCAGCTTTACCTTAGGAGGTTTAGTTTGATATATTTGCGGCTGAAAGAATCCAATTTTTTTTATAACCATTTTGGGGATTTGGAATTTGGTAAGCCCTTAAATTTTTGTCCAACTCTGGGATCAAGAAATTGATGGAGAAGACTCAGGAAAAAGCTACTCCTACTAATTAAAGCAATTCTACAAATGCATTAGCATGTACTTTATTGGCAATTTCTTTGGTTTCTCTGAATGATTTATCTGCATTTGTTATTTTGCTACCTTCCTCCTCTTCCCTGCTAAACTCCTCTGAACAAACATGCTAAAAATTGAACATATCATGTGGTATAGAAAGCCTATCTATTGTTTAGGAGCCCAGTCCAGCTAGTATACGCTTATCTTCTTGGTTCGGGTTCCTTATGATCAGGGGCGGACCCAAGTGGTGAGAAGTGGGTTCAACTGAACCCGCTTCGTCAAAAAATAATACTGTGTATATGTATAAATTATGGCTAAAGCAAGGTAAATTTTGTATAGAAATTATTTTTGAACCCGCTTATACAGCTTATACCGCTTATGTTAGTTATGGACTTCTCCGACTGAACCCGCTTGCACAAAATCCTGGGTCCGCCACTGCTTATGATTCAGTGCTGTTGGTTATATTCATAAGAATTAAGATCTACTAATTTCCAAGTATTGCCTAGCATGTTCCATTTAGGAATGCTTAACTAATTGTTTCAAATGAATGTTATAAAGAAACAAGGTGCTTCTTTGTGGTAATAGCTTTATTTAGAATCAACCCACAGACTAACATATCAGTGTAGTTTCTATCAATGAGTTCTACGACTGCTTTAATAGATGTTTGTTTTCTCTATCTTGTGAATTTCTATGTTTATAACATCGAAGAAAATGCCTGGACCAGGAAGCAGTCAAACTCCACCCAAGGGTATTGTTTATACTTTCTTTCTTCCGCTTATTAATGCTTTCGCTTGTTTGACACTATTGCAATCTGAATTTACAATCAGTATGGTTGTGAAGAGCAAAAGGATATGATTTAAGTCGATCATCCCCAGGCTCAGCTTATGTTAATTCTACAGCTGAACCTCACCTATGAAAGAGATAACTGATAACATTGTTGGTTCAAAAAGGAATGGAAGGATGATCTAAGATTTGCCAATGGCTCCAACTTATCAAGGTATTTATTTTGACAATAAAACATACTTCACAAGAAGATCACAAACAACCGCCTTATAATCGCTTATTACATAGTGCAAACTTGTGTTTAATTATAATAAGAGGAGGGATATATTAATTGGTCAGTTTTAGCTCCAAAGTTCTAAGATGATATAGGATTATAGACATCAGGTACAGTAGGTTCCTTATTTTCAAATTTTTGTTTAGATCTCTTGGTTCCTTGCCATCTTGATATAAATAACGAGTATATTCTTTGTAAAACAAATGACTGGCGAGCTTTAGGCATTTTAAACTAAAGGATGGTCAGTTTGTACTTCCTTTACAGCACTCTTGTTTAGTGATTATTATCACTGAGTCACTAGATGTCACAGGTGAGCTTTCTTTGTATGCGTTTATTTTTTATATATTTTTGTATAAACCACAATCGAGCTTTGGTACAGAGAAAATGCAGCTAAGTGAAATCAGCTTTTGCATTTGGGCAGCATGGAGGCCACCTTTAGGTGGTTGGATAGCGCATATGATACTGCTCAGACTGTGGCCAACCTTTGTATGCAGGCTCCACAAGCTTCTGAAAGGGATGACGATTTAATGACCTATACTTCTTGCCATATTATAGTGAAATAGGCCTGTGGACTAGAATCAGGCTTGGTATGCGTCTTTGTCTTCAGTACATGCCTGTTTATGATCACTCGATACTAGTGATGTAAAATGAGAGTTCAGTTTACTAATAAAGCAGTTGCTAGTAACTTCAGCTGTGGTTATTGTTGCTCTGTGCATAGAATTCCATGCCCGTCTCTGGTTAATTACTTGTAGATATGCTACTACGAAAGAAAGATGCCGTTGTTGAAAGCAGTAGTCCCTTGTCCTTATTGTATATCCTATATCAAGTGTTTGATTAAATGTATTTGAGCTTTCTAGAATGAAGCAACTAATTTAAGGGATTTGCTAACTTGACACAGGATTTCTGCTATGAGTTATTGCAGTTGCTGGTTATTTATAATTTGCACTTGAAGCGGTTTGCCGATTTTACTTTCAGTTCAAGTCACCCAGATATAACCAGGATAAAACTGGAGCCAGTGATGGGAAGTGAATCTTAGGCTTGCTATCGGAGTTTATCAAAATTATTCTGCTCTGATGGTAAGATGTTTATTATGTCTTGCTTAGGATGTGATGCTGAAGAATCCTAACTCTATGCTCATTAGCCTGCATAGCACTTAACTCATGTCTATTTATTCTGCTTATTGGAAGTTATGCCTACTTATTCTTATTTCTGAATTTACCAATTTTATCCGCAGACAATTATGCTATGCTCTTTTTTCATTTTTTGTTTATTCACTAATTCTGAGCTGTTCTGGGAATTGCTCCAACTCAAATAAGAGTAGGAAAAAGTATAAGGGGCTCATCTTATGAAACCATCATTTAGTTTAGTTTGCTCTACTTGATTGGTTTGTAAAGTCTTGATGCATGTTTTGTGCTTGAGAAACCTCTATATCAGTTTGGGAGCTTATGTTGGATAACAATGGGATTGGGAAGAAAATATAAGTGAAATAGTTGAACAAGTAATCTGTCGATTAAGCTAAAGAGAACAACATGTGTCAGATTGGAACTCAGCCAAAAAGAGGGGAAGAAGAAGAAGAGAATATGCAAGAGAGGGAGAAAGAGGAATCGTTGGGACAGAGTACATATGCCTAATGGCCGGTAGAAAAACAGGGGACAAATCAACCTCAATTTGTCAATCACTAGCTAAATTAACTCCAGCATCATTGAAGAAATGTTTCTCAGTAAGTAACGATGTTCGGTAACATGTCCTGTGAGTATTCAAAAGTTAAAAAGTTGATGTCTTATGCTTGTGCCCCGTGAAGTCTTCAGCAATAGAATCTAAAGCTTAGAATTAATATTTAAAAACCTTTGGAGGGTGAGAAGGTGGTTTTTTTTCTTTTTGCTTCTTTAACAATTTTGGATTAAGACACCCTTAGTATTATTAGGTGACACTACACTATTGAGCTACTACTTTTTTACTATTGATGTTGGAACTCTTTTTGCTTCTCATAATATGCTCCATCTTGACTTACAATAAAGTCTCTTTTATATGACTCTGCTCATTTGCATCGATAGAAACATAGGCTAAAAGAAAACATCTAACCCCAATGAAAGATGAAAGTAGAATTGACGAGGAGACCCCTTAATTTGAGAGGTCCCAAAGTTATCTACTTTCTGATAAGACAATAATAATGTACTTGCAAAAAGGAAAAACACGGAACAAGATCTTTTGTCGCCTACTCCCCTTGAACCCTACTTTTTTGTTCGCCGTAAACATCTAGAGTTGGATAACTTCCATGGATTGTATCAGAATAGGTAGAAAGACTAGTTGAATGCTCCATAAATTGTTCCAGCTTTAGATTTTGATTTGTTTCTTGAGGAACCATCCAATTAATTGGCTCCGCGTAAGCCAGTCCATTGTTTGGTACAGCATCCTGTGCATAGTTGTTGTTTATCGTATGATAACCAAAGTTTAAACCATGTTCATCACTTGTAGCATCGACACTTCCATTTTGGTGATGCTCGAGCAATGAGTACATCGAGTCTGCATTTCCAACTAGTTTTAATTCGTTGGAGGATGCCATTTGATTGTCATTCAATAAATGGTTCTCTATATAGTTTAGCACTACATTATCTTGATTATGTCCCGTCAACTCATTTTGTTGATACATAGCTTGATAATTCTGGGTTGGAATACCCCAATTAGCTTGTGGTGTTGTAGAAACTGGCAACATTCCAGTAGTTTGATTTCCCATTGCAACATTCACCAAGTTGTTTGATCCTTGTTGCAAAAGCACCCTCCTTTGGTCGGTATTTGCATAGTTACTTCTCCTTTCACCTGCATTCACAACAGTGTTATCAAAGGTGAAAAGCGCAAAAAAGCTCTAAGATCTGTTGAGGCTTTAAGCGCAAAGCGCAAATAAAGCATGCGCTTTAATGAAAAAAGGCGCAATTCAATATTTTACTTATATATGTTGTGTAATTTTTCGTAATATTTTGACGAAGGGTCCAGAGCAAAAGGTGGCTTCCCCCTGCTTGAGTGATAAAATTAAACAGTTATATAGAGTAATTATCGTGCATACCTGACACTGAAAAGCTTGAACTGAAATTTCTGACAGGTGCCATCGTTGTCCTTTTATTATGCATTGGACGGTTAGGGATTAAAACAGAAGAAGAAGAGAAACGAATAGGATGATGCATCTTGTAAAAAAACTGGGGTCCATATCTATTGTCAAAGTAATCTGAAAACTCAGGAACATCTGATTCAAAATAAGGAGATAATTGGCTAGGGAAAGGTTGTTTGCTTAGTTCATTCAGCCTTGCGTCATAATGCAGTAGCTTCTCGTAGTGCTTGTCAAGTACTCCAGGAGGAAATCTAACCCAGTGCCTCCTAAAAAATATATATTAGTTTAAAAAATCATTTAAAAGTATTTTATTTTCAAATAGAGAAAAAAAAAAAACATAAAATAGAGAAAGTTTAATTTACTGAAAGGGAAAGTTCACCTGTAAGTGGGAGCTTGGCCTCCAGTAAAATCTGATGTCTGCTGCCACAATGTGTGCTTTCTTGGTTGAGGATTTGTTTCACGATAAAAGGAAGGTGGTTGATTCAACTGTATAAATGGTAATTATATGTGGTAAAAAATAATTAAATCCAAAATTACAATAACATTAATATTTTTAACAAAAGTAAAACTATTAAGGACTCTATTAAGAGAGAAAAGAAATTAACCTCAATCTCGAGAACTCCTGATTGATCATTTTGTAGAATAATGGCTCTAATAGCAATGATATCTGACCATTGCATTTCAATCTTGCTCTTTAGCGGTCCATCTAGAATTTCCCACACTAATTTTCGCTTAGCATAATAACATTTCGCTATCAAATCACCTTCGTACCTTGAAACTCTCTGCCAAAGATTTCATTAATTAGTTATTTCAATCAATTAGTTATAATGCAATTTTTTAAACTAGTTATGGTTGGTTTATATTAATCATAAATCATTTGTACCCTATGTAACATTAAATAGGAAAAATGATATTGCATAGCCACTCTCAAAATAATAACCGAAATATATATATTTTTTGTATATATACATACGTTGATGTTTGTTATATACAAAAAATATACAAATGTTATACACTTTCGCGGCTACTAGATGTAAAGTTTTGTGCTGCTGGCTAAATGTGAGATTTTCCCTATTAAATATGAACAAGTTCTAAAATTTCACGGATTATGATTACATTATTTTAATTATGTATGATGTTAACCTAGCAAATAATTTCTTTATCTAGATTTGGGTGTGCTATGCGAATAATTGTTTTAGTCAATTATGCTAATAAGAAGTTATCTTATTCTATTTGGATAGAAACTTTATTTTTGAAATTGATTGCACTAAAGTTTATCATCAGTTGTGTAAAAAATATGAAAACTTAAGGGGCGGTTCTTGTTTTAAAATTATGTGGTAATAAGGTGCTTTTACAGATTGGTGACAAGATGTTATCTATCACCAGGTCCTACATGGGTATTATTACTTTTAACCCGCGCAAAAAACTATTTATATTTGGTAGCCAAAAAAAATGTATATAATTTGTATAATTTTTGTATATAACATACGGGATGTATATATATACAAAAAATATACATTCGACGCGACTATACACTGTCATTTCCCTTTTAATTATTGTTAGAAATAAAAAATAAGAACAACTAAATTACTTCATTTGTCAAAGATCAATGTCTAAAATTTAAGATAAAAGCTAAATGATAAGTATATCATTAAGAAGTCTTATGGTTTCATCAAGTAATGATAATAATTACTACTATTATTTTAATTGTTTAAAATACTTTATGACATGCAAAAGCCCAAACAAGTTTTACCTCCCAATCACCAATCTTGAGCTTTATAGCAGGGAAGTTGGAAGCCTTCAATTTTTCAGAAATTGCAGCAAAATCCTCCATCTTTGACCTATTTTTATTAGCATTTTTCGAAGAATTCATTTGATTTACATTGCGAGAAGAAGCTGCTGGTCTTCCTAATTGGCGTGGAGGACTGCTAGAAGAACTTCCTTTCTTTCCTTCTGAAAGTTGCGTTTCTATTAAGTTCAAAAAAGATGGTGTCTTCTTTAGTGTCAGACCAAGAAGGTTCGCCTCATTGACTAAATTCATTTCTCCATCCTGCAAAAATTTCAATAATTAATTAATGTGGTTATGAAAGAAAAGCAAAAATATTTATTAACAAAATTGTTTTTCATTTTTTACAAATCAAATAATGGTTGATTTGTTTTTTATTGATTAATGACTTGATTTACTTTGTTTTTACTAGCTAATTAGATGTTCATATCTATGTTCTCTATAGATATAAAAATTGAAAATAAATGGAGTGAAAATGAAGAAACTCTCCGCCAAGGATGAAAACAAAGCACAATCTAACATGAAAGAGCTAGAAAGCAAAAAAAAAAAAAAACAAGATTAAATAAAATTGAACAAATGTGGATTCGAAGTGGAGGAGGGGCCAAGGTGTGCCGACCTAAAAAACATGTGCGGAAAAGACACATACAAAAACTAAAGAAAAAACACATGCAGATACATAAAATAGAAAAAAAGAAAAAGAAAAAGCAACCATGCATAGTGCAACTTAGATTTAAAAACTTTAAACAAAGGCAAACCAAAGGAAGAACATGTAACGAACCTCTGAATTAGATTCTGGTGAAGGCCTGAATCTTTTGGGGCGACCATCTTCATCAGAATTTGAGCTCATACTTCGGCTTTTTAGCCTAAGGCTGGTGTTCAGATAGCCAACGCGTTCATCATGATCGTTAACTTGTGGGTTCATAGATTCAAAGTTTTGATGAAGCTGTTGCTCAGAAACAGAAGTAGCATATAAGCCACCATCTCGGGGTACCATGCTGCTGCGTTGAGAATTCCCAAAAAGAAAAAAAAAATCAGAAGAAAGAAGAAAAGGAACGGTGATCTGAGCTTTCCTGATAGCGAAGAAGAAAAGGAGGGAGGGAGGAGGATGCAGAGTGAAAAGGGTCACTCGTTTATATTGAGAAGAAGCCAATAGTATAGTGATTGTGGATATAAAGGACTCTGTCTGACTGTGTGAAGTCTTTAATTTTTGTAGGGATTTTTTCTATTGGCGGTAAATATAAAAAAAAAGTCAAATTCCATTTAGGGGTTTTTTCTATTTCTGAAAAATGTGGTAAATCTGTTTTTACCCCTCTTTTCCATTTTTGTCTAACAATTAAAGATGCATGTATTACTTTTTAGTGGAATATAAATTATTTGATTGGATATTGGATTTATCATCTAAATTTTGTATCAGATTACATTAACAAATCGCAATAAAGATCACAAGTCCTGCATTTCATGTGTGAAGAGTTTTGTCGTTATTTGAGTGTAGATGGCTAAAAAAAAGTAGAAGAGCACTAATTATTACTACTTCATTTACTTGGTCCTCAAAAAAAATCATTGGTCTAAACTTTCATTTGTAGGTCAATTCTATTTTGTTTGTTAAGTAAATTCGAATTCAACTTGATTAATCAAGGATGCTCTAGCAACTAGGAGTAGTACTATGTAGTATATATTAGTAATAGTGAGTTGTGTACTATTTGGTTTTTGTTTTGTGGAGAATAGATCTATGACATTTTTGTTTATATGGACGATTTTGATTTTACTAGACATAATACTTCAATTGTCATAATCACAACATATCCTATCTTGTAATCCGTCAATTACATTCCAATAAGTTTTCAAACTATTTTCTACGGGCGATATATTACGCTCCATTCGCTTTACATGTTATAACTATTTTCATGTTATTTTTGTTACTTAAGATGAGGTTTATAGACTGATTACTCTTGAACTTAAATTGCGTCTTGCCTTTCATGGGAATTAAACATGTTGCATAATAACAAACACTTTGACTTTCGATCTAAAACGAGTAAACACATCAATGACTTGCCAATTTATTTTAGTTTTGACGTCAACTTATAATGGTGAAAAGGACAAAATTTTTTTTTTCGTGGGAACTAAACACGCTACATAAGTAAAAGCTTTCTGACTTTTGCTCTAAAACAAACAAACACGTGTATGACTTACCAATTTATTTAAGAACAAAAAGAATATTATATGTAATCTGAACTCATACTTCGGCTTTGTCGTCGGAGGTTGGTGTCTAGATAGTCAGCGTATTCGGTATAATGATCAGTAATAATTTATTAGTTGATTCTAACGACTTGGGTAAACGAGTAACTTACCAAAAAAATTATTTTTGTGACCTTCAACGATTTTCTTTTAAGAATTTCTCTGGATTATGGTAATACTTGAGATTAATTGGATTACATCTTTTGTAATCATCGGGTTAAAGAGGCAAAATTATGACTTGGCCGGTGAGACTATCATTTTAATTGGGAAGATGCCAATTTTTGCATGTTTTACACTTATTATTAGTCTCATACCCCATAAATGTTTATTATATGCGGTAGCAGACTATAGAACATGTTATTTTTTAAAATTTGTTTTAAATATTTGACCAATACTTATAACTTAGAATCTGACAAAGACTTAACAAATTATTAAATACACATAATGGCTAAACAATTAATTAAATTGTGGAAACTTTGGCTTCCAACACTGTAAATATTTTGCAATTTCTACACTAGAGCTGCTCTTGGGGATTTAAAGGGAATATACGACTCTTTGACTCTTTTAGATTAAAAACCGACGTGAGAGATTTAGTTAAATGTGGTCCTCTTAGTCATAAGTATTTCTTTCTTGTTAATGGTTGGCATTACAACATTTTCAATAAAAAAAATATTAAACCAAAACTAGAATATATAAAAAATGTTTTATAGTCACTATTTGATAGTGAAAAAAGGATTAGTTGGGGTTCACTACTGTTACATCTGTTTTAATTGCTAATTTCCTCGATCTAGAAAAGTAAAATTGGCATAAATTGTAATCCAAAAGAATCCAAGTCCAAACTTATGACCAGACTACAAATGACAAAATGACCTATTATTTTTGTTTTCTACCCAGAAAAATAAAAACAAAAGAAGAAAAACGAGATGAAGGGGTTAATTATTTTATGCCTTTTCACATACAGTGCAAGATAGTTCTGACTTTGTTTAATATGGACAAAAATCTGAGTTTTCTATGTTATCTTCATCTTCCTAGTAAAAATCTGAGACCAAAAACCTGGTCATTGATTATTTGGATCATAGATTTACTTCCAACGATAGTGTGAATCCACTTTCTTCTTCTTATTCTTATTTACTCCCTTTGTGTCTTGCATGAAAAATCTCTTCAGAAAATGAAAAATAGTGATTTATTTCTATCTGCAATAAATTTGATGGAGCCAGTCGTATTTCATATCAGAACAAAGACTTTACGACTATATAAAATATATTAGAATTAACTTAAGTAATCGTTCATCTAACTGCTTAAATTAAATTTATCCGGCGAATGTATAATATGTATATAAATGTATATAATCAGTGTATAATTTTGGTATAGCGATTAGGAAGAGTAGACAACAAATTTGATCGGCTATCCGTTTAAGAATCCCATACAAAATTAATATTATCTTGTAAGATGTTTCTTAATGGAGTTTATATCTAAAATCGGGTCAAAAGAGAGAATACCTTGTATGTATAAAAGATCGGAATTTACATGTTAAGTGTGTGCCACACTCAGTGCCAGTAAATAATGTACCCAGTGAAATTAAGAGGATTACCCAATCTAAATTTGTTAACAATTAAAGATGCATGTAATTACTTTTTAGTGGAATATAAATTGTTTAATTGGATATTGGATTTATCAGCTAAATCTTGTATCAGATTACATTAACAAACCGCAATAAAGATCACAAGTCTTGCATTTTATGTGTGAAAAATTCTGTCGTTATTAGAGTGTAAATGACTAAAAAAAGTAAAAGAGTACTAATTATTACTACTTCATTTACTTGGTCCTCGAAAAAAATCATTGGTCTAAACTTTCATTTGTAGGTCAATTCTATTTTGTTTGTTAGATAAATTCGAATTCAACTTGATTAATCGAGGATGCTCTAGCAACTAGGAGTAGTACTATGCAGTATATATTAGTAATAGTGAGTTGTGTACTTCTTGGTTTTGGTTTTGTGGAGAATAGATCTATGACATTTTGTGATTATACTTCAATTGTCATAATCACAACATATCCTATTGATCACGCCCAACTATGCCTTATAAAAAAGACTCTGCGGACGTTGCAAATATAACCCGAGTATTACGCCCAGGGTCGAATCCACAGAGAGAACCTATCAACTGCTACCTTCAGACCCACTAAGTCTTCAGAACCAGCTTCCCAAATATTCAAATCTCAGTTGAGTGTTCTTTAACAACTAGCTTGCAAATAACTAAATGGCTGTAACTAAGTAAGAATAAAGGTTGTAAACAATTATGAGAAAAAGCTAAGGCAATGATTTCCCCTATTGATGGAATCCCTTCTGTTTATGCTCATACAAATTTACCCACACATCTCTATCAATCATGACCGCATCTTACCGTAAATCTCTCCCGAGTAATCACAGTAATTTACTATTGCACTCTCCCGAGATACACTAGCTTACTTTATTTAGCACGATTCACTTTAGATTACACCCAAGGCTTCGTTATTCCTAATCCCGCCTTTAAACCCGCAATCATAGATTCCTCTAATAATCTAGGAGTGGTGTTGTTCAACAATACCCTAAATATGCACTCTTTTCCAAGTTATGCACACTAAATAGGCACAGCTAATTGAGGATCCTGTCAATTAACTACAACGAACACGAAGTTGAACAAATAAAGATTAAACTAGCAATTTGTATTCACATAAACAAGAAGTTCATCACCCAATAGGTTCCATCAACGCCTTAGACAAGGAATTTAGCTACTCATGGCTATGGGAACATAAACTAAGCTTGAATTCATCATAAAATCAAAAGAAAAGAAGAAAGATGTTTAGAGTACTTTCTCACAATTGTTTTCCTTGCTAAGAAACCTAAAAAATCAATACATGCCTCTCTTGGGCGAAGTCTAGTGTTTTAAATAGGTTTTAGGTCTAAAAATCCTGTAATTGACACTTTGGTCCCCGAAGTTTCTGCGCCTGTCGCGGTTCTGCCGCGGTCGCGGTAGAACCGCAGCCAAACACCCTCGCGAATTCTCAATCTTCTGCAGCTGCTTCCCACCGCGGTTCTGCCGCGGTCACGGTGGAACCGCGGTGGATCCAGTATTCTGAATCTTCGGCCTGTTTTGCATGGGTCACTTGGGAAATTTCACAGTTGGCCTCTTTTTCATCACTTTTAACTCCAAAATTGCTCCTTAGCCTTCCTTATACATATATCACCTACAAATCATGAAAAGCACTAATAAGAGCATTTTGTCATCACTTTTAGCATTAAAACTACGCAAGAAGGTGATTATTTAAGGTGTGATTATAGTCAAATTCACCTATTATCAACACCCCACACTTAAACCTTTGCTCGTCCTCGAGCAAACTAAACCACACTTCTAGGCCTAACTGTTCAATGCATTGCCCCAATTTATGTCACACCTGCTATTATCAATGATCGACCCAAG
>NC_031989.1:26398121-26402896 GCF_001879085.1 Nicotiana attenuata
ACAAGCTTAGACCTTACACCCTTAGTTCGTTTTCTTTGCAAGTGTGCACATTTGGGGTTACATTCTGGCCTTCACCCATTTAATCCTAAAACTATAAAAGAAAAATCTACCTAACCCGGTTCAAGAAAAACCCTTGGAAAAGAACCGTGGTCAAAAGAAAAACCAAGGGGGAGGTACTACACTACCTAAAAGAAGAAAAAAAAATAAAAAAAAATTCTACATGGACTACTTCCCTCAAGAGTACTGTCGACATAGTCCGTCATCAGGAAGAGTCCTCTACAAGTTTTTTTTTTATTTTTTTTATTTTTTTATTTTTTATATATATATATATATCTGACTTTGACCCTCAAGAGACCCGTCAACAAGTGTCGTCGTTGGGCCAAGTAAGCTACTCCTAATATAACTTACTCACATATGTACACCACATCTACTGCTACCACACAACAACAGCTATATACATTTCAATACACATTTAGAGCAAATCTCCCACCCCACACTCAAAATCATGGCATGTCCCCATGTCATATCAATACAGTAAAGAACAGAAGAGTGAGAAGACTTCCCTGAGACTCAATCCGAGTCGGAGACGGTGCTGGGGTCTACATGGCAAGCCCTCCCCAATGCGCGTAGCCAAGCCATAAACCGGCTCTCAGATCTAGCCTGCCTCTGTGACATGGCGTCCATCCGTGTGTGTAGACCATCCACCTAGGTGCGGAGATCCGCGACCTCTTCCTCCAAGGAGCGCAGCATAGGCCGGGAGGACTGTGAGCGTGATAGATCTGCTCCAGAATGGGGGCGCCGAGAGGGCCCGGCACTGTCAACAGACCTCCTAGACGGTGCAACAGGGACCGGATCATCCTCCTCATCATCAAGCTCAATTGTAGTGCGGGTGCCCCTGCCCACTCTGATGCTAGAAGCTTTGAAAGCTGCTTTGGGAGGCAAATCGCCATCACCAGGGTTGGTAGGGGTGTTTCTCATCAAGCACAATGTGGTCACCAAGGAAGGGAAATAGAATCCCTTTGTCAGCAGCGGACCCCGTAAGACCATTTCATCTCCAATTACCCGTGCCGCATCAAAATCCTTCCCTGTCACAAAGCACCAAGTCAACAGTGCCCTATTGAAGTTCACGTCCGTGGTATTGCTAGAAGGCAGGAACCTGCTACAGATAACAGTCAACCAACACTTGTCCAGGTGAGTGAAGGAGTTAGAGTTGAGGGTTATTTGGTCACGTATCCATATGGGCTGCCCCCTGTGCAAAGTACATCTGTCATGACCTCCCATGTCACCCGGGCCTGGCATGGTAATAATCGACATCACTGGTGAACGGAGGCAGCCGCAACACCCGGCGAATTGTTTGAATTTGAGCACTGACCACCATACCCCGAACAATCACCTCCCTCCCCAAGTTCAATGGGCAATTGGCATAAAATTCACGAACCAGCATCTTGTTAACTGGTGCAGGGTCAGCAAATAAGAACTCCATTTTTCGCCTCCGTATCTCTTCATACATCTCCACTTTTTCGGCTCGGAGGGCTGCCCGATCAATCGGGATTTCAGGGATAAAAGTTTTGGTAGCCTTGGCGTTGAAATCATCCTCTGCCAGTTCCGATTGGAATCTGGACTCATCGTACGCAGGTCGTTGGGATGTGCCACCAGAGCGCCTGTGCCTTTTGGGAGCCATTGGACCTGCAAATAATCAAACAAACCATCACATATGTCCTAGCTAGTGCCAATAAGGTGGTTACTCAGACTTCACCACCCAATGACACCAAAAATAGCTCCTGACTTCACTCATAACAACCCCCACAATAGCTCCATAATTTTTGTACCACGTCCGGTATAATACACCCCACACTTAATCCATTTAATGGTACCCATGACATACAACACCACCATATAACCAACACCATTCTACAACAACTAACACCATACCAACAATACTACACTACAACAACTATCAACAAACGACCAAGCAACTACACAACATCAACTAGCAACAACAATATCTCAACTACACAACAACCACCATCAACTACAACATTTCAACAACAACCACCATCAACTACAACATTTCAACAACAACCACCATCAACTACAACATCCCAACTTAGGTTTGCGTAAACACCCCAAAAAAAATGTAGAACTTAGTGCCACAATTTTCGGCCAACACATGACCCAAACCATACTATACCACAAAAATCTAAATTTAGGCCTCCAAACCACCAAACAACTTCATATTTAATTAACAATGGAGACCCAATTAATTTGGCACCGAACAACCTCACCAACATCAACTACAACAATGGCAAACATAAAAGAAAGTAAACAAAATAATAAAAAAATGCAAATTACTACACTAATCCTAACTAGGTTTTTAACTAAAATTGCTAATCTAACAATTACACTACTTATAAGAGAAAGAAATAAAGAGGGAGAAGATTAACTTACTTGAGGTGAAGAGGGAGAGAAAATGGGGGTGTGTTAATGGAGGTTGGAGAGGAAGAGGGTGGATAATGGAGGTATGGGGAAGAAGAAGAAGAATGGATTTTGAGAAAAAGAGAGAGAAAAAAGAAAGGGATGGGGGTTGGGGCGGATGAGTTTGGGTGTAGATAGGGGGGGGGGGGGGGTTTGTGGTTTTGTAAAAAAAAAAAGAAAGAAGAAAAAGAAAAAATTAAAATAAAAAAAACTTACCTGGGCCGCGTCTGCATTCGCCGCGGTTCTGCCGCGGTCGCGGTGGAACCGCGGCAATAAGTTTCTGCGAGCCCTTTTGACCGCGATTTCACCGCGGTCGCGGTGGAACCGCGGTAGAAGGGCCTCTCTGATTCTAACGCCCAGTTTTTTTTTTTTTTTTAAATAGATTACAAAGGTCACAATTACAACAATGTCATGGGTTGCCTCCCACGTAGCGCCTGATTTAACGTCGCGGCACGACTCATGTGAGCGAAATTAAGGTTCGCTCGACCTCTGCGGTTCGTTCAAATGCAGCTTGGTCATCTCCTTAGGCTCGTTCATGCCCATATACAATTTCAACCGCTGACCATTGACTCTAAATGTACGAGAGTCATCTTCAGTAGAAACTTCCACAGCTCCGGAAGGAAACACTTCAACCACGCGAAATGGTCCAGACCACCTTGACTTTAGCTTACCTGGGAATAACCGCAGTCTTGAGTTGTAAAGCAGTACCCTGTCCCCAGGTTTGAAATTTCGTCCAATGATGTTCTGATCGTGAAGCCTTTTCATTCTCTCTTTATATAGCCTTGTGCTCTCAAAAGCCAGATACCGGAACTCCTCTAGCTCATGTAATTCCGTGGCTCTCGACGTGCCCGCAGCTTCCAAATCTAAATTCAGCTGTTTCAGTGCCCACCATGCTTTATGTTCCAGTTCTACAGGTAGGTGACAGGCCTTCCCAAACACCAGCTTATATGGTGACATACCAATTAGTGTCTTGAATGATGTCCTGTAAGCCCATAGCGCATCGTCCAGCTTTCTTGACCAGTCAGTTCTTGTAGCATTTACAGTTTTTGTCAATACGCTCTTGATCTCTTTGTTGGACACCTCAACCTGTCCACTGGTCTGTGGGTGGTACGGAGTAGCCACCTTGTGGCGCACATCATATTTAGCTAACAACTTCTCGAAGGCCCGGTTGCAGAAATGAGTTCCTCCATCGCTAATAATTGCACGCGGTGTCCCAAAACGGGTGAATATGTTCTTCTTTAAAACCTGACTGCCACCTTAGCATCATTGGTGGGTAATGCAGCCGCTTCCACCCACTTGGACACGTAATCTACAGCAACAATGATGTATTTATTGCCATAGGAGCTGACAAAGGGACCCATGAAATCTATCCCCCAAACATCAAACACTTCCACTTCTTGAACTGGGTTCATGGGCATCTCGTGACGCCGAAAAATGATCCCGGTGCATTGACATTCATTACAGCTTTTGACCCATAAGTGAGCATCCTTGAATACCGTTGGCCAGAAAAATCCGGCCTCTAGCACCTTAGCTGCAGACCTGATGCCTCCAAAGAGACCACTATACGCCGAAGCGTGACAAGCCTGCAAGATAGAAGATTGTTCGATCTCGGGGATGCATCTCCGGATCATGTTATCAAGGCATATTCTAAACAAGTAGGGCTCATCCCAGTAATACCATTGGCTTTCGCGAAAGAATCTCTTCCTCTGGACCGATGACAGGTCGTGAGGAACAATACCACTGGCCAGGTAATTAGCATAGTCTGCATACCAAGGCGCTTCCTGATGCGTGGTAACGAGCAGCTGCTCATCTGGAAAGGTTTCCAGAATTTCCTCCACTTCTACTACATTTTCAGCTCCTTCAAGTCGTGATAGGTGATCAGCGACTTGATTTTCAGTGCCCTTACGGTCACAAATTTCAAGATCGAACTCTTGCAGTAGCAATACCCAACGAATCAGGCGTGGCTTAGAGTCCTTCTTTTCTATTAAGTATCTAAGAGCTGCATGGTCAGAGTATACGATTACCTTGGACCCTATTAGATAGGACCGAAACTTGTCAAAGGCAAATACCACAGCTAGCATCTCCTTCTCTGTCACTGTGTAGTTCAACTGGGCTCCACTCAGCGTCCTACTAGCATAGTAGATTGGGTGCATCAGTTTGTCCTTCCGCTGGCCCAGCACTGCCCCCACCGCATAGTCACTGGCATCACACATCAATTCAAACGGTTGCTCCCAGTCAGGGGCAACGATTATGGGTGCTGTGACCAACCTTTGCTTCAACACCTCAAAAGCTACCCTGCA
>NC_031989.1:26402910-26418591 GCF_001879085.1 Nicotiana attenuata
ACCCGGCGAATTATT
Organism: Nicotiana attenuata; assembly: GCF_001879085.1. Classification (NCBI taxonomy): domain Eukaryota; kingdom Viridiplantae; phylum Streptophyta; class Magnoliopsida; order Solanales; family Solanaceae; genus Nicotiana; species Nicotiana attenuata. The sequence continues at coordinate 26,402,926 of NC_031989.1, forward strand.
TGAATTTGAGCACTGACCACCATACCCCGAACAATCACCTCCCTACCCAAGTTCAATGGGCAATTGGCATAAAATTCACGAACCAGCATCTTGTTAACTGGTGCAGGGTCAGCAAATAAGAACTCCATTTCTCGCCTCCGTATCTCTTCATACATCTCCACTTTTTCGGCTCGGAGGGCTGCCCGATCAATCGGGATTTCAGGGATAAAAGTTTTGGTAGCCTTGGCGTTGAAATCATCCTCCGCCAGTTCCGATTGGAATCTGGACTCATCATACGCAGGTCGTTGGGATGTGCCACCAGAGCGCCTGTGCCTTTTGGGAGCCATTGGACCTGCAAATAATCAAACAAACCATCACATATGTCCTAGCAAGTGCCAATAAGGTGGTTACTCAGACATCACCACCCAATGACACCAAATATAGCTCCTGACTTCACTCATAACAACCCCCACAATAGCTCTATAATGTTCTTACCACGTCCGGTATAATACACCCCACACTTATTCCATTCAATGGTACCCATAACATACAACACCACCATATAACAAACACCATTCTATAACAAATATCACCATACTAACAATACTACTCTACAACAACTAGCCACAAACCAACAAGCAACTACACAACAACAACTAGCAACAACAATATCTCAACTACACAACAACCACCATCAACTACAATATTTCAACAACAACCACCATCAACTACAACATCTCAACTTAGGTTAGCGTAAACACCCCAAAATATATACAACTTAGTGCCACAATTTTCGGCCAACACATGACCCAATCCATACTATACCACCAAAAATCTAAATTTAGGCCTCCAAACCACCAAACAACTTCACAATTAATTAACAATGGAGACCCAATTAAGTTAGCACCAAACAACCTCATCAACATCAACTACAACAACTACAACAATGACAAACATAAAAGAAAGCAAACAAAATAAAAAAATGCAAATTAATACACTAATCCTAACTAGGATTTAACTAACATTGTTAATCTAACAATTACACTACTTATAAAAGAAAGAAATAGAGAGGGAGAAGATTAACTTACTTGAAGTGAAGAGGGAGAGAAAATGGGGGTGTGTTAATGGAGGTTAGAGAGGAAGAGGGTGGAGAATGGAGGTTTGGGGAAGAAGAAGAAGAAGGGATTTTGAGAAAAAAAAAAGAGAAAAAGGAAAGGGATGGGGGTTGGGGCGGATGTGTTGGGGTATAGATAAGGGTGGGGGGTTTTGTGGGTTTAAAAAAAAAAAGAAAGAAAAAATTAAAATTAAAAAAAAAAAAAACTTACCTGGGCCACGTCTGTATTCGCCGCGGTTCTGCCGCGGTCGCGGTGGAACTGCGGCAATGAGTTTCCGCGAGCCTTTTTGACCGCGGTTTCACCGCGGTCGCGGTGGAACCGCGGTCGAAGGGCCTCTCTGATTCTAACGCCCAGATTTTTTTTTTATTTTTTTTATTTTTTATAAATAGATTACAAAGGTCACAATTACAACAATGTCATGGGTTGCCTCCCACGTAGCGCCTGATTTAACGTCGCGGCACGACTCATGTGAGCGAAATTAAGGTTCGCTCGACCTCTGGGGTTCATTCAAATGCAGCTCGGTCATCTCCTTAGGCTCGTTCATGCCCACATATAATTTCAACCGCAGACCATTGACTCTAAATGTACGAGATTCATCTTCAGTAGAAACTTCCACAGCTCCGGAAGGAAACACTTCGACCACGCGAAATGGGCCAGACCACCTTGACTTAAGCTTACCTGGGAATAACCGCAGTCTTGAGTTGTAAAGCAGTACCCTGTCTCCAGGTTTGAAATTTCATTCAATGATGTTCTGATCGTGAAGCCTTTTCATTCTCTCTTTATATAGCCTTGTGCTCTCAAAAGCCAGATACCGGAACTCCTCTAGCTCATGTAATTCCGTGACTCTCGACGTGCCCGCAGCTTCCAAGTCTAAATTCAGCTGTTTCAGTGCCCACCATGCTTTATGTTCCAGTTCTACAGGTAGGTGACAGGCCTTCCCAAACACCAACTTATATGGTGGCATACCAATTGGTGTCTTGAATGCTGTCCTGTAAGCCCATAGCGCATCATCCAGCTTTCTTGACCAGTCAGTTCTTGTAGCATTTACAGTTTTTGTCAATACGCTCTTGATCTCTCTGTTGGACACCTCAACCTGTCCACTGGTCTGTGGGTGGTACGGAGTAGCCACCTTGTGGCGCACATCATATTTAGCTAACAACTTCTCGAAGGCCCGGTTGCAGAAATGAGTTCCTCCATCGCTAATAATTGCACGCGGTGTCCCAAAGCGGGTGAATATGTTCTTCTTTAGAAACCTGACTACCACCTTAGCATCATTGGTGGGTAATGCAGCAGCTTCCACCCACTTAGACACGTAATCTACAGCAACAATGATGTATTTATTGCCATAGGAGCTGACGAAGGGACCCATGAAATCTATCCCCCAAACATCAAACACTTCCACTTCTTGAACTGGGTTCATGGGCATCTCGTGACGCCGGGAAATGTTCCCGGTGCGTTGACATTCATTATAGCTTTTGACCCATAAGTGAGCATCCTTGAATACCGTTGGCCAGAAAAATCCGGCCTCTAGCACCTTAGCTGCAGTCCTGATGCCTCCAAAGTGACCACCATACGCCGAAGCGTGACAAGCCTGCAAGACAGAAGATTGTTCGATCTCGGGGACGCATCTCCGGATCATGTTATCAAGGCATATTCTAAACAAGTAGGGCTCATCCCAGTAATACCATTGGCTTTCGCGAAAGAATCTCTTCCTCTGGACCGATGACAGGTCGTGAGGAACAATACCACTGGCCAGGTAATTAGCATAGTCTGCATACCAAGGCGCTTCCTGATGAGTGGTAACGAGCAGCTGCTCATCTGGAAAGGTTTCCAGAATTTCCTCCACTTCTACTACATTTTCAGCTCCTTCAAGTCGTGATAGGTGATCAGCGACTTGATTTTCAGTGCCCTTGCGGTCACGAATTTCAAGATCGAACTCTTGCAGTAGCAACACCCAACGAATCAGGCGTGGCTTAGAGTCCTTCTTTTCTATTAAGTATCTAAGAGCTGCATGGTCAGAGTATACGATTACCTTGGATCCTATTAGATAGGACCGAAACTTGTCAAAAGCAAATACCACAGCTAGCATCTCCTTCTCTGTCACTGTGTAGTTCAACTGGGCTCCACTCAGCGTCCTACTAGCATAGTAGATTGGGTGCATCAGTTTGTCCTTCCGCTGGCCCAGCACTGCCCCCACCGCGTAGTCACTAGCATCACACATTAATTCGAACGGTTGCTCCCAGTCGGGGGCAACGATTATGGGTGCTGTGACCAGCCTTTGCTTCAACTCCTCAAAAGCTACCCTGCAATCATCAGAAAATACAAAAGGGTGATCTTTCTCTAACAACTTACAGAGAGGGTTGGCAATTTTGGAGAAGTCCTTAATGAACCTCCGGTAGAATCCGGCATGTCCAAGAAAGCTTCTTATGGCTTTGACTGAAGTTGGCGGCGGCAGCTTTGCTATGACATCAACCTTTGCTCTATCAACCTCTATTCCTTTGCTTGACACCCGGTGCCCCAAGACTATGCCTTCTTGTACCATGAAATGGCACTTTTCCCAATTCAGAACCAAGTTAGTCTCGATGCACCGTTTCAGCACACGCGTCAAATTCACTAGGCAGTCCTCAAATGAGTTCCCCACCACTGAGAAGTCATCCATGAACACCTCCATTATATCTTCTACCATGTCAGTAAATATGGCCATCATGCACCGTTGGAATATGGCGGGTGCATTGCATAGACCAAAGGGCATCCTCCTGAAGGCATAAATTCCGTACGGGCATGTGAAGGAGGTCTTTTCTCTATCCTCAGGGGCAATGGAGATCTGATTGTACCCTGAGTACCCATCCAAGAAGCAAAAGTGTGACCTCCCTGCCAATCTATCCAGCATTTGATCAATGAAGGGAAGTGGGAAGTGGTCTTTCCTGGTGGCTAGATTCAACTTTCTATAATCCATGCAGATTCTCCAGCCTGTGACGGTTCTTGTTGATATAAGTTCATTGTTGTCATTCTTTACCACCGTCATGCCACCCTTTTTAGGCACACATTGAACTGGGCTAACCCAGCTACTGTCAGAGATTGGGAAAATGATTCCCGCATCCAACCATTTTATCACTTCCTTCTTCACCACTTCCTTCATATTCGGGTTTAGCCGTCTCTGATGTTCCCTGGAAGGTTTGTGCCCCTCTTCCAGCAGAATCTTGTGCATGCAGTAGGCGGGGCTGATCCCCTTGATGTCTGCCATGGTCCACCCAATGGCAGTTTTGCACTCCCTTAGTACCTGTAGAAGCTGTTGAACCTGCACATCTAACAAACCAGATGAGATAATAACAGGTAATGTGGAGTCAGGACCCAGAAATTCATACCTGAGGTGGGTTGGCAATGGCTTCAGTTCCAGCTTAGGGGGTTCCTCGATGGATGGTTTAGCTGGAGGGGTCTCTCTCTTTTCTAAGTGCAAGGGCTCAAACTCCAGATTTCTCTCCCAGAACCCTTTACCTTCCAGTGCCAACACCCATTCCGCCAAATCCTCACCATTCACTTCATCCAAATTTGTCAAGCATGCAGCAAGGGGATCCTCAACCGTCAACGCCTCATCATCAGCCTCTACAATTACATCCACTGCATCAATAAGGGAACAATTTGCGAACTCACTTGGTCGCCTCATCGATTTCTGCACATTGAATATAATTTCTTCATCATTGAGCCTCATCTTAAGCTCCCCAGTCTCGCAATCAATCAAAGCTCTCCCCGTGGCCAAGAAGGGTCATCCTAGAATTATAGGAATTTCTTCATCCACTTTGCAATCCAAGATTACAAAATCTGCAGGGAACACGAATTTCCCCACCTGAATAAGCACATCATCAAGGATCCCAAATGGACGCTTAACAGTCCTGTCGGCCAGCTGCAACAACATAGAGGTAGGTCGAGCTCTCCCAATGCCTAACCTCTTATAAATGACCAGGGGCATGAGATTAATGCTGGCCACTAAATCACAGAGTGCCTTAGCAAAGGCATAATTCCCAATAGTGCATGGAATTGTAAAACTACCCGGATCAGATAGCTTTTCAGCAACAGGTCTAGATACCACTGCACTACATGTCTGAGTAAGTGTCACGGTCGACAAGTCTTGAAAGTCAAACTTCCGAGACATCAAGTCCTTCATCATTTTAGCGTATCCCGGCATCTCCTTTAGAGCTTCAATCAGTGGAATGTTTATCTGGATTTGTTTGAGCATATCTAGGAACTTTTTATACTGCTCCCCCTTTTGGTGCTTGGCCAACCTTTGCGGAAATGGTGCAGGAGGTCTTTTCTTCCCAATCACTTGGGATTTCTCCTTCTCAGCTACTGTCTCAACTACTGGCTCAGCTACTGTCTCGGTCTCTTGCTGCATATTCTTTTCTTTAGGAGCAGGCTGAACTGTTACCTCTGTCAATCCCGTAGAGTCATCCAGCTCAATGGGTACTGGAATTAGTGTCTCAGCCTGTATGTTTTCTCGAGCTCTCTCTTGCTCAACATCTAGATCCCTGCCATTTCGTAGACTCACCGCCATCAGCTGCTTTGGGCCCTGATCTTTTGGATTGATTTGGGTATCTGCAGGTAATGTCCCTTGAGGACGATTGTTAAGTGACATTGAAATCTGGCCCACTTGTACCTCAATATTCTTGATAGCTGCATCATGTGCATCCACCCTTTCATTTATTTTAGCATTGGACCCAATAACCTGCTGCATCATTGCTTCAAGCCTTGCAAACCCGTCTTCCTGTCTTCCACCCTGCTGTTGCTGAGGTGGGTGGTACCCTTGCTGCTGATTGTTGTACCCTTGTGGTCTAGGATACGGTGCCATGTTGTTGGGGGGTCTCATGCCTCCCATGTTTCCGGCGTTATACTGTGGTTGCGGTGGCCTGTACTGCTGCTGAGTCTGCTGACCCCAGTTCTGATTACCTTGCCTCTGACCCCCATAGTTAGCCACATAGTTCATATCTTCAGGGTGCTGGTGATGATGATCATGCTCTGTATTCCAAGGATTACCAATTGGCTGGCTAATGCAAGATGTGCACAAGCCCCCGTTGGTAGTGTCTACTATATGAACCTGTTGCTTCTGCCCTGATTCCTCCACTTTTTTGGTGAGGATGCTCATTTGCGTCAGAAGAGTCGCCATGTTTTCAGCCATTGTATTAGAAGGATCAAGAGGTACTGAGTGCACCACTAGAGTGATAGGTGCATTTCTAGAAGTCCAACCCGAATTCTGCGCCATCTTGTCGAGCAAATTCTGACCTTCTCTCCAAGTCTTGCTCAAGAATGCTCCACCAGCCGAGGCATCAACTATATTCTTCAAGCTGTCTGACAAACCCATGTAAAACCGTTGTCCCAACATCTGCTCTGGAACACCATGGTGGGGACACATAANTTCTGTTTATGCTCATACAAATTTACCCACACATCTCTATCAATCATGACCGCTAATCTTACCGTAAATCTCTCCCGAGTAATCACAGTAATTTACTATTGCACTCTCCCGAGATACACTAGCTTACTTTATTTAGCACGATTCACTTTAGATTACACCCAAGGCTTCGTTATCCCTAATCCCGCCTTTAAACCCGCAATCATAGATTCCTCTAATAATCTAGGAGTGGTGTTGTTCAACAATACCCTAAATATGCACTCTTTTCCAAGTTATGCACACTAAATAGGCACAGCTAATTGAGGATCCTGTCAATTAACTACAACGAACACGAAGTTGAACAAATAAAGATTAAACTAGCAATTTGTATTCACATAAACAAGAAGTTCATCACCCAATAGGTTCCATCAACGCCTTAGACAAGGAATTTAGCTACTCATGGCTATGGGAACATAAACTAAGCTTGAATTCATCATAAAATCAAAAGAAAAGAAGAAAGATGTTTAGAGTACTTTCTCACAATTGTTTTCCTTGCTAAGAAACCTAAAAAATCAATACATGCCTCTCTTGGGCGAAGTCTAATGTTTTAAATAGGGTTTAGGTCTAAAAATCCCGTAATTGACACTTTGGTCCCAGAAGTTTCTGCGTCTGCCGCGGTTCTGCCGCGGTCGCGGTAGAACCGCGGCCAAACACCCTCGCGGATTCTCACAACTTCTGCAGCTGCTTCCCACCGCGGTTCTGCCGCGGTCGCGGTGAAACCGCGGTGGATCCAATTCTCTGAATCTTCGGCCTGTTTTTTGCCCGGGTCACTTAGGAAATTTCACAGTTGGCCTCTTTTTCATCACTTTTGACTCCAAAACTGCTCCTTAGCCGTCTTTATACATATATCACCTACAAATCATGAAAAGCACTAATAAGAGCATTTTGTCATCACTTTTAGCATTAAAACTACGCAAGAAGGTGATTATTTAAGGTGTGATTATAGTCAAATTCACCTATTATCACCTATCTTGTAATCCGTCAATTACATTCCAATAAGTCTTCAAACTATTTTCTACGGGCGATATATTACGCTTCATTCGCGTTACATGTTATAACTATTTTCATGTTATTTTTGTTACTTAAGGTGAGGTTTATAGACTGATTACTCCTGAACTTAAATTGCGTCAACTTATAATATAATGGTGAAAAACAATAATATTGCCTTTCGTGGGAATTAAACATGTTGCATAATAACAAACACTCTGACTTTTCAATCTAAAACGAGTAAACACATTAATGACTTGCCAATTTATTTTAGTTTTGACGTCAACTTATAATGGTGAAAACGACAAAATTTTCTTGTTCGTGGGAATTAAACACGCTACATAAGTAAAAGCTTCATGACTTTTGCTAAAACAAATAAACACGTGAATGACTTACCAATTTATTTAAGAACAAAAAGAATATTACACGTAATCTGAACTCATACTTCGGCTTTGTAGTCAGAGGTTGGTGTCTAGATAGTCGACACATTCGATATTATGATCATTAATAATTTATTAGTTGATTCTAACGACTTGGGTAAACGAGTAACTTACCAAAAAGTTATTTTTATGACCTTCAACGATTTTCTTTTAAGAATTTCTCTGGATTTTGGTAATACTATAGCTTTTGTAATCAACGGGTTAAGAGGCAAAATTATAACTTGGGTGGTGAGACTATCGTTTTAATTGGGAAGATGCCAATTTTTGCATGTTTTACAATTATTATTAGTCTCATACACCGATAAATGTTCATTATACGCTGTAGCAGACTATAGAACATGTTAAATTTCTAAAATTTGCTTTAAATACTTAACCAATACTTATAACCAGTGGCGCAGCCCATTGAATCAAGGGGCGTCATTCACCTAAAAATAACACTATATTGCTAGATAATATTTTTTTTATGTATATTTACTATACGTTGATTCCCCTTGACTTTTTGATGTATCTAAGTATTTATATTTTGACACCCCTTGATGAAAATTCTAGCTCCGCTACTGCTTATATGGAATCTAACATAGACTTAACAAATTATTAAATACACATAATGGCTAAACAATTAATTAAATTGTGGAAACTTTGGCTTTGAATACTGTAAATATTTTGCAATTTCTACACTAGAGCTGCTCTTGGGGATTTAAAAGGAATATATGGATCTTGACTCTTTTAGATTAAAAACAAACATGAGATTGAGTTAAATGTGGTCCTCTTAGTCATAAGTATTTCTTGCTTGTTAATAAATGTTTTATTGGCATTACTTCATTTTCAATAAAAAAACATTAAAATAAAGTTAGAATATATAATAAAAAAAGTTTGTTGAAGTCACTACAAATTTGATAGTGAAAAAAGATTAGCTGAGATTTACTACTGTTACATCTGCTTTAATTGCTATTTTCCTCGATCTAAAAAAGTAAAATTGGCGTAAATTGTAATCCAAAAGAATCCAAGTCCAAACTTATGACAAACTACAAATGACAAAAATGAGGTTTGACCTATTATTTTTTGTTTTCTACCCAGAAAAATAAAAACAAAAGAAGAAAAACGAGATGAAGGGGTTAATTATTTTGTGCCTTTTCACATACAGTGCAAGATAGCCATGACTTTGTTTAATAAGGACAAAAATCTGAGTTTTCTATGTTGTCTTCATCTTTCTGGTAAAAATCTGGTCATTAATTATTTGGATCATAGATTTAGTTCTACCTATAGTGTGAATCACCTTCTTCTTCTTTTTTCTTATTTACTCCTTTTTTCTCTTGCATCAAGAAAATCTCTTCAGAAAATGAGAAAATAGTGATTAATTTCAATTTGATGGAGCCAACCGTATTTCAGATCGGAACGAAGAGTTTACCGAGTATATAAAATATATCAAAGTTAACTTAAGTACTCGCTCATCCAACCGCTTAAACTAAAAATATCTAGCAAATGTATAATACGTATATAATTCATATGTAATATATACATAATTATGTATAATTAGTTTATAATTTATGTATAGCGATTATGAAGAGTAGACAACAAATTCGACCGGCTATTTGTGTAAGAATCCCATACAAATTATTATCTTGTAAAATGTTTCTTTGTGGAATTTATAGCTAAAATCATATCAAAAAAAGAGAGAATACCTTGTACGTATAAAAGATCAGAATTTACATGTTAAGTGTATACTAGGGGTGTCAATGGTTCGGTTCGGCCGTTATTTTATAAAATTTGTACCATACCAATATTTCGGTTATTCTATTATGTATAACCAAAATTATGCTTTTCGAAACCGTCCCAATCATGTCGGCTTTACTTCGGTATCGGTACGGGTCTGTTAATTTAATTTTTTTAAATGTCATGTAAAATTCACCAGTAGAAGTAGAATTCAATAACATACGTGCTTTTATAGGACTTAGCAAAACTCTCCAGGCATTTTTACTTTTTAAAGGGTGATGAGTTAAAAAGAATGAAAGATGGCTAGAGTGTAGATCCATTAACTATTTGACAACAGCGTAAAAGAAACCAAGTAAAAGCAAAGAAAATATAAACCACACGAGTGAACAGATATTAACCAAGTTGGGACTCAAGAATAAAGTCTATATTAAATATTCAAAAAGATAAATCAAAATTATATAAAAGGAAATATATTCAATACATTGTAGTTTGCTACTCATAATCGCTAGAATACTTTGTGTCTTGCTAATAAAGATACTTGAAATAACTTAGTTTAAGTATAAGTAGCATAATAAGTTTTAGGAATTAGTATTTTGAGTTTAATTACTTATTGGCTTGTAACAATTTTCATAATTCCAAGGCCCAATGAAAAATTTAATGCTTTATTAGTTTAAACTTACTATATAAATATATTTTCCACATGTAAAATTTATTCGGTACGGTTCAGTATTTTTTCAGTTTATTTTTATAAAATAAAAAACCTAACCTAATTATCGGTACGGTTATAGATTTATATAAAAACCTACGTTTTCTTTAAAACAAACCTAAAAATCGATCCGATGCGGTACGATTCGGTCGGTTTAGTCGATTTTTAAATATCCATTGACACTCCTAATGTATACCACACTCAGTACCAGTAAATAATGTCCCTAACAGTGAAATTAAGAGGATTACCCAATCTAAAATCGATACTGTGTGGAAATTAAAGTTTCAAACTTTAATCGACGGCTGTTTGATAAATCATTTCTCTTTCTTCTCGTTTTTAATCATCTCAAAGACATACTTGTTATTCATTTAACAAAATATAAATTGAAAATTTTCACTTAGACACTACATAAATTACGTTTTCTTTTTCTTTTCATTAAAAATTCATTGTTATTGAACCATTTGAATAAGTATGTTCAAACAAGTTTCTTCATTTATTAGCGGAGGTGGACCCCCAATTACAATAATCTAAAATTTTAAATTTTCGACCCCCCACCCCTCTGCTTAGAAGGATATATAAATACGTCAAACACAAATATAAGTTATTTAACACTGAAAATATACATATTCGTTTATATTATCAGTATAGTTTAATTAATATGTGATAGCATGTCATTTGAATTTTTTTTTATCAGATTACCAATTAATACTTATCATAAAAATTTATTTGTAATTACTTTATAATTATTTGTCAAGAAACTTTTTTACGATTAGCAAATAAAACTCAAATCCATAAATATTAGGAATATAAAAAAAAATAGTGATGCAAATAAACTATATATGTAAAGAAGCATCAATCTTTGCACGTGGAACATTTCTTTTCCTTTTTTTTTTTTGAATAAAGAATTTCAAGAAACTGGCTGCAAAATCTCCCTCAAGTAGATAACGTTGAAAGTTACAAAGGAATTGGGCAAGAAAGTGGAAGAATGTGGAAATGCATGCGCAACTACTCTCCTTCAGACGCCAATGCTAAACATCTGCATATTTACATGGCTTAAAAAAAGAAAGGGCCTCTTTTCTATTCTTATATTATATATGCAAATGTGGCTAAAACACCAATCATTACTTTTATGATAGTAGCAACTCTATGTGACATTATCAAAAATCTAAGTGAAAGTGATGGCAATAGGGGTTTTGAAAAAAAAGGGGCATTCTTTTCTTTTGTTTGTGGAAGAGTGACATTGACAAAATTGGCCTCTTATACTACAAAAGAATTCAATTCAATGGACATGGTCATCGCATTGCCTGAATCGAGGATCTCTTGGAAACAGACTTTCTACTTATACAAAATAAGGGTAAGGTCGCGTATATATTACCCGCCACATACCTCATATATAGGAAAATATTGGGTATATTGTTGTTTTGTTGTTTGGACATGGTCATTGCCTCATCGGGTATTCATTGACTTCATTTTTATTTTATTTTTTCTTTGATATGTCTAAAAGACACAATAAGAAAATGTGTACCTAAATGTTACACTCCCTTTTACCATGTCTGTTTGCCATAGAATTTTCAAACGGAAAATCAGGTGTATAAATATATGCGTGTGTGTTAAAATTAATTATAAATCAGTTTTATAATTTTATACAACAAAAAAAAGTAAAAATTAAGGGTATAGGAGTACTATTTCACGATACTATAACAAATGAAATATAATTTTAACTGTGGGTCAAAATTGAGTTATCTCAAGTCCAAAAATAAGGCAAGCTAATTTCCTAGGCAAATTGACTTCTGCGTAGGCTTTGCCAAGATTAAAACTCAAATAGGTCCAACTAAACACAAGTCGTTTGATATGTTAGCTTTAAAATAAGTTGGCGTCATCATATATTTAATTAATTAAAAAAATACTATATATGCATAATATATTCGAAACAACCACGCTCAAGATCTTGGTGGGACATAGGGTTAGCTGGAGACACCATTAAGCTTTCTTTGGATGCATGCATTGTATGTAATAAGACTCTGCAAATGGGGAAAAAGATTATCCATAATATCAATCTGACTCATTTTGGAATTTTGAAATAAAATAATCCCTAAATCAAGCGGTCGTTTCTCTAGTTGGAGGTCTAGTCATTCATACTCATGTTTCAGTTCCATATCTACCTTTCAACTTTTTTCATCTAATCACCATGATCAAATCTCTATATATTAGAAATAGTAATATTAGAAATAGAATATTCATAGCCATGGCCCATATCTAAGCAGCCCCATTTGGAATCACGAAGTTTGACAGCGCAACAAGAGCACAAAGTACCGAAGGCGTTCGACGAAATGATTTGCCTCCTTTATCCTTAATCAGAAGTTACGAATCTGAGCCTTAGAGATGAGAAACCTCTTAATATGGAACATATTAACCCTGTTAATAAGTCTATCTCAAACGAATTTGAATTAATCGAATTAGTGAGCTTTCGGATACCAGCTACAAAAGAAAAAGAAATGATTTCATCTTCTAAAAAGCTTAACAACTTAAGTTCAATTCTCTATAATGTGTTGTTTTTTCCTTTCTATATGATGATACGCTATAATTGCATATTTTAGTCGCTTATTACTGATCACGCCCAACTATGCCTTATAAAAAGGACTCTGCGGATTTTGCAAATATAACCCGAGTATTACGCCCAGGGTCGAATCCACAGAGAGTTAACCTATCAACTGCTATCTTCAGACCCACTAAGTCTTCAGAACCAGCTTCCCAAATATTCAAATCTCAGTTGAGTGTTCTTTAACAACTAGCTTGCAAATAACTAAATGGCTGTAACTAAGTAAAAATAAAGGTTGTAAACAATTATGAGAAAAAGCTAAGGCAATGATTTTCCCTATTGATGGAATCCCTTCTGTTTATGCTCATACAAATTTACCCACACATCTCTATCAATCATGACCGCTAATCTTACCGTAAATCTCTCCCGAGTAATCACAGTAATTTACTATTGCACTCTCCCGAGATACACTAGCTTACTTTATTTAGCACGATTCACTTTAGATTACACCCAAGGCTTCGTTATCCCTAATCCCGCCTTTAAACCCGCAATTATAGATTCCTCTAATAATCTAGGAGTGGTGTTGTTCAACAATACCCTAAATATGCACTCTTTTTCAAGTTATGCACACTAAATAAGCACAGCTAATTGAGGATCCTGTAAATTAACTACAACGAACACGAAGTTGAACAAATAAAGATTAAACTAGCAATTTGTATTCACATAAACAAGAAGTTCATCACCCAATAGGTTCCATCAACACCTTAGACAAGGAATTTAGCTACTCATGACTATGGAAACATAAACTAAGCTTGAATTCATCATAAAATCAAAATAAAAGAAGAAAGATGTTTAGAGTACTTTCTCACAATTGTTTTCCTTGCTAAGAAACCTAAAAAATCAATACATGCCTCTCTTGGGCGAAGTCTAATGTTTTAAATAGGGTTTAGGTCTAAAAATCCCGTAATTGACACTTTGGTCCCAGAAGTTTCTGCGTCTGCCGCGGTTCTGCCGCGGTCGCGGTAGAACCGCGGCCAAACACCATCGCGGATTCTCACAACTTCTGCAGCTGCTTCCCACTGCGGTTCTGCCGCGGTCGCGGTGAAACCGCGGTGGATCCAATTCTCTGAATCTTCGGCCTGTTTTTGCACGGGTCACTTAGGAAATTTCACAGTTGGCCTCTTTTTCATCACTTTTGACTCCAAAACTGCTCCTTAGCCGTCTTTATACATATATCACCTACAAATCATGAAAAGCACTAATAAGAGCATTTTGTCATCACTTTTAGCATTAAAACTACACAAGAAGGTGATTATTTAAGGTGTGATTATAGTCAAATTCACCTATTATCATCCATGCTGCTACCAAATGTAAAATATACCTGTGCAACAAAAATGCACAGAAGTGTAGTATGAGTACGTAATCAACGTGTACTCAGTGAGTATCCCGCCTAATCCCGAAGGGGTAGAGACGAGATGGCCAATTTCGACACTCACTAGAGGTCAATTATCAATATTCAATAATGCGAGAATAATCGTGGAGTCATATAGTAGTTCTAGTTCAGGAAGCCAGGAAAAAACAAGAAAAACACCTTCAACAATAATCAAGGGCTTCAAGGTTTATTCTTTATTATCTTATCAGTTTATATCAAGCCACGTAGGGCCAATTCCAATTTACAATTTTCAAGTAACAGATAAACACGCGCAAATCGTGCCGAGGTCGACGGCCCGCTCCAACAGAAATGTAAATTGTGCACTGTCGAGGGTCGAGCGGCACGAACCATAGATGCATCTATTCTCACCGAGGCGTTCGGCCCGTTCCATAAATAAACACATACCCTGCTCGCGAATCATCTATGCGACGCAGGCACACATAAAATACATGCTCAATCAGTCAAATAAGAACTTATCGGGGAATATTTATTCAAATAAAACCAATTATCCTTTAACAAATTAAGAAATGAAGTTTAATCCTTTTAGAAATTTACTTACCAATTCGATGTGAGTTAAACAGTTCGAGCTACCAATGGGTTCACAATTAATCCACGTGCAACATGTTTTTGGGTCCTAACTACCCGGACAATAGCATAATAGTAGCTACGCACGGACTCTCGTCACCTCGTGCGTACGTAGCCCCCACAAATAGGAGCACATAATCAATTACTTCACCTATGGGATAAATTCCCCCTCACAAGATTAGAAAGGAGACTCACCTCGCTCCGAAGACTTATAACCGGCATTCTACATTCTTCCGAAGGCTTGAACCGACGCACAATGCCTCAAAACTAGCCATTTAACGACAAACTAATGAGAACATGCTCAAATACTCGTTAACATTTCAAATTATACAAATTCCCGACTCTGCTTAGAGAAATGACCAAAATGCCCTCGGGCCCACGTGCCCGGAATCCGAAATTTTTCGAGATAAAGATTACCCATGACCTTAGGAACTCAAATATGTAATTTTCTCTTAATTCCATACTCAAAATCGTGGCTAAAATTCAAGATTATAATTTTCTAGGTTTTCAACCAAAACCTCAATATTTACTCTAATTTCCATGCTTAAACCCATATATAATTGATATATCCAACTAAAAAGTGGTGGGGATAACTTACCTCAACATTGACGACAAAACCCTCTCTTGAAGCTCCCCAAAAATCGCCCAAGCCATGAAGAAATGGGAGAAATGAACTCAATCCCACGATTTAAAACAAGGTTCTGCTTTCAGTCATTTCCGCTTACTG
>NC_031989.1:26418716-26435268 GCF_001879085.1 Nicotiana attenuata
ACCGCGGCATGACGTTTCGCGAGCCTTTTTGACCGCGGTTTCACCGCGGTCGCGGTGGAACCGCGGTCGAAGGGCCTCTCTGATTCTAACGCCCAGTTTTTATTTTTTTTTATAAATAGATTACAAAGGTCATAATTACAACAATGTCATGGGTTGCCTCCCAAGTAGCGCCTGATTTAACGTCGCGGCACGACTCATGTGAGCGAAATTAAGGTTCGCTCGACCTCTGGGGTTCATTCAAATGCAGCTCGGTCATCTCCTTAGGCTCGTTCATGCCCATATACAATTTCAACCGCTGACCATTGACTCTAAATGTACGAGAGTCATCTTCAGTAGAAACTTCCACAGCTCCGGAAGGAAACACTTCGACCACGCGAAATGGTCCAGATCACCTTGACTTTAGCTTACCTGGGAATAACCGCAGTCTTGAGTTGTAAAGCAGTACCTTGTCTCCAGGTTTGAAATTTCGTTCAATGATGTTCTGATCGTGAAGCCTTTTCATTCTCTTTTTATATAGCCTTGTGCTCTCGAAAGCCAGATACCGGAACTCCTCTAGCTCATGTAATTCCGTGACTCTCGACGTGCCCGCAGCTTCCAAGTCTAAATTCAGCTGTTTCAGTGCCCACCATGCTTTATGTTCCAGTTCTACAGGTAGGTGACAGGCCTTCCCAAACACCAACTTATATGGTGACATACCAATTGGTGTCTTGAATGCTGTCCTGTAGGCCCATAGCGCATCATCCAGCTTTCTTGACCAGTCAGTTCTTGTAGCATTTACAGTTTTTGTCAATACGCTCTTGATCTCTCTGTTGGACACCTCAACCTGTCCACTGGTCTGTGGATGGTACGGAGTAGCCACCTTGTGGCGCACATCATATTTAGCTAACAACTTCTCGAAGGCCCGGTTGCAGAAATGAGTTCCTCCATCGCTAATAATTGCACGCGGTGTCCCAAAGCGGGTGAATATGTTCTTCTTTAGAAACCTGACTACCACCTTAGCATCATTGGTGGGTAATGCAGCAGCTTCCACCCACTTGGACACGTAATCTACAGCAACAATGATGTATTTATTGCCATAGGAGCTGACGAAGGGACCCATGAAATCTATCCCCCAAACATCAAACACTTCCACTTCTTGAACTGGGTTCATGGGCATCTCGTGACGCCGGGAAATGTTCCCGGTGCGTTGACATTCATTACAGCTTTTGACCCATAAGTGAGCATCCTTGAATACCGTTGGCCAGAAAAATCCGGCCTCTAGCACCTTAGCTGCAGTCCTGATGCCTCCAAAGTGACCACCATACGCCGAAGCGTGACAAGCCTGCAAGATAGAAGATTGTTCGATCTCGGGGACGCATCTCCGGATCATGTTATCAAGGCATATTCTAAACAAGTAGGGCTCATCCCAGTAATACCATTGGCTTTCGCGAAAGAATCTCTTCCTCTGGACCGATGACAGGTCGTGAGGAACAATACCACTGGCCAGGTAATTAGCATAGTCTGCATACCAAGGCGCTTCCTGATGAGTGGTAACGAGCAGCTGCTCATCTGGAAAGGTTTCCAGAATTTCCTCCACTTCTACTACATTTTCAGCTCCTTCAAGTCGTGATAGGTGATCAGCGACTTGATTTTCAGTGCCCTTACGGTCACGAATTTCAAGATCGAACTCTTGCAGTAGCAACAGCCAACGAATCAGGCGTAGCTCGGGAGAGTGCGTCTAGTAAATTGTCGTAATTATTCGGGAGAGATTTATGGTAATAAGAGTGCTCATGATCGGTAGAGAATACTTAGGCGAAATTATAGAAGACAAAGCGGGAAGGATTCCGACAATAGGGGAAATCATAACTCTAGACCTCCTTAATCTTTTCTCTAACCCTCAGTATCGTTAGTTGTTAATTTACTATTTTAATTTGTTAGTTAAGTAGTTAAACACAAGAATCTTAATATCTATAAGTTAGGAATTGTTCAAGCTTGTCTTTTTGGTGATAGTGAACAGCTGTAGCTAAACCTTAGTTCTATGTGGGATCGACTCCGGACTTGTAAACCGGATTATATTTGCAACGACCGCATTGTCCTTTTTATAAGGCATAGTTGGACGTGATCAAATTTTGGCGCCGTTGCCGGGGAACTAACGTTGTAGTTGTAGGTGTACATATTGTAGGTTTCAAGTTTGAACTTTTATTTTATTATTTGATTTTTTTTAATTTTTTTTTATTATTTTAGTTTTATTTGTTTATTTGAGAAACATGGCATCATGGAATTATGAGAATTTTGATGTTGGTAATTCTACTTTTAATCCTCCTTATGCATATTGTGAAGGAAACCACCCAGGGCAAAATTATCAAAATATTCCTGAGAGCGAGTTTTGTGCACCAACTCAATCTTATGTGTGGAATGTGTGTGATATATGTGGTGGTCAAGATGGTCACTTTCACGGTTGTGCTTATATTTCTTACCTTCCCTCAACCCCTTACTTTGATTGTTCTTCTTTTTCTGGTGAAATTAATAGGAACAAAGAACCTAGGGAAGCTGACCTTAAGAAGCTCGAAGATATGTTAAAGTGCATTTTGGAACAACAGAGTAAATTACTACTGCGGATAGAAAGGCAGGAGGAAACTATTCACAACTTGAAAGTTCACATGAGTCAACTGGTTGAAGTTTTTAATGCTCACAAGCCAATATTGTGAATAGTATCCAAGAAGAACGTGAATTAGATACAGAAACTGATGAGCTAGAGGAGGAGGCTAGAGTAGAACACCAACAATCAATCACACTAGATTTTGAGGATGTCGATGTTGTAGAAGAGATACTAGAGTCAACCAAGGATATTGAGGATACATATTTAGTTGACTCTATTGTCATTAGTGTTGAGAATGTAGATAGTCCCAATGTTCATGTAGTTGAGCGCATTGGTCCTCACTCCAAGCATTTTTTCACATTGTGTTTAGATGATGATATGGAAATAGAGTCGTCCAAGCCATTTGAGGAGTCGAGGAATGAGGAACAAAGTGCTTACATTCCGGAATTCTTCTTGCCAGAAAATCGGGATTACACACCTCATCTAAAGGCCAAGAAGTGCAGAATACTACATTATTTTATTGGGCCAGCCAAATTCGTTCCACCACCCCAGGAGCATGATCATAGAGCAGAATCAAAACTTGGGGTCCGATTCATAAGTTCAAAGTGGAGACAGAAAGTGATTCACGTCGTGCCGCGACGTTAAATCAAGCGCTTGTTGGGAGGCAACCCGGCTTTATTGCTTTCTTTCATTTTTTTTTATTTTTTTTAATTGTATTATTTTTGTAGTGTCAATTTTTTATTTTCTAGGAGCATGGAAAGCAAAGGTATTGGAAGGATGCATCAGCAAATCAAATGGTTGGAACTAAGTGTGAGGTACCCACACGAAGGACCAAGCTTGGGAGAAGTCTGAGTACCCCATGAACGGCTAGTGCTTCGGCCTTTGGCCTACCAGGGAGTTTCTTTTACCTTCTTGTATGTATGGATGTGCATTGGGGGCAATGCACAATTTTAAGTGTGGGGTGAGGAGATTGTCTGGGTGGTTTTTCATGTTACTTTAGCTGTGTTTGTTTTTTTTAAAAGATTGGACTTTTTCTGATGACGGATCTTCTAGACAGTTTTCTTGAGGGAAGTAAGTCTAAAGAAAATACCAAAAAGATTTTTTGTTTGGTTAGGTAGTGTAGCAATTACCCCTTGGTTTTTCTTTAAACCACGGTTCTTTTCCAAGGGTTTTATTTGAACCGGGTGTAGTTAGTTTTTTTTTTGGGAATAGGAGCCATTGTGTTTTGTTTTGAAATGAAGCAATATCTCTTGACTTTGTTATGCCTTGAGAATAGTGAGTACTTTGGCTGTGACGCTTAGGCTCAGTTTTTGACTCTTGTATAAGTACCTTAAATTGTATGATCTTAAATTTGCTTAACTGCTCTGACTAGGGTGTCTTGATGAAACCAATCCTGAGTGAGTTATGTGCCATGTGTGTGTAAGGTTTTGTGTTATTCTGTGCATTGCATTTGATGCCTAGAACTTGCCCCGTGTGTTTGCAAAGCGAAATAGTGGTGTTGTTCAGTCTTGGAAGTGATATAGGCGTTTTCTTGTTGAGCCAGATATGTATATTTTACCCGCCTAATTATTATGTATCTTAGTTAACCCCTTTGAGCCTGTAATCCTGTTTCTTTGGCAACCACATTACAAGCCTTACCCATTTGTTCGAATTAACCATCTATTTGAACCATTGAAACCTCTCATGAGCACTTGAATTGTTTATGAACTTTGTAAAAGTTAAAGTGTGGGGTGGTTAGTTTGGCTTTTGAGTGGAACTAATGAAATAAGGAGAAAGGTGCACTGTTTTGAAAAAGGAAGAGTCACTTGAATTGGAAAAAAAAATATAGTTGGATTATTGAAAGAAAAAAAAATTCCTTGATAAGTGGTGGCTCTTGACGTAAGTGTGCTTAAAGAAGTATGGGGTAATATAAATTGATGTGAAGGTGGAGTTTTGGTTTGACATAAGTATGGGGTTTAAATGTTAAAATGTATGTATTAAAGTGCTTAGGAAGGTGTAGTCACTCTTATATCTAAATGTATCCTACGCGTCCCGTAGCCTACATTACAACCAAATAAAGTCCTAATTGATCCAAGATTGAATGAGCTCGATTAGTGGAGTAGTACACTACGGGCAAGCTTATGGTGCATCTTTTGTGGCATATGAATGTTATTTCTGAGAGTGAGTGAATTCTTTCTATCTTGAGTTCCTAAGTGTTCTTAAATTTATTGTGTGGAACTACTCTCTTGTGTTGTGTGAGGGCACTTGATTCATGAAGGAAAGGTAATGTCAGTGACCTCTATATTAGAGTAAGTGGGTGAGTTGTGAATAACATGTGGTACTTGTGAGTCAAATTTTGAGGTGAAGATGTTACGCTTTTGTGCTTAGTCTATTTTAAATACTCTTGGTGTGATGAGTTAGGAGAATTGTTTAAAAAGGTCGTGTCTATAAAAAAGTATAGTTTGATTGCTCGAGGACGAGCAATGGTTTAAGTGTGGGGTGTTGATGATAGACTATAATTGCATATTTTAGTCGCTTATTACACTCGAATTTACTGCACTTTAATTGAGTTTGCGCTTTAATCGCTAGTGTTTTGCACTAATTGTGTGTTTATGCCTTGTAGGTGTGATTCCGAGCTATATAGATGTTATAGAATGAATTTAAGTGATTTGAAGCTTTGAAGTCTGAGTAAAAGCTCAAGGAATTAAGCCGGGATCGTGTTCGGGGGTCAAATTTGACAATTAAGTACGAACGAAGACTTGAGGAGGCATATTGCGCACTGTCTAGTAAAATAGACATAACTTTTTGCTCAGAACTCCATTTTGGCTCCAGAATATATAGTTGGAAAGCTAACTCAAAGGGCTACAACTTTAGTGTTTTACGTTTTTCCAAATTCCAAACGGAACAGGGTGAAAAACTGCAGTTTTGCCGCGACGGCGGCAGAACCGCGGTAGAAGATGGTCGCGGACAACTGAAGAATCAGAGGGCATGTTTGGCCGCAGTTCCACCGCGACCGCAGCAAAACCGCGGCAGGAGGCAGAAATTTCAGGGACTTATGTGCAAAATACGGGATTTTAAGCCCTAAACCCTATATTAAACCAAGGAAGCCGGCCAAGAAAGGGAGGGGGACATATTTTGGACACAAATTAGACCTAAGGAGGAGGAGACACTACTTTAGGGTTAGACAACACCCTTGGAGGCAAGAACACATTGGGAGCAAGGCGGAGAATTCTTCTACGAGTTTTTCCTTCCTCTTCCTATTTTTCATTGTTGGTTATGACTTTTAGTATTGTAGTTTTACATACTATTATGAATAGCTAATTTGTTATCTAGAGTTTTGATAGAACCTTTTGTAGGTTAAATTCTTATTATGTTTTTATATAATTGAGCCATAGCTTTTCTCTATTTGTTCAACTACGTTTATATTGTGGTTGGTTGAAGAGCTCTCAATTAGCTGTGCCTATTTAGTATGCATAACTCGGGAGAGAGTGCATATTTAGGTAATTGTTAAACAACACCACTCCCAAAGTATATGAGGGATCAATAACTGAGGGTTTAAAGGCGGGATTAGGGATAACGAAGCCTTGGGTGCGATCTGAAGTGAGCTGTATTAAAAGCCAGCTAGCATAGCTCGGGAGAGTGCGTCTAGTAAATTGTCGTAATTATTCGGGAGAGATTTACGGTAATAAGAGTGCTCATGATCGGTAGAGAATACTTAGGCGAAATTATAGAAGACATAGCGGGAAGGATTCCGACAATAGGGGAAATCATAACTCTAGACCTCCTTAATCTTTTTCTCTAACCCTCAGTATCGTTAGTTGTTAATTTACTATTTTAATTTGTTAGTTAAGTAGTTAAACACAAGAATCTTAATATCTATAAGTTAGGAATTATTCAAGCTTGTCTTCTTGGTGATAGTGAACAGCTGTAGCTAAACCTTAGTTCTCTGTGGGATTCGTCTCCGGACTTGTAAACCGGATTATATTTGCAACGACCGCATTGTCCTTTTTATAAGGCATAGTTGGGCGTGATCACTATAGCTTTTTTTGAGTTATCATCCGGTGTCCGATACCCCCATTGGAGTCCGACTAAATCATAGTTCGCGCTAGAACATCTCACATCGGAAGGTAAAGTGCTCCCTAATAAAGGCGACTTCGTACCATGAGCTCGAACCCAAAATATCTGGTTAAGGATGAATGAGCTAGTACTAACCACTCTATCACGACCTTGCTGATTTTTCCTCTGTATGGCTAATTAACTTTGTTTAGATTTAGTTACTCTGCACCTTCTTGTTATTAATTATACCTCTAATTATAAGTTCTAACATCTCCATGTTGAAACTTTCTTGATCCAATCTTATCTCATATCTATACACTATTGTATCTCTACCGGTATATATTCTTAGCCTACCTATATATAAGGTGGGGTTTGTCCAAAGAGCTAATGAGTAGTAGCTTATTGAGAATTCACGTGTGGATGCAACTTTATTCTAAATCTTTCTTGATTTTAAGGAGATGAAGTAGGCATCAAATCCAAATGGACCCATCTCATGTTAAACAATTATTAGAATTGGATTAAAAAGATAGGATAAGGGAATTTATGTCATAGTCCTAATTACTATTTCAAGTTATGTAGGTAGTCAAGAAGCATGCTCTTTTCCTTTATAGATACTATACTTACAAGAATAGCCTCTTTTCCACGCTTGAATGTGATTAGCTTTTGATATTGACAACGACTCCTCCTAGGCAATTATTAATTGATAAAACAAAATATATGTATTCTCTTTATTAAACTTATAATAAGAAAGGTGCAAAAGCATATATCTAACTAACCTTTTCAAGAAAAAAAAACTGTCTTTTTCAGAGAATATACATCAACTAGAAAGATATGAGTACAAGATTTACTATTTCATTGTTAATTGAGCTTCTCGAAGGCATCCTTTTTCACTCAGTTTTTAATTTGTTATCAATCTAATTAAGATTTTCGATTGAGGAAGATATTCCACGAATACTAACAATAAACAAATCTAGGTTAAACATATACATGTCAAATATTGTTCCAATGGACTGTTATTTATCAATGGGATTTCAGTCGAACAAATAATTTAATTAGTTAAGCTTGTAGTTTTTTTTTTCTTTTCTATTTGAGTCTTTTAAAGGAATGTTGTGTAATTATTATGCATGTTTATGATACAAAAAAAAAAAAAAAAAAAACAGGTTACATGGAACTAATTTGAAAAATAAATAAATATTACTCTGAAATTAATTTGAAACTAATTCGAGATGAAATAAACATAAGGTTTGCATGAAGAAAAAATATCCCTTCAATTTATATTAAACTGTGGTGAGGAGCTCCGAGTAATTAATTTACATTGAATCATAACCTTTTCTTGGGGGTAATTCAGTGAATCATAACTTTAAGATGTTTTAATTCGGCTCGTATTTTTATAGTGATCTTTTAAGTTATACTGGCAATGATAAATGGATTAAGTAGTTGAAATACCTTCCTGCTAGCCTCTCTCATCAACTATTTATCCCAAGGTAGTTTGTGAGTAAATGGCTGGAGATTATGAGATTTTATAATTTTACTAATTGCTGCTTCAACAAGAATTTTCTTTTAATTTGAGTATATTAAAGATGGTCTTAAGAAAATATCCCAAATGTTGGAGGGTGTCTTGGCTAGCGTTTGGCTATAGATTCCCAAATTTGTTTTGAAAAATCTGATTTGACTGAAGTTTGGTTTGAAGATAAAAATGTGTTTGGACATACGTTTTCAAAACATATTTCCCAAATTTATTTTGAAAAAACATGTATATTATTAGTGTTTGTAAATATTTTGGCCCAAAACCAGCTATTTAGCTGATTTTGGAATTTTGCCAAAATATAGATAAAATCTATGGACAAACATGTGTTTGCGAAATAAAATCCAATTTTATTGGCCAAACGGGTCCTTGGTTGAATAAGAGGTTTCTTTGAACTGACTAGTCACACCTACCCACTTAACCGACCTTACATCTCCTCCTTTAAGCTCTGAGCATCCACATTTTTCCAAAGGGGAAAAAAGGGAGAATATGATGAGAAAATGTAAAACTAATATGGTGGGGCATGAAATTAAAGTGGAAATTTCTATGAATATGACTTTATTTTCAACAAGACTTTCAAATCTTTTTAATATTTCGGCTAAGAAAATGATTGAAAGAATGAGAAAGCACTACCACACTTTCTTTCTTGTTACAGCTCTTCAACTTTTTCCAACTACACAAAGTAAATGATGAGACTAATAAGTGGTGAAATAGCTAAGTAGAATATCACTTTACGTTGATCCAGACTTTAAAGTTTATTGCTTTTTATAACGATCTCAAATTAGCAATTGGGTTTATAATCAAATATTTATAAATATTTAATGAATTTTTTTAGTACATAGACACAGGGGCGTAGCTATGTTGGCCCAAGGGTGGTCAATTGACCACCCGTCGCCGAAAAGTTATATTACATATAAGGTAAAATATTACTTGTTATTGATTAAAAATAGACTTTGAACACGCTTATTAAATTTTCTGGCTTCGCCACTATATTTACAAAGACTATGCAAAAGCTACTAGGTTCCCGATAACCTGCACGTTGCCATCTAGATCCACCACCACCACTGCTACATACAATTCCAAATGATTATATGAATTTCAAGAACTGAAAGCTCATGATTGTGAGAGTCCATTATTTGACTACTCATGAATCATGATAGGAATTTGTCAAAATTATCATTGTGATAGAGATCTCTCAACCTCTTGTCAAACTCAGCTCAATAGGAATTGAGTTCTTTTTCATTTGAACACAGCAAAATTAGACGAAACGGCGGATGTGAATTTTGTGTGCGAGTATTGGTATAACTAGTAGTCCTACCCGCGCGATGCGCGATCAATATTAACAAAATATTAATTGAATTAAATTGTGACCAGGCTTATTTGAACAAATTAGATCGTATCACTTTAATAAATTTCAATTGTTATCTTATTTGTCAATGTGATATACTCAATAATAAAATCGCTATTAAATTAAAGGGACTTATATAATCATTGAATAACTTTTTTGTTCTATATTTTTCTTTATTCTATTATCCAATATTTAGTATTTTTACATTGTTAATGCAAATTTTTATTAGCATATCACTTTGTTTATATTTTTGTCTGCTTGCTTCCTTTTCGAAATATATATATATATATATATATATAAAATTAATCTTGAAATATTTTTATTTTTAATTTTATTCTGTTGTCGTTAATAATATTATCTAAATTTTCACGAATAAAACTTTTGTTAAATTAAAGTTACATAGTCATCGGATAACTTTTTTGTTATGTAATTTTTATATTATATTATCCAATTTTCATATAAGTGCATTGTTAATAGGAATTTTTATTTTTATCAGAATATTACTATGTTTAATACTTTTGTCTACCATTTGTAATATAATAGAAGATATATATTTTATTATTCTTGAAATATTTTTTTATTTTAAATTTTATCCTATTTTAATGAATAAAATTTTTATTAAATTAAAGAGAGTTGTATAGTCATTGAATAACTTTTTTGTTTTGTATTTTTCTTTTTTATATAATTCAATATTTAGCATTATTCCATTGTTAATTGAAAATTTTATTATCGTATTATTTTATGCCGTGTGGCTTTTTCTAGGCTTCCACTTGGTTTAAGGAGAGAGCTTTTTCCTCTCCTTTTAATAATATATTGATATAGATATCCTATTGTTCTCAATAATATTATATAAAATTTAATGAATAAATATTATTAAATTAATTAGGCTTATATAGGCATCGAATAAACATATTATATTGACTTCATATATCACCTTTGAATTATAGAAAATAATATGTTTGACAAATAACAAGTTACTAGTCTCACTGTACGCGCGTTGCGTGTTCCCTGTCTCAATGAGTAATATTTTGTAAGAAAATTATATATGTTTTTTATATTATGTTTGAGTATAAAATAAAGTATAAGCTTTTGAAATTGATAACTATTTGATCACACCCTACTATGTCTTATAAAAAAGACTAAGCGGTCGTTGCAAATATAATCCGATTTACAAGTCCGGAGTCGAATCCCAAAGAGAACTAAGGCTTAGCTACAACTGTTCACTATCACCAAGAAGACAAGCTCGAACAATTTCTAAGTTATAAATATTAATATTCTTATATCTAATTAACTAAATAATTAAAGTAGTAGATTAACAACTAAAGATACTACGGGTTGGAGAAACGATTAAGGAGGTCCAGAGTTATGATTTTTCCAATTGTCAGAATCCTTTCCGCTACGTCTTCTATAATTTCGCCTAAGTATTCTCTACCAATCATGAGCGCTCTGAGTGTCATAATTCTCTCCCGAGTAAGTACCACAATTTACTAGACATATTCTCCCGAATTACGCTAGCTGGCATTAAGTACGGCTCACTCGGAGCGCTCCAAGATTTCGTTATCCCTAATCCCACCTTTAAACCCTCCGTATTGATCCCTCATATACGTTAGAAGCAATATTGTTCAGTAACTACCTAAATATGCACTCTCTCTTAAGTAATACACACTAAATAAGTGTAACGACTCGACTGGTCATTTTGAGCAATTTCGCCCGGCTCGACAGTTTGAGGTCTCGAGCAGCTTCATATTGTGGGTATCGACTTGCGTGCATGGTTGGATGTTGTTTCTGGATGATTTAGAGTCAAATTGGAAGAAGGAAACTAGTTTTGGAAGCTTAAACGGTGAAAATTTGACCGGAATTGGACTTTTGAGTAAACGGCCCTGGAATGGGTCGTGGGTGATCTCAACAGCTTTGTATGGTAATTTTGGACTTAGGCGCGGGTCCGGATTCGGATTTGGAGGTCCGTAGGGTGATTTGAGATGTTTCGGCGAAAGTTGGAAAAGCTAAAGTTTGGAAAATGGGGAGGTTTGACTCATAGTTAACTTTTGTGATATCGGGTCGGAATGCGATTTTGAGAGTTGAAACATCTCCGTTATGTCATTTTGGACTTGTCTGCAAAATTTGGCGTCATTCCGGGTTGATTTGATAGGTTCCGATACGAGTTTTGAAAGTTGGAAGGTTTGAATGTTCCTAAGCTCGATTCATGGTGTGATTCATCGTTTCGGCATTGCTTGATGTGATTTGTGACCTCGAGCGAGTCCGTGTTAGGTTATATAACTTGTTGGTATGATTAGACGGGGTCCCGAGGGCCTCGGGTGTGTTTCGGATGGCTTGCGGGCTATTTTCTTCCATTTTCTGATTGCGGTTCAGCTGGTACTGGTTTTCTTCACAACGATCGCATCATCTCCTTCGCGATCGCATTGAGAAAATTAAGGCAGGCAATATTTACTCTACGCGTTCGCATGCTCTGTCCGCGAACGCGAAGGTCTGCCTCCCCCTCTAACGCGTTCGCGTTAATACGTCCGCGTTCGCGTAGCACAGGCTTACCTGGTTCCCTTCCGTAATCGCATTCTTCATTTCGCGATCGCATATCACGTTCGTGGGGCATCAGTACTTTCCTCTTCGCGATCGCGACGCAAAAACACTTGGGCAGAATATAAAAGTACTCCAGTCCGAGGATTAGCCATTTTTAACCTTTTTTGAGTTCTAGAGCTCGATTTTGGGCGATTCCTTATGGGTTTTTCAAGCAAAACGATTGGGTAAGTGTTCTTCACCTAGAATTGATTATATTCCATGAATTTATCTTCATTTTTATCATTTAATTTGTGATTTGGGTTGAGGAAAATGCTGATTTTTGAAGAAAATTCCTAAAATGAAAAATCATGATTTGAGGGGCCAAATGGTATCGGAATTTAATAAATTTTGTATAGTTGAACTCATATTGGAATGGGCATTCGGATTTTGTAAAATTTGTCGGATTCCGAGGCGCGGGACCGGGGGTCGACTTTTGGACCAATTTTTGGATTTTGAAAGATTGAGACTTTATGATCCGGAATAGTTTCTTATGTGTTTTGTTTGTGCTTTGAAGTTAATTTGGTTAGATTTGAGCCGTCCGGAGGTCTTTTCACCCGAGAAGTGCATTT
This sequence comes from Nicotiana attenuata, assembly GCF_001879085.1. Taxonomy (NCBI): domain Eukaryota; kingdom Viridiplantae; phylum Streptophyta; class Magnoliopsida; order Solanales; family Solanaceae; genus Nicotiana; species Nicotiana attenuata. Next base: position 26,431,346 of record NC_031989.1, read on the forward strand.
TAGAGTATCAGTTTGTCGTCTTTGAGGTAAGTATCTTGCCTAACCTTGTGTGGGGGACTTTCCCTTATGATTTGAGTCTTCCATGCTAATTGTAGTCTGTGCACGCGAGGTGACGAGTGTGTGCTCAGACTTATTTGTGGAAAAATTGCCTTTAGGATTCTTAGGTCCTTATGTTCACCATATGGGAAGTATTCTGTTGCGATTGAGTTATCTAATTGCATAATTTACCTTTATATGCTCCATACGATGTTGTTAGCTTTCCTCTAACTCTTACCTGCTACTTGGCCTTAATTGTGTTAATTGAATTAGTTGTTCTTTTGTTGTTTTGTTAAGGTTATTGTGCTTCTTAGTTTCTCTGTGATTCTCTTGTTGCTATGTAATTATACTCTTGGTGGTGGAACTTCCTTGTGATTGGATTGTTGGATTGTTGTTGATTCCCTTGCCGGGATGTATTGTTTATATTATCGATTCCCTTACCGGGATGTATTGTTTATATTGTTGATTCCCTTGCCGGAATGTATTGTTTATATTGTTGATTCCCTTGCCGGGATGTATTGTTTATATTGTTGATTCCCTTGCCGGAATGTTATTGTTCATATTGTTGATTCCTTTGCGGGATGTTATTGTTCATATTGTTGGCTCGGGATACCAAGAGATCCCCAGCACATATATTGAGGATACCAAGAGATCCTCGGGATACCAAGAGATCCTTAGCTCATATACTGAGGATACTGAGAGATCCCCCAAGTACTTACGTTTGGGACTACGGGACGGAATTTCGGGAGATCCCCTGTCGATATTCTGTGAGTGTAAAAGCACGAAGGGTGATGCCGTGCACTTTCTGTTTGCTGTGTATAATTGTTGTTATCAATTCAAGTGTTTTAACGGGTTAGATTCCCTTACTGCTGTGATTCTTTGTAAAGGAACCCATAGTGTCGTCAACACCTCGCCGTATATATATATATNAGGGTGATGCCGTGCACTTTCTATTTGCTGTGTGTAATTGTTGTTATCAATTCAAGTGTTTTAACGGGTTAGATTCCCTTACTGCTGTGATTCTTTGCGTTGGAACCCATAGTGTGTATATATATATATATATATATATATATATATATATATATATATATATATATATATATATATATATATATATATATNTTAAAAGGAACTTCTACTAAGTTATAAATTATTAAATCCCATGGTAAAGGTAATAATTCATTCGATGTTGTATTCTAATTGAAAATGGTACTTTCTTTATTCAAATAATTTCTAAAAATAACTTCATCTTTTCTCATTGGCTTTCCTAATTAGTTTAGGATTTGTAATTTGCTTATATTAGGTAAATGAGACTTCTTGAACATCTTGAGTGCATTTGTACGGACGTTATGTATTGTATAGCATGTGGATTTCTTTTGTTAAGAGTGGGATGGAAAATATGGGAGCACAAGGTGCCATGTGTGCTAAAGGTTCGGAAGTTGAGATTATGATATGAGAAACCGAGGATTGAGATGGTCGGGATTGTGTATTAGGCATGATGTGAGTGATTGAGTTGGCATTGCCTTCTTTATTTGGATACATTCTTACTTGTCTCTGTTCCTGTTATGTCAGTGTTGATTTACTTGGTTATCTGATTTACTTGGTGTCGTTCGTTACTACCCGTGTTGTCCCTTTATTGTTCCTGCTGTTTATATTTTGATTTCTCTTCGCTGTTGATATTACCTCGTTATCTTTATCTCGATATTTTATTATCATATCCTGTTCATTTCATTTGACCAGTAGGTGTCTTGACTGTTCCTTGTCACTACCCCACCGAGGTTAGTCTTGATACTTACTGGGCACCGTTGTGGTGTGCTCATACTACACTTCTGCACATTTTTTTTGTGCAGATCCAGGTATTGTTCGCTAGTAGCTGTGCGGATTCTTGCTGAGGAGACTCATGGTAGCCCTGCCGCTGCGTTCGCAGGCTTCGGAGTCACCTTCCTATTTTACGGTTGTGTTTAGAAATGGTAGCGAAAACTCTGTAGAGCTTATGACTTGTACTATCGGGTTTTGGGAAGATGTTCATTGTATAAGGGATTTATTTCAGAGGAATTTTAGATGTTATTATTCATTGTTGTTATTCCGCAATTATCAGCCTTACCTAGTCCTTAAGACTAAGTGCCATCACGAAACCCAACGGAGGGGAAATTGGGTCGTGACATAGGCACTGTCGATTGAGAGCTCTTCAACCAACCACAATAAATACGTAGTGGAACAAATAGAGAAAAAACTATGGCAAAACTATATTAACGTAACAGGAAAATCATCCTCCAATAGGTTCCATCAAAACCCTAGATAACAAATTAGCTATTCATAATAGTATGCATAACTACAATACTAGAATTCAAAACAAATAATGAGAATAGGAAGAAGGAAGTGAAAAACTCGTAGAAGAATTCTACGCCTTGCTCCTAGTGTGTTGATGATAGGCTATACTTACGTATTTTAGCCGCTTATTACACTCTAATTTACTGCACTTTAATTGAGTTTGCGCTTTAATCGCTAGTGTTTTGCACTAACGGTGTGTTTTATGCCTTATAGGAGTGATTCCGAGATATATAGATGTTATGGAATAAATTCAAGTGATTTGGAGCTTTGAAGTCTGAGTAAAAGCCCAAGGATTTAAGCCGGGATCGTATTCGGGGATCAACGGATGATAAAACAACAAAACTAAGACTCGAGGAGGCATATTGCGCACTGTCTAGTAAAATAGACATAGCTTTTTGCTCAGAACTCCATTTGGGCTCCACAATATATGGTTGGAAATCTAACTCAAAGGGAAACAACTTTCATGTTTTACGTTTTTCCAAATTCCAAACGGAACAGGGTGAAAAACCGCGGTTACGGTAGGACCGCGACAGAACATTACCAAAGATTCAGAGGACCATTCTGGCCGCGGCCTGGCGTAACCGCGGCAGGACGCGTAAATTTCAGGGACTAAAGTGCAAAACACGGGATTTTAAGCCTTAAACCCTATATTAAACGAGGGAGGCCGGCCAAGAGCGAAGGAGAAGGATTTTTGGAAGTGAAAAACATCATAAGGAAGGGCAAGAGGCAAGGAGGATCATTGGGCATCAATCTTTAATCTTCTTCTTTGTTCTTTTACCTTTGAATATGAATTCTTTTGTGATTTTTGTTATTTTTATGAGTAGCTAAATATTTTAGTCTAAGGTTTTGATGGAACCTATTGAAGGATGAACTTCTTGATTATGTTAATATAGTTCGCCAGTTAATCTCTATTTGTTCAACTACGTGTTTGTTGTAGTTAATTGACAGGATCCTCAATTAGCTGTGCCTATTTAGTGTGCATAACTCGGGAGAGAGTGCATATTTAGGTAATTGTTGAACAACACCACTCCCAAAGTATAAGAGGGATCTATAACTGCGGGTTTAAAGGCGAGATTAGGGATAACGAAGCCTTGGGTGCAACCTAAAGTGAGCTGTAATAAACAAAGTCAGCTAGCGTATCTCGGGAGTGTGCGTCTAGTAAATTATCGTGATTACTCGGGAGAGATTTACGGTAAAAAGAGTGCTCATGATTGATAGAGATATTTTGGTGAATCTATCTGAAACATAACCGGAGGGGATTCCATCAATAGGGGAAATCACTACCTTAGAACCTTCTCATTATTATTTACAACCCAGCATATTTAGTTTACAGTTGTTTATTTATTTACTTGCAATCTTAGTTAGTAGAAATACCATCAACTATTGTTTACAACGTTTGAGGAAGTTGATTATAAAGAATTTAGTGATTCCAACAAAGGTAATTGATAGGTTAATTCTCCGTGGGATTCGACTCCGGACTTGTAAACCGGATTATATTTGCAACGACCGCATTGTCCTTTTTATAAGGCATAGTTGGGCGTGATCAAATTTTGGCG
>NC_031989.1:26435279-26466783 GCF_001879085.1 Nicotiana attenuata
AAAAAGTGATAACCAAATGCTCTGATTAGTGCTTTTCATGCTTTGCAGGCTATATCCAATGAAAGAAGTCGATGGAGCACGTTTGGGATCAATTACGGAGAAAAGGAGGCCAATCAAACAATGACCCACGAAGTGCACCAAGCGAAGAGACAAACCAAAGCTGAACTTGGCCTGCTGCGGTCAGACCGTAACCGCAGTAGGACCGCGGCAGAACATTATTAAAGATTCAGAGGACCTCTTTGGCCGCGGTCCTGGCGTAACTGCGGTGGGACCGCGGCAGAACGCGGAAAAGCCAGGGACTAAAGTGTCAAGTCGGGAAAACTTGGTGTAAAACCCTTATAAGAAGTAGGAATTCGGCCACGTTAGGGCAGATTTGTTTTGGAGATTACTTTTGCAAGAAACACAAGTGTGAGAGATCACCCAAAAACATCATAGTTCTTTATTTCTTCTTTTTCTTGCACTTTTCCATGATGAATATTTTCGTAGTTTATCTTTACGTTGTTCTGAGTAGCTAAATACTTTAGTCTAAGGTTTTGATGGAACCTATTGAAGGATGAACTTCTTGATTATGTTAATATAGTTTGCCAGTTAATCTCTATTTGTTCAACTACGTGTTTATTGTAGTTAATTGACAGGATCCTCAATTAGATGTGCCTATTTAGTGTGCATAACTCGGGAGAGAGTGCATATTTAGGTAATTGTTGAACAACACCACTCCCAAAGTATAAGAGGGATCTATAACTGCGGGTTTAAAGGCGGGATTAGGGATAACGAAGCCTTGGGTGCAATCTAAAGTGAGCTGTAATAAACAAAGTCAGCTAGCGTATCTCGGGAGAGTGCGTCTAGTAAATTATCGTGATTACTCGGGAGAAATTTACGGTAAAAAGAGTGCTCATGATTGATAGAGATGTTTTGGTGAATCTATATGAAACATAACTGGAAGGGATTCCATCAATAGGGGAAATCACTACCTTAGAACCTTCTCATTATTGTTTACAACCCAAGCATATTTAGTTTACAGCTGTTTATTTACTTTCAATCTTAGTTATTAGAAATACCATCAACTATTGTTTACAACGTTTGGGGAAGTTGATTATAAAGAATTTAGTAAGTCCAACAAAAGTAATTGATAGGTTAATTCTCTGTGGATTCGACTCTGCGCATAAATACTCAGGTTATATTTGCAACGTCCGCGTGTCCTTTTATAAGGCATAGTTGGACGAGATCAAATTTTGGCTTCGTTCCGGGGAATTAATGGCGTTATCAATTACAATTGAAAGAAGTACAAAAATTCTTAGTGTAGTCAGTTTTCTCTATACCCAACTTGTGAATATTTGTGTAATTAATTTTTCTTACCTTGGTCTATTTTTATTGTTATTCGTGTTTATTTTCTTAGTTTTAAAAAATGGCATCATATAATGAAAATTGGTCGGATGGTAGTTGTTCATACTTTGATGACCCTTGTCCTTATTGTGGAGGACCACACTCGTGGCAAAATTGTTTAAATTCTCCCAGAAGTGGATTGTGCACACAATCTCAAACCCATGAGTGGAGTATTTGTGATAAGTGTGGTTTTTTCAAAATGGTCATTGGGATGATTGTGCTTATTTTTCCTTCCCTTCCCCAAGCCCCCACTATGATGATTCTACTTTTTGTGATGAAAATTATAGGGCCATGGGAGTTGAAGAAGTTGAGCATGGCCGAAATGGAGAGTTCAAGCTCATGTTGGAGTGTACTTGAAGGAGGAAACAAAGAACAAAGTGCCTTGGAGGAGCTTTTGGAAAATAGTCTCCGAAATGACTTGGCACTTGAAAGGTGTCACTCACAAATAGGAGAAATGCTTGAAGCTTTAGAGGTCCAAAAAGCCTCGAAAGTTAATGAGAGCCAATAACTTTCCTTAGATGTGGAAGCCGAAAATCTTTCCTTGGCACTTGATCAAAACCAAGAAGAATCCAATTCCGAGGAAGAAAGTGAGCGTTACATTGAGTATTCAAGAATTGAACATCCGTCAACCGACTCCATGAGTGTTAATGATGCCGGAAAAAAAATAGGATTAGAGTCAACCGGTGTAAATAAAAATTTGGTTGAGATTGACTCTAATCCGGGGGAAAAAGAGGATGTCAAATCCGAGAAAAATTGCAAAATGAAGGTTTGAAGTCGCATTCCAAGAATTTTTCAACATTGGACTTGTGTGGTGATATGGGAATTGATTTACACGACTCAATGAGGGATTGCAAGGAGGAAAGGCAACAACCATTCATCTTACAATTTGAGAGAACAAGGAGGCATAATGGCGTTCCTCACATGAAAGCCAAGAAGTGCAAAATGAAGTACTTAAAGCTTGGCTCGATCATCAACGTACCACCCCCGATCGCTCGAGGTCACAAGCTTGATTCCAAGCTAGGTGCCCAGTTCATATCATCCAAGTGGCGAGAAAAGTGTGTCAATTTTTTTTTCTTCTTCTAGGAGCATGGCAAGCAAAGGTATTGGAAGGATGCAACAGTAAACCAAATGGTTGGAACTAAGTGTGAGGTACCCGCACAAAGGATCAAGCTTGGGAGAAGCCTGAGTACCCCATGAGCTGCTAGTGCTTCGGCCTTTGGCCTACCAGGGAGTTTCTTTTACCCTCTTATTAGTATGGTGTGCATTGGGGACAATATACAATTTTAAGTGTGGGGTGAGGAGATTATCTGGGTGACTTTCTATGATATTTTAATTGTGTTAGTTTAATTGAATAAAAAAATAAAAAAATGAATTATGTAGACTCTTCCTGATGACGGATCCTTTAGACAATTTTCTTGAGGGAAGTAAGTCTAAAGAAAATACCAAAAAGATTTTTTGTTTTGTTTTAGGTAGTGTAGTAACTCCCCCTTGGTTTTTCTTTAGGCCACGGTTCTTTTCCAAGGGCTTTATTTGAACCGGGTGTAGTTTGTTTTTTTTAGGAATAGGAGCCATTGTGTTGTGCTTTGAATTGAAGCAATATCTCTTGACTTGGTTATGCCTTGAGAATAGTGAGTACTTTGGTTGTGACGCTTATGCTCAATTTTGACTCTTGTAGAAGTACCTTAAATTGTATTATCTTAACTTTGCTTAACTGCTTTGACTAGAGTGTCTATGAATCCAATCCTGAGCGAGTTATGTGCCATGTGTGTGTAAGGTTTTGCATTATTCAGTGCATTGCATTTGATGCCTAGAACTTGCCATGTGTGTTTGCAAAGCGAAATAGTAGTGTTGTTCAGTCTTGGAAGTGATATAGGCGTTTTCTTGTTGAGCCAGATATGTATATTTTACCCACCTAATTGTTATGTATCGTAGTTAACCTCTTTGAGCCTATAATCCTTTTCTTTGGCAACCACATTACAAGCCTTACCCAGTTGTTTGAATTAATTATCTATTTGAACCTTTTCACCTCTCATGAGCACTTGAATTGTTATGAACTTTGTAAAAGTTAAAGTGTGGGGTGGTTGGTTTGGCTTTTGAGTGGAACTAATTGAATAAGGAGAAAGGTGCACTGTTTTAAAAAAGTAAGAGCCACTTGAATTGAAAAAAATATATATAGTTGGATTGTTGTGAAAAAAAAAAAATTCTTGATAAGTGGTGGCTCTTGACGTAAGTGTGCTTAAAGAATAATGGGGTAATTTACACTGATGTGAAGGTGAAATTTTGGTTTGACATAAGTATGGGGTTTAAATGTTAAAATGTATGTATTAAAGTGCTTAAGTAGGTGTAGTCACTCTTATATCTAAATGTATCCTACCCGTCCCGTAGCCTACATTACAACCAAATAAAGTCCTAATTGATTCAAGATTGAATGAGCTCGATCAGTGGAGTAGTACACTACGGGCAAGCTTATGGTGCATCTTTTGTGGCATATGAATTTTATTTCTGAGAGTGAGTGAATTCTTTCTATCTTGAGTTCCTAAGTGTTCGTAAATTTTATTGTGTGGAACTACTCTCTTTTGTTGTGTGAGGGCACTTGATTCATGAAGGAAAGGTAATGTCAGTGACCTCTATATTAGAGTAAGTGGGTGAGTTGTGAATAACGTGTGGTACTTGTGAGTCAATTCTTGAGGTGAAGATGTTACACTTTTGTGGTTAGTCTATTTTAAATACTCTTGGTGTGATGAGTTAGGAGAATTGTTTAAAAAGGTTGTGTCTATAAAAAAGTGTAGTTTGATTGCTCGAGGACGAGCAATGGTTTAAGTGTGGGGTGTTGATGATAGGCTATAATTACGTATTTTAGTCGCTTATTACACTCTAATTTACTGCACTTTAATTGAGTTTGCGCTTTAATCGCTAGTGTTTTGCACTAACGGTGTGTTTTATGCCTTGTAGGAGTGATTCCGAGATATATAGATGTTATGGAATGAATTCAAGTGATTTGGAGCTTTGAAGTCTGAGTATAAGCCCAAGGAATTAAGCCGGGATCGTATTCGGGGATCAACGGATGATAAAACAACAAAACGAAGACTCAAGGAGGCATATTGCGCACTGTCTAGTAAAATAGAGATAACTTTTTGCTCAGAACTCCATTTGGGCTCCATAATATATGGTTGGAAAGCTAACTCAAAGGAAACAACTTTCATGTTTTATATTTTTCCAAATTCTAAATGGAACAGGGTGAAAAACCGCGGTTACGGTAGGACCGCGGCAGAACATTACTAAAGATTCAGAGGACCATTCTGGCCGCGGTCCTGGCGTAACCGCAGTGGGACCGCGGCAGGACGCGTAAATTTCAGGGACTAAAGTGCAAAACACGAGATTTTAAGCCCTAAACCCTATATTAAACGAGGGAGGCCGGCCAAGAGCGAAGGAGAAGGATTTTTGGAAGTGAAAAACATCATAAGGAAGGGCAAGAGGCAAGGAGGATCATTGGGCATCAATCTTTAATCTTCTTCTTTGTTCTTTTACCTTTGAATATGAATTCTTTTGTGATTTTTGTTATTTTTATGAGTTGCTAAATACATTAGTCTAAGGTTTTGATGGAACCTATTGAAGGATGAACTTCTTGATTATGTTAATATAGTTTGCCAGTTAATCTCTATTTGTTCAACTACGTGTTTGTTGTAGTTAATTGACAGGATCCTCAATTAGTTGTGCCTATTTAGTGTGCATAACTCGAGAGAGAGTTTTAGGTAATTGTTGAACAACACCACTCCCAAAGTATAAGAGGGATCTATAAATGCGGGTTTAAAGGCGGGATTGGGGATAACGAAGCCTTGGGTGCAATCTAAAGTGAGATGTAATAAATAAAGTCAGCTAGCATATCTCGGGAGAGTGCGTCTAGTAAATTATCGTGATTACTCGGGAGAGACTTACGGTAAAAAGAGTGCTCGTGATTGATAGAGATATTTTGGTGAATCTATCTGAAACATAACCGGAAGGGATTCCATCAATAGGGAAAATCACTACCTTAGAACCTTCTCATTATTATTTACAACCCAACATATTTAGTTTACAGTTGTTTATTTATTTACTTGCAATCTTAGTTAGTAGAAATACCATCAACTATTGTTTACAACATTTGAGGAAGTTGATTATAAAGAATTTAGTGATTCCAACAAAAGTAATTGATAGGTTAATTCTCTGTGGGATTCGACTCCGGACCTTTAATCCGGATTATATTTGTAACGACCGCATTGTCCTTTTTATAAGGCATAGTTGGGCGTGATCATGTGTTCTTGCCTTCTTATGTCGAATCTCCGATCTAATGTCGGTCTCAATGTCCAATCTCGGTCTCTCGTCTGTCTCCCATCCCTCAAAGTGGCATTTTTAGGTCTATTTATATGTGCAGGAAAAGACCTAAACGTGTAGGTAAAGTCCTAGTCAAACCATGAGACGAAATAAATCTTCAAAACTCGGAATGGATCTCGCCTCAAGCCTGGCGTCGCCAGGCATAACGCCTGGTGGAGCTGGCCTTTGCCTGGCCTCGCCAGGTCTAACGCCTGGTTAAGCTGGCCTTTGCCGGGCCTCACTAGGCTAACACCTGGTTAAGCTGGCCTTTGCTTGGCCTCGCCAAGCTAACGCCCGGTTAAGCTGGCCTTCGCCTGGCCTCGCCAGGTATAAAGCCTGCTTAAGGCCTGGCGTCGCCAGCTTTCACCTTTTCACTGTTCTCGAGCACCCTTTAAATGTTTAAGTATCCCATTTGCTCTACTATCATCTTCAATTCACCTACACATAAAATGGACTCCATTACGCGCAAATAAAGTGTAATTTATCATTAAAACATATAAAATGCAAGGCAGATAATGTACGAAACTATGTAATTATAGCCACACATTACTATTAATCCTCTATACTAATACAATTAAAGAAAACACTTTGTTCACAAAAGTTCTCAAACATTATTCAATATATTCACCTTTAATTATGTTCCAATTTTATAGTTTTGTCATTTTAATTTCATGAGTTATCGTATTTTTTTGTTAGTTTCACTAAGAATGCATAGCCCTTGAAGATTTAAGATTATTTTAACTATTTTAAAAGCTATTCTCAAGTTCATTCGAGAAGACACAAATAAGGTATAGACTTTTATTCTGATTCTATAAAGATTTATCTAATAACATATTTTAAAAATATGAATCATATGTTTTCTCAATTTATCTCCATTCAAATGTTTCAAAATTATCCATGTAGTAAGGTTTTAATTGTTAAATAAAAAGATTTTTTTTTCTATGATTTTATGTAACTCTATCGAAACGTGCGTGGGCATTAGAACATAAGTTATAGGACGAACAAATTACTATAAAAACTTATTGAATTCATTAAGTGTGTACATATATTAATTTAGTCATTTTTTATATATAATTCATTTGAAAGTCCAAAATATTTGAATTTTCTACATAATTCAAATAAAAAAATTTAATAAGCAAACTTTAATTAATTTTAAGGTCTTAAATATTATTAAATTATTTACATTGCACTTTTATTCAAGATGAATTTTATTTTTAAAAGCTAAAAATTTAATTATATTTCGTGTAGAGGTTTCATGCTTTTATTATATAAATGTAGGCTTGTAAGTTTCCTTTGCCCAAATTCGATTCTCTCTGTTGCGCCAAGACTTTGTTCAAGTCACACCAATAAACTAACATTCTCTCCCTAGAAACTCTCCTGTGCTTTCATGGAACTACCATTGATCAAACCCCCCCTCCCACCGGAACCCCCGGATAAACAAATCCAGATGGAGATAGAATTACCTCATCAGTCCTATAAGGAAATGCTCTTGGATAAACAAGAATGCAACCAAGCTAACTACTATGACATGGAACACCAATCAATCCTAGAAGGGATTAAGGGAAAACACATTGAAGGGGTCATTCCCCTATCACCGGAAGAAAAAGAAAGACTATACAAACCATGGAAATTCTCAGTAATCATCAAGGTCTTCAAAAGAAGAATGCCTCATCATATGCTACGCTCCAAACTAATTGACCTATGGAAGCCATCCGAACAGTTAATCTTGATTGACCTAGGATGGGACTTCTACATAGTGAAATTCAGCTTAGAGGAAAGCACGGTGAAAGCATTACATCTTGGCCCATGGTTTGTATCTGGCCATTTTCTTTCAGTCCGTAAATGGGAACCAAAATTTGTTCCACAGGAAGCCACACTTACTACTACTGCCATCTGGATAAGATTACCCCAGCTACCAACTGAATTCTACGACACAGTCATCCTGGAGAAAGTTGGGAGGAAACTAGGTAAACTACTAAAGATAGATCAATGTACTTCTTCCACGCTAAGGGGGAGATATGCACGCATTGCATCCAAGTTCCACTTGAATCACCAGTGGAAACATCAGTGATCATTGGAGACCATAAACAGTCAGTGATTTATGAAGGTGAGGGAACATTATGCACCAGTTGTGGTAGGATAGGCCACACGACCCTAAGATGTTCATACAGTCAACGTCCAACACTAACAGCCAACGAATCACAAGAACACCATACAACGGACACCCCACCGGAGGAGAGCCAATGGAAGACAGTTACATGCCCAAGAAGACGCAAGCAGGGACAACACAAAACAATCCCAAATACAGAAGGTCAATCACTGAAACAACACCATAATACACAAGCGGAGGAGGTCCAGGTAAATATGTTTGATGCCATTTTAGGTAAGTTCCTCCAAACCAAATCTTTTAACTACAATGTTAAAAAATAAGTAAACAGTATTCAAAAAAATTCAAAAAGGCAACAAGGCCCAACATTAAAACCTACCAATGAACCAAAATAGACAAGGCACGTGCCTAACCCAAGTCCAATAGAGCAACCCAACACGGGCTCTAAAAGAAAAGCGGGATCAAACTCTGACGACCCCACCAACCCAATCCACCAGCCCAGCTCACAAGTGGGATCCAGCCCAATTATAGAAGCCCCAATCATCACCTCAGGCAATGTTCCCAATGGGGTCGTCCGCATGCAATCAAAGGAACAGGAAGCCTTAGGCTCCACCGGTAACGTACAACTCAACCCAAAGGTCAAAGCCTACGCTTCCCCTACCACAGCTACTGCAACCTTCTCTAATGGAGAAATCCCAAGCGACAGATATGGCAATCGAGTGCCCTGTCTACAACCTTCTCCCTCTTCAACCGAAAAGACCTCAAGGTCACCTTTGTTACATCCACAATTAATGAGCAGCCAAAACCCCTAATCCCAAAACAAGGCAACCCTTCCACTATCCAAGATGTGACATTAGGAAGCTTTATGATGGGAAATCAGTCGATTAACCCCACTTCACTCTTTTCCCAAAATAGCAAAGCTAAGAAACACAAAAATGGGAAAAGACCCGACCCCAACCACCATCTCCACCCACCCATTACCACCGGACCACCAACCGGCCTCCTGGTTGGAGGTTGCCTTGCAGGGATAAGGCCTTTCATACGAATTCACTCTCGACAACAAGAGAATCACGTTGATTGTGCAGAACTCGGCGCATCTTGCGAGAGTGACAATGGAAGCCCTCAACAAAGCTTTGACAGCATTTGGACCGCTCCTATGGCAGTCGATGGCCAACAACGATAGCCCAGCCCCAATCACAGACCCACAAGCCCTAAACAACCACATACTCCAAAGTTTCCATGCACTCCCCTTCTTTCCGGACCTGATGAAGGAGGACCCAGCAGCGGAACCAATTTTCACTCAAATCATCATCCCACCAAACCACACGACCTCGAATCCAAAGAAAGAAACTTCCTCACCTCCACTACAGAACATCCATCGAGGAGTCACCACAGCACTGGAGATTCTTAAGAAAAAAGATGCTACAGAGGAACTGGAGCAGAACTACCCAGCACCAAGAATAGACTCGATAATGCTAGACTCAGTGAGGTCGATCGATTTCAGCACACAAGTGAGCGAAGTAGTAGTGGTTTTGTGCCCCAGAGCGATGTCCAAATGTGGAATGAGCTTAGTCTCAGCCCAAACTCAAGGTCCGCCGAAGCCACTACTGAACTTAACCCCTATCCTGAGTCTAAAAAGGAAGTCTCCACCCCCTCAATTGCCCAGCCTGCCAGGCCCATCGAGCCCTCAAGAGGGATCTAACCTAGCACCCACATCCCTGATGATGAACTACATCATATGGAATGTTATGGGGTAATGGTGCTGAATTCAAAAGGCACTGCCTTGAAATGGTCAAGATGCATAGGACGGTAATGCTAGTCCTGCTAGAAACCAAGATGGCTGACCACCAGGCACTAGCTCAAACCCTGGACTTCAATATGATAATTCAATCTCCAGCAGTGGGCTTGTCTGGGGGAATTGTATTCGTGTGGAAAGAGGACCTGGTAGTTGTGGAGGAAGTGGCCACTACCCCCCAAGGAATCCACGCAATGGTGAATGTAAGACCTGACCAATCTCCCTGGTTTTTCTCTGCTATTTATGCTAGTAACATCCTCTCTGAAAGAAAACTCCTATGGGAGCAGCTAATAACTATAGCAGAAACCACCAGTGAAAGCTGGTTCATTGGTGGAGACTTCAATGAAGTCTTAAAAGCTAGGGATAAGTTTGGGGAAAACCCTATAAATCTTAACCATAGTAACCAATTCTGGAATTGCATAAATAAGTGTAATCTTATTGACCTAGGATACAAAGGTAGCAAATACACATGGACCAATAAAAGATACACCAACTGTAATACTCTAATTCTGGAAAGGATTGACAGGTGTTTTGCTAACGAAGGCTGGATTAAACAGTACCCTGAGGCAAGTGTACAACACCTTCCTAGGACCCACTCAGACCACTGTCCCTTAAAAATCCAAATGGTAGGGCCCTTAGTAATAAACCAACCAGGCCCCTCCGATTTGAAACTATGTGGGTTAGTCACCTCTCTTTCCCCAATATCATCAACCAGGCCTTCAAGGACCAGCCCACCCTCCTTCAATCCATTGATGAATTCAAAAAACTGGCAACCAAATGGAACAAGGAGGTCTTTGGTAACATTTTCCACCAAAAAAACAGACTCCTAGCCAGGATCAGTGGCATCCAAAGGTCAGCTAGCTACCAATTCAGTAGCTTCCTGCAAAACCTTGAGTCTGAGCTAAACAATGAGCTGAACCTCATTCTCAAAAATGAGGAAGACTTCTGGAAGCTGAAATCCAGGATCAACTGGCTCAATGATGGAGATGCCAGCACAAGATTCTTCCACACTTCTACCCTAAATAGAAGGAGGAGAAACAGGATCCTCTACCTCAAAGAGGACAATGGTAACTGGATCACTGATCAAAAAGAGATCCAGTCCACCATTGTTGATTTCTTCACTAAGCTATACACGACCTCCCACTCTGAAGTCCCTTGGGCAACCACTAATCACTCCACTATGGAGCCTACACTGCTCCAAAGCCACAAGGCCTTTATGGACAGGCCCCTCCAAATGTCTGAAATAAAGAAGGTTGTCTTCTCCAATAAACCATTCAAATCACCTGGCCTTGATGGCCTCCACCCCTTCTTCTACCAAAAATACTGGGACATTGTGGGGGAATCTGTGTCACAATTTTGCATGAAATGCTTTAACACTTGTTCCATGGACAACACCATGAACCAAACCCTTCTGTGTCTAATTCCAAAAGTTCCCCAAGCTTCAATGCTGAAAAACTTCAGATCCATTGGTCTTTGTAACACAATTAATAAAATAGTCACCAAGATCATTATGAATAGGATAAAACCCATTATGACTCACATCATAGGCCTAAGCCAAGCAAGCTTCCTAACCAATAGAAGGGCCTGTGACAATGCCATTATTGTCCAGGAATACATTAACCATTTCAGAAAAAATGAAAGGAAGGATTGGTAGCATGATCCTAAAAGTAGACCTGGAGAAGGCCTTTGACAGGCTGGAATGGTCTTACATTAGAGACACTCTAGAAGCCTTCAACTTCCCCAAGAGACTATCCAATATAATCATGTCCTGTATAAGCACCTCATCCATCTCCATCCTTGTCAACGGAGGTAAAACTGAAGCTTTCAATCCTTCAAGAGGCATCAGACAGGGAGACCCAAATGTCCCCCTATCTATTCATACTGTGTATGGAAAGGCTCTCAAGATCCATTGACCAAGCAGTCATGCAGAACCAATGGCAACCCATTAGTATAAGTAGGTCAGGACCCAAGATATCCCAGATGACCTTACTCTCTTTGCTAAAGGCAACATTAGGAACTGTAACACCATAATGTCCATCTTACAGAGCTTCAATAACCAGTCAGGGCAAAAAATAAACGTATCCAAATCAAGAGTCCTTTTCTCTTCCAATACAACCCAGGATACATCCCAACAACTCACCAACATGCTATTCATCAAACACTCTACCTCCTTTGGGAAATACCTTGGTTTCCCCATTTTCCACAGAAGACAGACAACCTCAGATTTCCAATTCATCATTGACAATATGCAATCTAAACTGGCAGGCTGGAAAACTAAATACCTCAATATGGCTGGGAGAACAGTGCCGGCAAAGACAACTCTAAACAGTATCCCAAGACATGTCATGCAATACATCTCCCTCCCCACCAAAGTAACTAATCAAATTGAAAAAATTCAAAGGAACTTCCTCTGGGGCACCACCCCTGAAAAAAAGAAACTCCACTTGATTAAGTGGAATATAGTTACTCAAATAAAACCAGAGGGAGGGTTAGGATTACAGAAAGCTTGCCTTGAAAACAAAGCTGCTCTAGCAAACCTAGCATGGAGAGCCTACAAGAATACTAACAGCCTCTGGGCCAGAGTTCTGATCCACAAGCACTGTAACATGTCCAGACCTGCACAAGGCTTGGGACACCTTAGAACACATAAATCACCAATTTGGAAGGGATTACTGAAGAGCTGGGAGACTTGTACCAAAGCCAGTAGATGGGTAGTTAATAGAGGGAATAGGGTTAACTTCTTAAATGACAAATGGATCCCTAACCAGCCAGCTCTAAGGCAATTGATTCAAGGCCCTCAAACTCAGAATGACCTTACCATTAAGGTCGATTCAATCCACCATTTGGGCACCTGGAACACCTCAATCTTGTCATTTGATCTCCCCCCTCATATCCTAAACCTCCTTAACTCTATATTCATTCCAAGTGTTGCCACAAAAGAGGACAACCTAATCTGGGACCTCACTGCCAATGGCCAATTCTCCAACAACACTGCTTACTCCTTTTTAAGCAGGAAAACTCAGGCTATCTCTACTGATAGGGAGGAGCAATTCAGAGGAATCTGGAAGCTTCACACTCCAAACAAAATAAAACACTTCATCTGGCTCTTAACTCAAAGAAGACTGCCAACCAGAAGTTTCCTCCACTCTATTGGACTGGACTGTCCACAACAATGCCACTTTTGTGGATTCGAAAATGAGGACATTGACCATATCTTCTCCCAATGTCCAAACGTTGTTCAGTTTTGGCATACAATTCAATCAAAAGCAACAACACCTCCTCCATCCAACCTAAGCCTTAATGGCCTTCCTTGGATATCAGTTGTGAATAAAATCAAAGACATTAAGTACAATGCATGCCTCAATTGGGGCAACCTCATGCCATACTGCCTCTTTGGTTGACCAGGAACAACAATGTCTTTAACAACAAAAAGGACCCTATTAATGCTAACAACACAATTGCAAAAGCAACTGAGTTATGTGTGATGAATAACAACAAACAAGCAAAGTACAAGCACCAAGTAATGCTAAAGTGGACTCCACCACTAAGGGACTCCTATAAACTAAACACAGATGGTGCAGCTAAAGGAAATCCAGGAATGTGGGGGGGGGGGAATAGGGGGAGTTTTCAGAAACCACAATGGAAATTGGATTTTAGGATACATGGAAAACATACCCCACACAACAAACATAAGGGCAGAAATCAGAGCACTCATCAGAGATCTACAACTAGCGGAACTGAATAACCTTCTGCCGCTGGAAATAGACACTGACTCTTCAGAAACAATCAATATGCTGATTAATGGCAATTCAATATTTGACCCTCTAATTTGTGAATGCAGGTCGCTGATCCAGAGAATGGGCAGAGTGGAGGTGAGGCACACCTACAGGGAGCAAAACAGGGTAGCTGATGTACTGGCAANTCAAAAGGCACTGCCTTGAAATGGTCAAGATGCATAGGACGGTAATGCTAGTCCTGCTAGAAACCAAGATGGCTGACCACCAGGCACTAGCTCAAACCCTGGACTTCAATATGATAATTCAATCTCCAGCAGTGGGCTTGTCTGGGGGAATTGTATTCGTGTGGAAAGAGGACCTGGTAGTTGTGGAGGAAGTGGCCACTACCCCCCAAGGAATCCACGCAATGGTGAATGTAAGACCTGACCAATCTCCCTGGTTTTTCTCTGCTATTTATGCTAGTAACATCCTCTCTGAAAGAAAACTCCTATGGGAGCAGCTAATAACTATAGCAGAAACCACCAGTGAAAGCTGGTTCATTGGTGGAGACTTCAATGAAGTCTTAAAAGCTAGGGATAAGTTTGGGGAAAACCCTATAAATCTTAACCATAGTAACCAATTCTGGAATTGCATAAATAAGTGTAATCTTATTGACCTAGGATACAAAGGTAGCAAATACACATGGACCAATAAAAGATACACCAACTGTAATACTCTAATTCTGGAAAGGATTGACAGGTGTTTTGCTAACGAAGGCTGGATTAAACAGTACCCTGAGGCAAGTGTACTACACCTGCCTAGGACCCACTCAGATCACTGTCCCTTAAAAATCCAAATGGAAGGGCCCCCTAATAATAAACCAACCAGGCCCTTCAGATTTAAAACTATGTGGGTTAGTCACCCCTCTTTCCCCAACATCATCAACCAGGCCTTCAAGGACCAGCCCACCCTCCTTCAATCCATTGATGAATTCAAAAAACTGGCAACCAAATGGAACAAGGAGGTCTTTGGTAACATTTTCCACCAAACGAACAGATTCCTAGCCAGAATCAATGGCATCCAAAGGTCAGGTAGCTACCAATTCAGTAGCTTCCTGCAAAATCTTGAGGCTGAATTAAACAACGAGCTGAACCTCATTCTCAGAAATGAGGAAAACTTCTGGAAGCTGAAATCCAAGATCAACTCGCTCAATGAGGGGGATGCCAGCACAAGGTTTTTCCACACTTCTACCCTAAATAGAAGGAGGATAAACAAGATCCTCTCCCTTAAAGAGGACAATGGTAACTGGATCACTGATCAAAAGGAGATCCAGTCCACCATTGTTGATTTCTTCACTAAGCTCTACACTACCTCCCACGCTGAAGTCCCTTGGGCAACTACTAATCACTCCACAATGGAGCCTACACTGCTCCAAAGCCACAAGGCCTTCATGGACAGGCCCCTCCAATTGTCTGAAATAAAGAGGGTTGTCTTCTCCAATAAACCATTCAAATCACCTAGCCCTGATGGCCTCCACCCCTTCTTCTACCAAAAATACTGGGACATTGTGGGGGAATCTATCTCACAATTCTGCATGGAATGCTTCAACACCTGTTCCATGGACAACACCATGAACCAAACCCTTATGTGTCTAATTCCAAAAGTTCCCCAAGTCTCAATGCTGAAAAACTTCAGACCCATTGGTCTTTGTAACACAATTTATAAAACAGTCACCAAGATCATTGTGAATAGGATAAAACCCATCATGACCCACATCATAGGACCAAGCCAAGCCAGCTTCCTAACCAATAGAAGGGCCTGTGACAATGCCATTATTGTCTAGGAATACATAAACCACTTCAGGAAAATGAAAGGAAGGAATGGTAGTATGATCCTAAAAATAGACCTGGAGAAGGCCTTTGACAGGCTGGAATGGTCTTTCATTAGGGACACTCTACAAGCCTTCAATTTCCCCAAGAGACTATCCAATCTAATCATGTCCTGTATAAGCACCTCATCCATCTCCATCCTTGTCAATGGAGGGGAAACTGAAGCCTTCAATCCTTCAAGAGGCATCAGACAGGGAGACCCAATGTCCCCCTACCTATTCATACTGTGTATGGAAAGGCTCTCTAGATCCATTGACCAAGCAGTCATGCAGAACCAATGGCATCCCATTAGTATAAGTAGATCAAGGCCCAAGATATCCCATCTCTTCTTTGCAGATGACCTCACTCTCTTTGCTAGAACCAACATTAGGAACTGTAACACAATCATGTCCATCTTACAGAGCTTTAACAACCAGTCAGGGCAAAAAATAAACTTATCCAAATCAAGAGTCCTGTTCTCTTCCAATGCAACCCAGGATACATCCCAGCAACTCACCAACATGTTATCCATCAAACGCACCACTTCCTTTGGGAAATACCTGGGTTTCCCCATTTTCCACAAAAGACAGACATCATCAGATTTCCAATTCATCATTGACAATATGCAATCTAAACTGGCTGGCTGGAAAACTAAATACCTCAACATGGCTGGGAGAACAGTTCTGGCAAAGACGACTCTGAACAGTATCCCAAGCCATGTCATGCAATACATCTCCCTCCCCACCAAAGTAACCAATCAAATTGATAAAATTCAGAGGAACTTCCTCTGGGGCACCACCCCTGAGAAAATGAAACTACACTTGATCAAGTGGGATGTAGTTACTCAAACAAAACCAGATGGGGGGGGGGGGTTAGGATTACAGAAAGCTTGCCTTCAAAACAAAGCTGCTCTAGTAAACCTAGCATGGAGAGCCTACAAGAATACTAACAGCCTCTGGGCCAGAGTTCTGATCCACAAGCACTGCAACATGTCAAGACCTGCACAAGGTCTGGGACACCTTAGAACTCAAAAATCACCTATTTGGAAGGGTCTACTGAAGGGCTGGTAAACTTGTAGCAAAGCCAGTAGATGGGTGGTTAATAGAGGGAATAGGGTTAACTTTTTCAATGACAAATGGTTCCCTAACCAACCAGCTCTAAGGGAGATTCAAGGCCCTCAAACTCAAAATGACTTTACCATTAAGGTCGATTCAATTCACCAAATGGGCAACTGGAACACCTCAATCTTGTCATTTGATCTTCCACCCCATATCCTAGACCTCCTTAACTCTGTATTCATTCCAAGTGTTGCCACAAAAGAGGACAACCTAATCTGGGACCTCACTGCCAATAGCCAATTCTCCAACAACACTGCTTACTCTTTCTTAAGCAGGAAAACTCAGACTATCACTCCTGATTGGGAAGAGCAATTCAGGGGAATCTGGAAGCTTCACACTCCAAATAAAATAAAACACTTCACCTGGCTCTTAACTCACAGCAACCAGAAGCTTCCTCCACTCAATTGGACTGGACTATCCACAACAATGCCACTTTTGTGGATTTGAAAATGAGGACATTGACCATATCTTCACCCAATGTCCAAACGTTGTTCAGTTTTGGCATACAATTCAATCAAAAGCAACAACCACTCCTCCATCAAACCTAAGCCTTAATGGCCTCCCTTGTACTATTTAATATGATTATATAAGGCATCAAATAATCATTTTGGGTGCTTAATTGAACATGGATTAAATATTTTGTTTGACTAATAAGTGTAAATGCCTAATTTTTGCTCTTGTCTTTTCTTTTTCTTTACATTATAATTTTTAGAATTCTTATGTGTGTATTTTTAGGCTTTTAAATTAGATTATGTTAAATAATTTGATATGGGGGTTTAAGGATTGGAATAGTGTATTTTGACTAAAATTGAACCAAAATTGGCCCAAAATTAGGAGCCCAAAGAGTCTACTGATCCGGACCAATTGGGGCTCCCAGGAGATAGTCTAAACGACGTAGTTTTAGATTGAAACTAGGTCGTTTTGGCTAAGTAATCAAGATAAAATCCTGGCCACCTATTTTCTTTGATCCAATGGTCCAAAATTGATGTCATTTGAGGTATATAATTATAGAAAATCTAATTTTTTGGCCTCATTTTCCATACATGCCCAAGCCCTAGAACTCTTCTTCCTCTCCGCCGCCCAGCGCCGCCGCCGGAAATCGCCCACCGGCGGCGGCCAACCTCCAAGCACCCCCAAATTACACCAATCTTCTCCTCTCTTCATCCTCTACCCATATCTAAACCCCAAATCTCCGAAATCACCCTCAATTTCACTGAATCTACCTAAATTCGAAGAAACCCTAGCCACCGCCACTCTCAAATCCGGCAAGATCTAACCTCCCACACCCTGTAATACATACATAAATGGATAGATCTCGTCGAGATCTATCCTTTCCTACCTGTTTCACCCCAAAACTCCGACAAAAAACCTCACCGTCGCCGGACCAGCACCTCCGCTGCCGCGACCACCGCTAACCTCCGTCGCTGCCATTCCGCGGCCTTCTGTTTCTCTCTTCACACTAGCCTCAAGCAAGGTTTTGCTGTCGATTTTCATCGAAACTAGCCTCCAATTCTCTTTAGTCATGGTTTCGATGAAAATCGACAATAGAAGCTTGTTCGAAGCCGTACCACTGTCCCGCCATGTCTCGCTGCCCAATCGTCACTACGCCACCATTGTTCGAACACTCAAATTTGGTAAAACTCGAACCTTAATGCTTTCCTCCATGTTTTGATTTTTCTGTTTCCCGTCATTTGTTTGTAGTTTTGTTATAATTCTGTTTAGTAATCATTTCATTTAGCTTTTAATCTATTTTTTGATTTTTTTTTGTTGTTGTTGTTTGTTTAGCTTAATTGATTATGTTAGTTTGTGTCATTGTTGACGTATTTTTGCTTTGTTTTACGTCGTTTAGTTTTGATTTTAGGTTAGTATTTCTAAATGTTCGTTTTGGTTCAAGCGGATTAGTTTTAAGTACTTCATAGGTTAATACTTGTTTCTTGCATGGTTTCAATCTTGAAGTTCTCTTTCTCCTTATTGGTTAATAGTTCAATCAGTTAAATGATTTCTAGTTATTTGTTTTTGAGTAAGTGGTCTGATATTGATGTTGTTAAAATCTGAAGTTTAGATATTTTTTGTCATAAAATAGAGTACTAGTAGCTTGCTTTTTAATAGGGTGGCTGAAATGACTCCTTGGCTCCTGCTATACCAGATTTTAGGCTGTCTTTTTACCTTTTGGATAACCTTTAGCACACAAATTCAGCCCCCTTTTGGACAGATTTTTGGTGAACCAAAATCTTTCCAAAAAGTTGGCTTTTCTTTGCCTATTTAAGGGCTGCCCTTTTCTCATTTGAAGGGGACTCCATCACACTTCCATACAAATTTTTCAGAATTGCTTAAACACACAAAACATAAAAAATTTCAGCAGTTGAACACATGAAAAGTAAGCTGTAATTGTGAGCTTTGGGAGTGAATCTTAGAGTGCAAACTTTTAGAAAAGTATAAGTCTTCTTTAGAGTTTAGTTCCGGGTATCTTCTCTAATTTTCGGGCTGTTCAAACACGAATTTGCTGCTGGTTTTCTGCTGTTTTTGCTGCTGTTTGTTGGCTGTCTTCTGCTGTGTTGCTGCTTGTTCTGCTATAATCTGGAAAGAGTTGATTTGCTGAATTTTTTCTTCTTTCTGCTGTCCAGGTAACTTTCAGGCCATGTAAACTCCTAAAAATCAAGTTGGAATGAAAGCAATGGTGCCTGAAAATATTAGCATCTTCATTATTACATACTTTTGAATATTGGATAATGTTATGACTGTGTGTTAGTTATTTAAACTGCGTCAAGCATCTTTAGTCTTATGCCAAAGTTTAGGATATAATTCTGCTTGGCCCTCAGTTGTGTGGTTGTGTAAAGGGAGTATCCCTCAGTTGTGTAATTGTGTGTAATGAGTATGTATTATATTTTGAACCATGCAGTTTCATGTTTGTCCCTCTGTTTGTTGTCCAACTAAACCCTTTTTTATTCATTGACCACTGTTTGATCATACTTATGATTTCATTTTAAAGCTAAGTGGTCTCATTTATAGTGGTAGTCTTGTTTAAACAGTTAAGGTTGAATGAATATGGTTAATATAGGTTCTTCGTTTTTGCAATAAAAGAGGTTATTTTCACGTGTAATTTATTTTGGCCATTTGTTCTAAAATTGAGTGTAAGACAACCAATGTACTTCTCTTCTTGATTGAGCATGACGCTGATTTAATTGTTTTGTATTCATATGACAGTCTCTCTATTATCACGATTTAGCGTATTAAAATTCAAAGGATATTTTTATATAAGTTGTTACAATGTAAAATGAGCTATTATTTGCTAGCTTCAGTTGGCCATTTGGTTATTAGTGTTCAAAATAATAACTTTAGGCCACATAAGATGATCATCATAAGCCAAGTTAATAAATATACTAGCTGGCCCATTTTCTTAAAATAAATTCCAGCAACCCAAAAGCTCTATACAAGCTGGCCCATTTTTCCTTTTAACAAGAAGTTGGCTCATTTCTTTAAAATATATAAAGTTGGTCCAACATTTATTTGCATAATTTTTCCTAACTATAAATCTAGAAAATAATAATAATATCAGATTTTTCTACTCATTAAATTAACTCGCTTCCTTTTAATTAATTTAAACGCTAGGCAAATAGTAGGTGCGCTTTAACTTCACGGACTCACTTGTGTAGCGTGATGCTTAACATTTAATAAGTTAATTCATCAATTTCATATCATATTCAATAGTTTTAATTAATTTATAAATCTTTTGTCATAATCGCGGATTCGCTTGCGTAGCGTGGTAGTGACATTTAATAAATTTTCCCAAAAAAAAAGTTAATTTTTCCTCAAAGCACAATTGTAGCAATTTTCAAAAGAAAATAACGTGCTAACAATCGTTGTCATGACTGCGGATTCGCTTGCGTAGCACTGTTATGACTAAATAATAAATTTCATCGATCACGCATTCGCTTGTGTAGTGTGGTTATGACATCTTATTATTCAAAATATTCTTTAATTTTTCTAATAATCAAGAGATAAAAGCGGATAGGTAAAACTAGGGGTGTTCATAAAAAACCGAACCAAACCGAAAACCAAACCAAACCGACAAAAAAACCGATACTTTTTTGTTTGGTTTGGTTTTGGTTTTGAATATTAAAAACCGATCGAATTTGGTTTGGTTTTGGTTTTAATCAGAAAAAACCGAACCAAACCGACTATAGGAGTAGCTATTTCAAATTTATTATTACACCTATATATATGTATATTGTTACACGAAGTTTCAAAAATTTATGGTAAATGTTAATAGTTTGCACTTTTAATATAGTTCTTTACCTTTACATTCTAGTTTGATTGGTAGTTTCTTTTGTTTAGTGTAAGAATCGATTTCGTGTTAAAAATAATATTTTTAATTGAGTCCTTAAATTATTCATCACTATTCGATTCAATTACCATCAATATATCTTAATAAATAATAGATTTCTCAAAGGGCAATTGATTTGATAATGTTACATTGAAAATGTGGTCACCGGAATATTTGGTAGTGTATGTCTTATATTTAAGAAAAAATCGACAAATAACCGAAAAAACCGAAAAACCGACATAAACCGAATCGAGAAAAACCGACTTAATTGGTTTGGTTTGGTTCTAATATTTGAAAAATCGACTTACTTGGTTTGGTTTCTTTTTAGGGGAAAACCGATCCAAACCGAACCTTGAACACCCCTAGGTAAAACATGAAAATCATATAAATCACAGTTTGTCCAAAATTAGTTCAAGCCAAGTTTTAAGACAATAAAGCGACCGTGCTAGAACCATGGGACTCGGGGAATGCCTTATACCTTCTCCCCGATCAACAGAATTCCTTACCCGAATTTTATTTTTGCGGACCGACAAAAATACAGTCAAACCTTCCTTTGACTAGGGATTCAAATAAAAGGTGACTTGGAACACCGAAAACCAATTCCAAGTGGGGAATCTGTAAATAAAATAATCCCTACTCAAATTTATCACTTTAATTGGAAAACTCTTTAACCCACAAATCCACACACCTATCCTTTTTTCGGGGGGTAGGTGTCACGACCCCAAATACCGATCGTGATGGCGCTTATCCCATTACTAGGCAAGCCAGACCAACTATCAAACCACAACCCATTTTCACTTTAATAAATCATTTGCTAACACGGTTTAATTATCAATTATCATAATAAGTGGTTAAAACAGCAAGGTAGATATGCGGAAGTCAACAAAAACATGAAAGACTACACAGCCCACACTGATCTGGTGTCAGGAGTCTAGAGCCTCTAATACAAGTCTGAACAACCTACTACATAGATAGTCTAGAAATGCGGAAAAGTAATAAGATAGAAGGGAGAAATCAGGGCTGCGGACGCCATGCAGCTACCTCGAAATCCCCGGCAAATGCTGGAAAATAGCTGAAAGCTCTCACTCGGCCGCTCGGGCACCTGGATCTGCACACAAGGTGCAGGGAGTAAAGTGAGTACGCCAACTCAGTAAGTAACTAAGGTAAATAATGGACTGAAAGCAGTGACGAACAGTTCAAAACATATAACTTTAAAATCAGTTCTGTCATAAATTCATCATTTTCAGTTTAAAACTTTGAAATCAGTTACTTGAAAATATATCCCACAGAGGCTTATTTATAAGAAGAGTGAAAACAGTAGAAACATCATAACAGGGCCCCTAGAGAAAAGGATCACTCAGAATATGGCCCATCGAGCAGCCTCTCAGTCACTCGTGACTCAGCTTTCGTCACTCAGTACTCACTCTCAGCACTCGGCTCATTTAATCTCATAACAATAGAAATTATAGTAATCGCTGTGGCGTGCAGCCTGATCCATATATTTATAGTCGACTACGCTCACTAGGGATGTGCAGACTCCGGAGGGGCTCCTACAACCCAAGCGTCATATTGCTGCGGCGTACAGCCCGATCCAATATATATATATCGTTGCGGCATGCAGCCCGATCATAACATATACATATAATATCCTCACCATAAGGTTCTCAACCTCTCTCAGTCATTAGCCTCACAGCCTCTCGGGCATCACAACAGAAACTAGGGAACTCAGCCCAAACAGTCCTCACAATAGGAGTAGAATTATAAAACCAGTTTTAAACATTTAACAGGTAAAAACATGACTGAGGATATGCTTTTAACAAGTAAAGTGAGGAAAATAAATAAAATGCCCCTAAGGGTTTCTACAGGTCGGCACGAGGCCCCAAACATGGCATAAAGCCCATACTACAGTATAAGGATCCAAAATCCAGAATAAAATAACATTTTTCAAATAAAATACGCGGCTTAATAGTCGCTACGGGACGGACCAAGTCACAATCCCTACCGGTGCACGCCCACACGCTCGTCACCTAGCATGTGCGTCACCGCATCTATCAAATCAAGTCGAATACCGGGGTTTGTACCCTCAGTTCCAAATATACAATGGTTACTTACCTCAAACCGGTGAAAATACTACTCCGCGACGCCTTTGCCTCTCTAATCGGCCTCCACTTGCGTCGAATCTAGTCAAAATCAGAACAAATACGTCACAATATGCTAAGGGAACAAAGCCCAAGCGAAAACAATCGAAAAATACAAAAAATCCCGAAATTAGCAAAACCCGAGCCCCGGGCTCACTTCTCGAAACTCAAAAATTTTCACATCAACAGGTTCCTTATCTCCCCACGAGTTCATACATATCAAAAGTTCTCAAATACGACCCCAAATGGTCCTCCAAATCCCCAAATCAAAAATCCAAAATTCCAAGCCCTAGTTCATCCATTTTTAGTTCAAGTTTCCATGAATTTCCAGGTGGATTTCGTAATAGAATCGAGTTTTAGGTCCGAAATTCTTACCTCCAAACGTTTCTCCTTGAATCCCTCTTTAATCTCCTTCAAAAAGCTCTCAAAATGATCAACTATGGAGGAAATGAGCCCTAAAATCGTGGATGAAATGAATTAAAACATTCTGCCAAGGTCTAACTCCCCCTTCTTCGCGAACGCGGTCAACACCTCGTGTTCGCGAAGCACAAATTTGCGTTGACCAGACTTTCCTCTATGCGAACGCGATGCTTTCTCCTCCTACACCTTCGCGAATGCGACACCCCTTACGCGAACGCGATAAACAAAAGGGCCTCGATCCCAAATTACCCTACGCGATCGCGAGTGCCCCCTCGCAAATGCGATTCACTGAATCCCAGCCTTCCGCGAACACGAAGCCCATCTCGCGAACGCGAAGGCTAAATCCTGGCCTTCCTTAATTCCTTCTTCGCGAACGCGAAGAGATAATTCTCTGCAACACCTGAGCAGATTTTTTGCAACTTCCAAACTCCCAAAAATGACCCTAATGACCATCCGAAACTCACCCGAGGTCCCCGGGACCTCAACCAAAAGCACCAACACATCCTAAAACCTTATTCAAACTTGCTCCAATCATCAAAACACCTCAAAAAACGTCCGAATGACCTGAAAATTTGCACACACATCCCAAATGACATAACAAAGCTACTACGACTCTCGGAATTCCATTTCGACCCTTCTATCAAAATCTCACCTATCAACCGGAAATCGCCAAAATATCAACTTTGCCAGTTCAAGCCTAATTGTACTCCGGACCTCCAAAACCCATTCCTATCACACTCCTAAGCCATAAATCACCTCCCGAAGCTAACCTGACCGTCGGAACTCACATCCGAGCCCTCTAACACATAAGTCAACATCCGGTTGACTTTTCGAACTCAAACCTTCTTAAAAGAGACTAAGTGTCTCAAACCTTATCAAAATCATTCCGGACTCGATTCGACCAACCCGATACCACAAAACACGGATAACGAAGCATAAAGAAGCAGAAATGGGGGGAAACGGAGCGGTAACTCATGAGACGACTGGCCGGGTCGTCACATCCTCCCCAACTTAAACGAACGTTCATCCTCGAACGAGTCAAGAAACATACCTGAAGCCTCAAACAGGTGAGGATATTTGCTCCGCATCTCTCGCTTGGTCTCCCAGGTAGCCTCCTCCACGGGCCGACCTCTCCACTGCACCTTCACTGAAGCTATATCCTTTGACCTCAACTTCCGAACCTGACGACCCAAAATAGCTACTGGCTACACACCATAAGTCAGATCATCCTCCAACTGAACCGTGCTAAAATCCAGAACATGAGACGGATCCCCAATATACTTCCGGAACATAGAAACATAAAATACCGGATGCACACTCGACAAGTTGGGTGGCAAGGCAAGCTCATAAGCCACCTCCACAATCCTCTGGAGTACCTCAAAGGGTCCGATGAACCGCGGACTCAACTTCCCTTTCTTCCCAAATCTCATGACACCCTTCATGGGTGAAACCTTCAACAGAACCTTCTCGCCAACCACGCAAGACATATCTCGAACCTTCCTATCAGCATAACTCTTTTGCCTCGACTGTGCTATACAAGCCTCTCCTGAATCACCTTCACCTTTTCTAATGCATCCTGTACCAAATCAGTCCCCAATAGCCTAGCCTCACCGGGCTCGAACCAACCAACTGGAGATCTACACCGTCTCCCATGCAAAGCCTCATATGGAGCAATCTGAATACTCGACTGGTAGCTGTTGTTATAAGAAAACTCTGCGAGCGGTAGGAACTGATCCCATGACCCTCCGAAGTCAATAACACAAGCACGCAACATGTCCTCCAATATCTGAATAGTACACTCGGACTGCCCGTCCGTCTGAGGATGAAAAGTTGTGCTCAACTCAACCTGGGTACCCAACTCTCGCTGAACAGACTTCCAAAACTGGGAAGTAAACTGAGTGCCCCGATCTGAAATGATGGAAACGGGGACACCATGCAACCGAACAATTTCCCGAATATATATCTCTGCCAACCGCTCTGAGGAATAAGTAGTACAGATAGGAATGAAGTGCGCGGACTTGGTCAGCCGATCCACAATCACCCAAATAGCATCGAACTTCTTCAAAGTCCGTGGAAGTCCAACAACAAAGTCCATAGTGATCCTCTCCCACTTCCACTCAGGAATAACCATCTGCTGAAGCAAGCCACCCGGTCTCTGATGCTCATATTTCACCTGCTGACAATTGAGACACCAAGCTAAAAATCCCACAATATCTTTCTTCATTCTCCGCCACCAGTAATGCGGTCTAAGATCCTGATACATCTTCGCGGCTCCTGGATGAATAGAATACCGCGAGCTATGGGCCTCCTCCAGAATCAACTCCCGAAGCCCATCCACATTGGGCGCGCAAATCCGGCCCTGCATCCTCAACACTCCATCATCACCAATGGTCACATCTCTAGCATCATCATGCTGAACTCTGTCCCTAAAGACAAGCAAATGCGGATCATCATACTGGCACTCTCTAATGCGATCATATAAAGAAGACCGAGATACCACACAAGCTAATACCCGACTGGGCTCAGAAATATCCAACCTCACGAACCGATTGGCAATAGCCTGAACATCAACCGCAAGAGGTCTCTCCTCAACTGGAATATATGCCAAACTCCCGATACTCACTACGTTTCGGCTCAAAGCATCGGCCACCACATTGGCCTTTCCCGGATGGTACAATATAGTGATGTCATAATCCTTAAGCAACTTCAACCATCTCCGCTGTCTCAGATTAAGATCCTTTTGCTTGAACAAATGCTGAAGAGTGCGATGATCAGTGAATACCTTACAAGACACGCCATACAAGTAATGCCTCCAAATCTTCAATGCGTGAACTATGGCAGCCAACTCTAAATCATGAACAGGGTAGTTCTTCTCATGGGGATTCAACTGACGAGAAGCATATGCAATAACTCTACTCTCCTGCATCAATACACAACCAATCCCTACTCTCGAAGCATCACAATACACTGTATATGAACCTGAAGCTGATGGCAAAACCAACACTGGAGCTGTGGTCAAAGCTATCTTGAGCTTCTGAAAGCTCTCCTCACACTCGTCCGACCATACAAATGAAGCACCCTTCTGAGTCAACTTGGTCAAGGGCAATGCGATAGATGAGAATCCCTGAACAAACCGGCGGTAATAGCCTGCCAGGCCAAGAAAACTGCGAATCTCAGTTGTTGAAGACGGTCTGGGCCAACTCTGCACCGTCTCTATCTTCTTTAGATCGACCTGAATACCCTCACTGGACACCACGTGCCCCAAGAATGCCACTGAACTGAGCCAAAACTCACACTTGGAGAACTTTGCATAAAGCTTCTCCTCCCTCAATCTCTGCAGCACAACCCTCGAATGCTCCGCGTGCTCCTCCTGACTAGGCGAATATACCAGGATAACATCAATGAAAACTATAACAAATGCGTCAAGATAAGGTCGGAACATGCTGTTCATCAGATGCATGAACGCTGCTGGGGCCATATCTGGTCCTGAAGGCTGTCTTAAGAATATCCGAATCCCTGATCTTCAACTGGTGATAACTCGAACGGAGATCAATCTTGGAGAATATCCTCGCTCCCTGAAGCTGGTCGAATAAATCATCAATGCGAGGCAACGGATACTTGTTGTGCGAACGCGAAGGCTAAATCCTGTCCTTCCTCAATTCCTTCATCGCGAACGCGAGGCTCCTCTCGCGAACGCGAAGAGATAATTCTCTGCAACACCTGAGCAGATTTTCTGCAACTTCCAAACTCCCAAAAATGACCCGAATGACCATCCGAAACTCACCCGAGGCCCCCGAGACCTCAACCAAAAGAACCAACACATCCTAAAACCTTATTCAAACTTGCTCCAATCATCAAAACACCTCAAACAACATCAAATTACCCAAAACACATCGGATTCAAGCCTAAGTTTCTAAAAATCTTCTGAAATACGCTTTAGATCAAAAACCTAACCAAACCACGTCCAAATGACCTGAAAATTTGCACACACATCCCAAATGACATAACGAAGCTACTGCGACTCTCGAACTTCCATTCCGACCCTTATATCAAAATTTCACCTATCAACCGGAAATCGCCAAAATATCAACTTCGCCAATTCAAGCCTAATTCTACTACAGACCTCCGAAATCCATTCCGATCACACTCCTAAGTCATAAATCACCTCCCGAAGCTAACCGAACCATCGGAACTCACATCCGAGCCCTATAACACATAAGTCAACATCCGGTTGACTTTTACAACTCAAACCTTCTTAAAAGAGACTAAGTGTCTCAAACCTTATCAAAATCATTCCGGGCTCGATCCGACCAACCAGATACCACAAAACACGGACAACGAAGCATAAAAAAGCAGAAATAGGAAAAACGGAGCGGTAACTCATGAGACGACTGGCCGGGTCGTCACAATAGGAAAAGGGGTGTGACAATAAAAATATTTAAAATGCATGTTTAATTATTTCGCGTTAACACAATTTTACTTTAGTGATTTTATGTTCCCATAGTTTAAGTTTTTGAGTGACAATCAATTGAAGTCACCATATAAGAACGTTCTTATCAGAAAGGATTTATGTTCAATTTTTCAATTAGTATAACTTATATAAGGTAAAATATTTATTGATTTAAATTCCTAAATATTAGGATTTCTTACATAGTTTAATAAGGAACGGTTTAATATGCAAAAGTTTAATTGATTTCAAAATTCTAAATATTAGGAAAGTAGCTTAAATTACAATTTGTTCATTGTAAAAACTGTTTTAAAGGGTAAAAAAAGCTAACAACATTTCGCTAAGGACCTTCGTGTTTTTAATATAGTAATAGATAATAAATAGATAATAGATGATTAATCCCAAAGATAAAATAACAATTGTGGCATGTGATCTGATTTTCTGAAAGTCTACATGAAATCAAAAGTTGCAACAAACATTTTAATACGCCACGAACTAGCAAAACAATGACAACAAATACACTTTAGTAGTTTTTTTTTTTTGGGTACCAAACAAAATTCCCTCTTCTGGATTTACTGTTTCTCGTTTATATACTGTTACAATTCCTGCGTTATTATTGAGCGTATGAATGATCCTTGCTTCTCGCATAACTAAATTGTAAACTAAACGATTCCTTCTTTTATTTATTATTTTATATATAAAAATTCTTTTATTATTATTAGCAGTTTACAATCCAGTTCATTGAATGATCCCTACATTGATCATCAAATAACTGAGATGTATTAGGATGGGCAAAAGGGAATCTACAGGCCGAAAAGGGATTTTGTGGTTAAAATACCACGGGCTAGTTAGTTTCGGATTGGTCATTCAATAATAGTCAGCGATTGCAAAATTATTGAAAAATAGCCACTATTTTGCTGCAACACAAAAAGTTTCAGCATAATATACTGGAGATCTGTGCACATGTGTATGAACTTCCAGCATATTACGCTGGAACTCCAACACGCGAAAAGTTCCAGCATAATATACTGGAGATTGGAGCACCTGTGTATGAACTTCCGGCATATTATACTGGACCGGTATATTATACTGGAACTCCAGTATATTATACTGGACTTCCATTTTATTATGCTGGAGTATTTTCTGGATTTTGAACAGTGTTTTCGTTCAGATTTATCTTTACATAAAAAGTGGCAAAATTTCGATTACTTTTGAAACTCTGGCTGTTTTTGAATGACCACTTATAAATCTGGCTATTTTTGAATTTTTTATCGAAATGTGACCTACATTGACTGTACAAATAGCACCGTATAGCCAGTTTTCGGATTGGTCATTCAAAAATAGCCAGCGTTTACCAAGTCAATGAAAAATAACCATTATTTTGCTGCAGCAGAGACCAGTCCAGCATAATGTATTGGAGATAATATACTGGAGACTGGAACACCGGTGCTCCAAACTCCAATATATTATGCTGGGCTGGTATACTTGCTGGAACTCCAGTATATTATGCTGGAGTTCTAGTGTACTTATGCTGGAACTCCATCATATTATGCTGGAGTTCCAGCATACTTATATTGGAACTCCAGTATAATATGCTGGAGTTCAAGCATACTTATGGTGGAACTCCAACATAATATACTGGCGTATTTTTCGGGTTTTGAATAGTGTTTTCGCTCAGATTTAGCTTTACATGAAAAGTGGCTAAATTTCGATTACTTTTGAAACTGGCTATTTTTAAACGACCAGTTGCAAATCTGGTTATTTTTGAATTTCACCCACATTGACTAGTGGCATGACATGGGCTGGGCTTAACGAGTTCTCTTCTTGTAAAAATAGCACGGTATAGCCAGTTTTCGGACTGGTCAATCAAAAATAGCCAGCATTTACCAAGTCAATGAAAAATAGCTACTGTTTTGCTGCAATACAGACCGGTCCAGCATAATATACTGGAATTCGGTGCACTTGTGTATGAACTCCAGCATATTTATGTTGGACCGGTATACTTTGCTGGCTCCAGTATAATATACTGGAGACTGGAGCATTTGTGCTCCAAACTCCAGTATATTATACTGGACCAATATACTTGCTGGAACTCCAGTATATTATGCTGGAGTTCTAGTGTATTTATGCTGGAACTCCATCATATTATGCTGGAGTTCCAGCATACTATCCTGGAACTCCAGTATAATATGCTGGAGTTCAAGTATACTTATGCTGGAACTCCAGCATAATATACTGGAGTATTTTCCGGGTTTTGAACAGTGTTTTCGCTCAGATTTATCTTTACATAAAAAGTGGCTACATTTCGATTACTTTTGAAATTGGGCTATTTTTGAACGACCAGTTGTAAATCTGGCTATTTTTAAATTTCTCCCTCTCTACTTGGCTTGATTTTTAAGTCAAATATGGGCTCAAAGTTAATATCAAATGGGCCCAATAATTAAAATGGGCGTGTAAATTTCCCAAAATTTACTTGTGCCTTCAGAGTATCTCATTTTATGTGATTTTTCAGCGTATCAGGGATCGTCTAGTTACCGAGATAAGGACATTAATCTCGATATAAAATTTAAGATTATATTTATCTTATATCGGGTTGTGAGTATATCTATTAATATAATTTTTATACCCAAATGATACTAATAACTATTCCATATAAAAAAGATGAGATAGATAAACCCCTAAAATGACCTTTGTTTATCCGAGAAGTAACTAAACGACAAAGTTAATTTTGTATCTGTAGTTGTCCATATGACCTTTTGATCATATTTAGAACATTAATTAAAGTATCAAGTTACGTTAAACGAACCACATAATGTTTCTACTCTTATGATTTTATATCAAAATTATATCATTCAACCATGGCATCCCTAATTAAATGATCACATGGATGATACAAAATATCAAAATATATTAAATCACTGCATAAAATTCCTCTTGTTTTCACATTAATACCTCAAACGATATATAATAATCCACGGTCCAGGGCTCCAGGCTATTTAGCTTGGATTATTAGGATCCAATGCGTGACTCTTTTGGCCATGAAAAAAATGAAAAGCAATTCTTTTGGTTCATTCTAGGAAACAACAACAGCAACAACAATAAACTCAATGTATTTTTATAAGTGGGGTTTAGAAAGGTAGTGTATACACAAATTCTACCCCTACTCTTGAAAAGATAGAGAGTCTCTTTTTTTTGGTAGACCCTCGACTCCGGGAAGAAGGTTCATTCTAGGAACACGCACCAAAAAAATAAAAAATAAAAAACATTAACATAATTATTCATACAGGTTTTAGTTTACACAAAACTAGCCAAACGTAATTAAGTTGGCTGACTGGGATGCATAAGCAATAAATGTAATACCGTCAACCCTCTCTATAACAGTCTCGTTTGTTCCTATATCTTTTTGGCTTTTATAATGAATGACTGCTATACACCTATAACAACATTTGACGTTTAAATAATTTTTGGCTGTTATAGATATAAATTATCCAAAAATTAATTAATTTTCTTTTCTTAATATTATATATAAAAGATAAGAAATTATTCAAATTTAAATATCAAAAGATAGGTGTAAGGCGCCGGAAAATTTCGCTAAGTAATTTAAGATTTCGTGGAGCCAAGGTAAGCTAATTATATTATTTTATGTGCCGGCGAGGACTATTAATATGATGGATATCAAATGGATATGGTAATAAGTGTACGAGGAATATTATAAGTGATGTGGGGTCTAAGGAGAGGCCTAAGTCTAAATCAAGTTGGAAAATTACATGATAGACTAAAGTTCCAAATGAGTATGCACAAGAACAAACTTTGGACGAGCATATATATATATATATAT
>NC_031989.1:26466803-26520844 GCF_001879085.1 Nicotiana attenuata
GCATATATATATATATATATATATATATATATATATATATATATATATATATATATATATATATATATATATATATAAATGTTTTATGTGATGCACAACCTATCAAATGAAATAGCTTCGAGTCTAGTTTCTAATGCTTCAAACCGTTCGTCATTTAGACACTCCTACAAAAAGTTATGACAAAATTACCGAAAGCTGGCAAAATGCGATTCTGCGGCCAATTGTGCGACCGCATACCTGTTCTGCGGTCCATTATGTGACCTTAGACCCGATTTCGGGGAGTTCATTTTCCTATTTTCATAACCCGGCCCCATTTTGATAATAGCCTTTGGGGCTTATTTTGGGTCGATTTTCTGAGGATTTTAGAGAGAGGCAAGAGCATTTTAGAGAGAGAAGGAGGAAACCTAACATTCCAATCATCCAATCTTGCACCAATCCTCAAGAATCAAGAAAGCTAATCACTAGATTATTATCTATCCGGGTAAGCCCTACTCCTAAGCTTTCATGGAATAGGCTATATGTCCAAATATATTGTGAGGTTGGAAATAGGTCACGCATGTGGCACTAGGTTGTAGTATGTGTGACTAATGAACTATTTTGGGTAGTTTCTTGTTGAAATTGGTTGGGGAAAGAAGGGATTTCCATTATAGAGCATTGTAGTCTATTTCACATGTTAGGTGTTTGACAAAATTCCTAAGAGAGTTACATCTTGACAAAATTGCTAAACTTTCTCTCTAATGTTACCGTAAGTTCAAGTATGGTTGGCTCAAGATTTCCTAATTTCTAAATTTCGGTTTATTCCCTATAAACTTGATTATTCCGAATGAGGCTTATGTCGTAAGATAGATGTTCAAAGTATGGTTTGCATATTAAAATGTTATGGCTTTGAGTCGTGTTTTAAATGAAAACTAGTATCACAATTGGGTGAGAAAAACTCGATATGCTTAAGACTCATAATTGCTCATATATGGACCTAAATGCTTGATTGGGAATGTCTTGTTATTGATAATCTATAAAGATGCTTGAAAATAAAATAAGTGAATTGAGGAAGTAGAGTGTGGCCAACGTGCCAAGAATTTAAGTTATAGTTGTGGCTAGTGGTGCCAATAACACGAGAGTATGTGATAAAGAGAAATGAGCCTCGACTCAACTGTTTTAAAATGACTTCGAAAATAGAATTGTCTAAAAGCTTTTGTACTCAATTCATGCCTATAAGTGGCTGTTTTAACTAATGATGTAAATATATCCAACGTGATTCGAGTTCTTACGTACTCCGGTGTTGAAATTGTACATTGCCATTTTTGAGAAAGAGTACTTTTAAGAATAAAACGTGTATTGCTTGTTTATGATTTTGATGTGTGTTTCTCTTGTTGGTCGGTGTGCCCCATTCTTTGGGAAGAAACATGTTTGTGTTTAAAGCTTCCATTACTAATGAATTTGAGGTTTATGATTTTCGAAATATTCTATATGTTGATATTTGATAACGATCCTTGAAAATAAAAGAGGTGAAAGCGTGGAACATGAAACACGGCCAACGTGCCAAGTGAAATAATATAATTGTGGTTGATGTCTCATATGAGATGGCCTAGCTAATCGGGTCGTGATCGGACGTCATGCCATATACATGGTAGTGACTGTGTTGGAGATATTAATTGAAATTGTAATTGTGGTTGATGTCTCGCATGAGATGGCCTAGCCGATCGGGTCGTGATCGGACGCCATGTCGTACATATGGTGGTGACTGTATTGGAAAAATTATAATATAAATTGTAATTGTGGTTGATGTCTCATATGAGATGGACTAGCCGATCGGGTCGTGATCGGACACCATGCCGTACACATGTGGTGATTGTATTGGGAATTGAAATTGAAATGGTGAATAGTGTCATATCGGTACTAAAGACTTCCCCAACTTAAAAATATGGGAATTTAACTGAAAACTAATCTTGTCCCTAATTTGATATTTGGTAATTGTTCAAGGCTTTAACTGATTATTATGGTTGTCCTTACTTGCATTATTGTTCGTTCTTTTGAGAGGGTGCTTAGTCATATATACTAGTACTATTCGACAGTACTAACGTCCCTTTTGTTGGGCCGGTGCATCTTTAAATGGATGCAGGTGTTCCATAGCAGGCGGTAACGATCAACGATAGTCGTGCATCCTTTTCCCAACGGACTTGGTGAGCCCCACTTCATCCCGGGGTCATGTATCTTTTGTTTATTTTCTTATCATGTTTTGAGGTATTGCCGGATCCTTATTGCCGGCACTACTATTGTACTCCTTGTAATTATTAGAGGCTTCGTAGATATAGTGTGGGTCGTATGTCGGTGTTAGGGAAAGCCAAACAATTCATATTATGTTTTGAATCACTGCTCCACTTTAGACTATGGAAATGTATGTATTTGAGACTTTGAAAAGAAGTAACTAATAAAATGACTCGGTATTGTATACAAGATCTCCCTACTGTCTAATTAATGAAAATATGTCTTCTCTTGATCATGGGTGAGTTGGGTAGAATGTATCTAGCAGGCTTGCTTTACCGGTTTCACTCGGTTGAGCGCCGGTCGCGCTCCCCGAGTATGGGGCCTGACAAACTTGGTATCAGAGCCTAATATTTTAAAGTGTCCTAGGATGTCTCGGAACCGTGTCTAGTAGAGTCCTTCTTATCGGTGTGTTGTCGACCACATCTATAATGAGGAGGCTACCTGGACATTTAGGAACTTCACCCTTCTTTGATATTTGAGATCATGCGATAGAGCTCAAGATAGGGAACTAATTTCCTCATCATGTCTCATTTTCCAGATGAATAATCCACGAGTTCGAATCATCGAGGAGGTAATGACCCCGCCACTGAATTTGGGGAAGATTGCACAAGAGTTTGTTGGGAGAATGCGTCAAGCCGTGGAGGGGTTGGAAGAACTTGTTTCTAGGGGAAATGTCTTGTTCCTACTAATGTCACCGCACTGCCGGATCATGTCGTGAGAGCATTTAAGAAACAAAAGAGGGTTGTTGGTGCTAATGAGCCGGATTATTTGTTTTGCAAGAAGCGTCACTTGGGAGATGTTGGATGACTCTTGAAATATGTTACAGTTGTGAAAAGAGGGGGCACAAGAAGAACAAATGCCTTAGGTTGGGTACACCAATCCCGGTCTACCCGAAAGGAAGGAAGGAACATTTGGCCTCGTGTTGTGAGTATGCTCAGTAGCGTGTCAAGAGTGGTAGATATGGGCAATTCGAAGGGCCCACAAAACAGACCGATACTGGAATTGTTACTAGCGCATTAGAAGCTTGGAGGAAGGATAAGGGGGATGCCTATGATATATGCAAAAAGGGTAAATACCAAGTCAGTGAGGTAAGTCAGTTTAGTGGACCTCACCCCCGTTGTGTGAAGTGTGGGAGATATCATCCTGGAATATGTCACTATGGCACTAATGTATGCTACAAGTGTGGTATGGCGGGTCACCTTCAAAGAGATTGTTATTTGTCTCGCCAAAGCATGGGCATGGGTGTTGCACATACAGCCAGTTCTACAGCTACTACATCCATATTGCCTCCCCCAACCCGATACACTATAACGCCTACAGGGCGTGGAGCAGCTAGGGGTGGTATTCAGAGCTCGGGAGGGCCCAACGTGTTTTATGATATGATGAGGTGTCAAAAGTCGGAAGCTTCTCCAGGTGCAGTTACAGGTATATTGACTTTCAATCTCATGATGTGTAGGCTCTTGTTGATCCCGGTTCCACTTTGTCATATATCGCTCCTTTAGTTGCTATGGTATTTTCGGATAGAACCGGAGCGACTTTATGAGTCATTTTTTGTATCCATTTTTCTTTAAACGAAACGTATCATTTGTGGAGCCTCTTTATCATAATTATCCTACTTACAACCTCTTGAGGCATTGAGTTCTATAATGACTTCTCTAAATTGAGTTATAACCCTAGGCTACTACTTCATGCTTGCTTCCCTATATTCTCAACAAGGGACTATACCTGATGAATTTCTTACAAATCCTTTTGATGCAAATGGATAACATCTGCTCACTTGGGCTTATGCAAGCATTGTAAAGTTTACCTATGCGGTGTCAAGTTCAATGTAAAGTAGCCCAGTGTTGACATCCTTCTTGAGCCACTCTTTTTCTCTCTCTGATGTATGTGACTCGTATGGTTTGAACAGTCAATTTACTTCTTTGTGTATATTATAATGAATCCTTTTCACCGTCTAGTAATATGAAAGCATATTGATTTATAAGACAAGTTCGTCTTATCTCTAGTCCTCTCATGTAGGATCAACTATTGGCAAGAGTTAAGCTGTCAGAATGATAATAGTCTCACAAGTGTTCAACTTCTTTTTCTACCTCATGAGTTTGTGGCATATATTTCTTGTGTCAAATACTGTTAAGAGTGTAATGCAACTTCATGTATTTTGAAACACATATCATATCCAGGGTGCCAGAATAATCTCATTTCGAGTTAAACTGTTTTTCCCTACATTCCATGAAATGACTGGTGTCACGTACTTGGCTATTTCTCTTTGAGGCCTACTATTGCCGAATAAGGCACATATGGAATGAAACAATTGTTTTTGTCCTTTTTCATGACTTATAGTCTTCCAAGAATAACTAACGCTAATGTCTTTATCCTCCCGATCATGCCTCCCATATATCACATGCCTAAAATGGCTCACTTCTTTTACATCTTAAGATCATGTACATGGTCCCTACATTATCAATGCATACTAGGAAACTCTATGCCTCATTTATCAAATCAATGATGTCATCACAATGAATAATCATGTCAGTGTCATCAGTAGTAAGCTTCATGTCTCTTAGGATATATAGCCTCACGAAATACTCTGCTCAGTACATTGATAGATTCATGAATAATTCTAGCCCAATCTCGAACCTAGTTGTTCCTTCTTGTAGTAATATATGGGGGTTGAAAGTTCAAACATGTCAAAGAAGAAGCATCATCCCGTGAACAAATATATTGGATAGGAAGTTTTATGGTAATATTCAAACTAGCATATCTTAGAGTAATTGTTGGCAGCCACCAAAGGTTTAGTTTAGGGTGTTCAGCGTAGGGATTTAGAGTTGAAGAAAGTGAACAGGTTATTCTCAAGATCTTCTCTATGAATATATTGGGTGGATTGTTGAGGAAGGTAAAGTATGTGTAGTCACATTAGGCCTTATGAAATCTCGAAGGAAATAAGCCAAACTATAAGTATGATATTTTCCCTATTATTGTCCTTCGTGTACCCGGTGTTTCATGCGTCTATGTCTAAGGAGGTAGCTGGAAATCCTTTGTCTATGTTCCGTTAAAGCTAGTGAAGGTGATGTTATTGGATAATTGGCCTATGAGAGGTACCTAGTTGTCATCCCTATTAGATAAGTCTGGGAGATGAGACTGCCGTTAATGGGTTAGGGCGAGTTCTGTGAGTCGAGAAGGTCGCCTTGAAGGCCGAAAGTATTGTAGAAAGAAAATATTTTCGCTTGGTTGGATAGAAAGTGGTTGAGATTTGAAAGGTACTTTCTATGTGTTATGATTTAAATATGTGCAGCTCATGTTCAGATATCACCCTTGATAATATAATGCCTGTAATATTGAGATCAGTGTTGTTGATATACATTGTGATGCTTTGTCGAGTTGTGGATGTGTTGTTAGAATGGTTTTGGTAATTCTCTAGCAGGTGGATAGGCCCAATTACAAAGGAGACTCTGCCGAAATTTCTGAAAAAATTTAGAGTTAGTCAAAATTTAGGGACTTGAGGTATGTGAGAAAAGAGATATATTATGTTAAGTGTTTGGGGCGGACTCTACTTCTCATTCGAGGACGAATAATCCCAAGCGGGGGAGAATGTAAGTCCCGGAAAATTTCGCAAGTAATTTAAGATTTCGTGGTGCCAAGATAGGTTAATTATATTACTTTATGTGCAGACGAGGACTATTAATA
This sequence comes from Nicotiana attenuata, assembly GCF_001879085.1. NCBI lineage: Eukaryota > Viridiplantae > Streptophyta > Magnoliopsida > Solanales > Solanaceae > Nicotiana > Nicotiana attenuata. Next base: position 26,472,753 of record NC_031989.1, read on the forward strand.
TGATGGATATCAAATGGATATGGTAATAAGTGTACAAGGCATATTATAAGTGATGTGGGGTCTAAGGAGAGGCCTAAGTCTAAGTCAAGTTGGAAAATTACATGATAGACTAAAGTTCCAAATGAGTACGCACAAGACCAAACTTTGAAGGAGCATATCTACATATATATAAGGAGTTATGTGACGAAGAACCTATCAAATGAAAGATCTCGAGTCTAGGTTCTAACTCTTCAAACCGTTCGTCATTCAGACACGCATACAAAAAGTTATGACCAAGTTGCCGAAAGATGGCAAATGCAATTCTGCGGACAATTGTGCGACCGCAAAACAATTGTGCAAACCGCAAAATGGTCGCAGGCCTGTCCAGTGCAACCCAGTTCTGGGCATCAGTTTTGCGGTCCGTTGTGCGATCGCATACCCGTTCTCGGTCCATTATGCGACCGCAGACCAGAGTTCGGAAGGTTCATTTTCCTATTTTCATAACCCGACCCCATTTTGATAAATAGCCTTTGTGGCTTATTTTGGGGCGATTTTCTGAGGATTTTAGAGAGAGGCAAGAGAATTTTAGAGAGAGAAGGAAAAAACCTAACATTCTAATCATCCAATCTTTCACCAATCCTCAAGAATCAAGGAAGCTATTCACTAGACTATCATCTATCCGGGTAAGCCCTACTCCTAAGCTTTCATGCAAGAGGTTATAAGTCCAAATATATTGTGGGGTTGGAAATAAGTCATGCATGTGGCACTATGTTGTAGTCTGTGGGATTAATGAACTATTTTGGGTAGTTTCTTATTGAAATTGGTTGGGAGAAGAAGGATTTCCAATATAGAGCCTTGTAGTCTATTTCACATGTTAGGTGTTTAACAAAATTCCTGAGAGAGTCACACAATGGGAATCCTTCTAAGTATTAACCAATTTTCACTATCTTCCTATAGATTATTATTGCTAGAAGTGTTGGTGCATTGTAGTAACTTAAGGAAAGCTCAAACAAGGTATGTTGGCTAAACTTTCTCTCTTATAATCGAATTCCATAATGTTATCGTAAGTTCAAGTATGGTTGGCTCAAGAGTTCCTAATTTCTAAATTCCGGGTTATTCCCTATAAACTTGATTATTCCGAATGGGCCTTCTGTCGAAAGATAGATGTTCACAGTATGGTTTGCGTATTTAAATGTTATGGCTTTGAGTCATGTTTTAAACGAAAACTAGTATACCAATTGGGTGAGAAAAACTCGATGTGCTTAAGACTCCTAATAGCTCATATGTGGACCTAAATTCTTGATTGGGAATGTCTTGCTATTGATAATCTTTAAAGATGCTTGAAAATAAAATAAGTGAATTGAGGAAGTAGAGTGTGGCCAATGAGCCAGGAATTTAAGTTATAGTTGTGGCTAGTGGTGCCAATGAAATGAGAGTATGCGATAAAGAGTATGAAATGAGCCTCGACTCAACTGTTTTAAAATGACTTCGAAAATAAAATTGTCTAAAAGCTTTTGTACTCAATTCATGCCCATAAGTGGCTGTTTTAACTAATGCTATAAAAATATCCAACGTGATTCGAGTTCTTACATACTCAGGCGTTGAAATTGTACATTGTCGTTTTTGGGAAAGAGTATTTTTAAGAATAAATGGTGTATTGCTTGTTTATAATTTTGATGTGTATTTCTCTTGTTGGTCGGTGTGCCCCATTCTTTGGGAAGCATGTTTGTGTTTAAAGTTTCCATTACTAAAGAATTTGAGGTTTATGATTTCCGAAATATTCTATATGTTGATATTTGATAATGATCCTTGAAAATAAAAGAGGTGAATGTGTGGAACATGAAACACGGCCAAACGTGCCAAGTGAAATAATATAATTGTGGTTGATGTCTCATATGAGATGGCCTAGTTGATCGGGTCGTGATCGGACGCCAAGCCGTATACATGGTGGTGACTGTGTTGGAGATATTAATTGAATTTGTAATTGTGGTTGATGTCTCGCATGAGATGGTCTAGCCGATTGGATCGTGATCGGACGCCATGCCGCATACATGGTGGTGACTGTATCGGAAAAATTGTAATTGTGGTAGATGTCTCATATGAGATGGCCTAGCCGATTGGGTCGTGATCGGACGCCATGCCGTACACATGGTGGTGACTGTATTGGGAATTGAAATCAAAATGGTGAATAGTGGCATATCGGTACTAAAGACTTCCCCAACTTAAAAATATGGGAATTTAATTGAAAACTTATCTCGTTCCTAATTTGATATTTGGTAATTGTTCAAAGCTTTAACTGATTATTATGATTGTCCTTACTTGCATTATTGTTCGTTCTTTTGAGAGGTGCTTAGTCATATATACTAGTACTATTCGACAGTACTAAAGTCCCTTTTGCCGGCGGCCCTGCATCTTTAAATGGATGCAGGTGGTTCCATAGCAGGTGTTGTTGATCAGCGATAGTCGTGCATCCTCTTCCCAGCAGACTCGGTGAGCCCCACTTCATCCCGGGATCATGTATCTTTTGTTCATTTTCTTATCATGTTTTGAGGTATAGCCGGAGTCTTGTTGCCGCCACTACTATTGTACTCCTTATAATTATTAGAGGCTCCGTAGATATAGTATGTGTCGTATATTGGTGTTGGGGAAAGACAAACAATTCATGTTATGTTTTTAATCACTGTTCCACTTTAGACTATGAAAATGTATATATTTTCATAGTCAGATATTCCGCGGCCGCGCTTCATCTCGGGATCATGTATCTTTTGTTCATTTTCTTATCATGTTTTGAGGTATAGCCGGAGCCTTGTTGCCGCCACTACTATTGTACTCCTTATAATTATTAGAGGCTCCGTAGATATAGTATGGGTCGTATATCGGTGTTGGGGAAAGACAAACAATTCATGTTTATGTTTTGAATCACTGTTCCACTTTAGACTATGAAAATGTATATATTTTCATAGTTAGATATTCCGCGGCCGCGCTTTTCCATCACGGTCAGCGGTAGAACTTGTGCTCAAATTAGCCTCTCTGAACTTTACTGTCGCGGGTCGCGTATTTGTGGACGTCTTAGCGGCGGTCCTCACGCGGCCGCGTATTTTGTCCACTCTCCACGCTCCAGTTCCCAGCTTTGGATTTGTGCAAGTTTAACTCCTTCATGAGTTGATTATGGCTTCTTTGCCTCATTTTGACCAAAACCTGCAAGAAAGCACACTAAGTCAGTTTTCGAGAATACCTTTACGCATTTTCGACCCAAAACATAAGCAAAAGATAGCACCTAATAGGTTAAAATCCATAATTATCAGCTTGCTTGACCGGGTTCACTCGATTGAGCGTCGGCCGCGCTCCCCGAGTTTGGGGCGTGACAATATGCATATTTCACTAGTTAAATATTGAAGAAAGCTAATACATTATTAATAAATTCATAACTAAACGTATAAAGATTTAAACTCTAAGGCAAACATTTTAAAGCTACCTAGAAAAATAAATTCTTTCAAGATTGATAGAAGAACTTTGAAATTGTAGCTTGTTTTGTAGATTTATTCTCTTACTAGCGATATAAAATTTGAATTGGCGAAGATTTGTACCCGATTTTTCAGCAAAAAGGTATCCAATGGCTTTCCCTTGAAGACAATCTAAGAGCTACATTTTTTATCTAAATATCTTTTGGGATTTGTCCCATGAAAAAGATATCACGTGCAAATCTTCAAATCTTATATCTTATACAGGATAGAAACTTTATTTAATGGAAAATATTGTGTGCATATTTTTAAAACTATTATTTGTAATCTTAATAATTTTATATGGCTGTCATCCAGGGGTAATTTTACAATAATATTCTACTATAAATATGGTTATTGTTGTTATAGACAAAAAATTATTATAGAGAGGTAAAATATAACTTAAAAAATCAGTTCTGAAAAAAACTCTGTTTTTATAATGAATAGTTGTGTTCAAAACCACAAGCGAGAAAAAGATCAAAATGGTCCTTAATTTATAGGGATTGGACTATTTTAGTCCTATTTTAGTAGTCTGCTCGTGTTTCTCAATGTTCCGCACGAATCCCTGTTGCTAATCAAAATTTCTGCTGTAGTTTCATCGCCTGTATCCATGTCGGTATCATACCTTCGGCGTTGTCTACACACCCGTATACCCCTTCGCTGCCTTTTCACAGAATCTTCAGCTAATTCAGAGCCAACCTCAACCTCAACTTCAACACCCAATTTGGTTTCAGACGCACTTTTCAAATCTAGAGTTTCAGAACTGATTTCAAAGCAGCACTGGTCTCAACTCAAGGACCTAATTAAACCCATTAACCCAACTTCTTTTCTTCAACAACTTTTTGATTCTGGGTTTGATTCTGCCTCCATTTTGCCATTCTTCAGGTGGTCTCAACATGGTTATCAGGTTTACCACCCTCTTGACCATTTATTCAAACTGCTTATTTTGTTAGTCAATGATAAAAGATACCCAAAGGTTCGATCTTTATTGCATGATTTTGTTAAGTATGGGAAAACCCATACGGTTTCTTCTGTTTTTCATACACTCTTGACTTGTAGTGATAATGTTTGTGCTAATTCTATTATTGTTGACATGTTGGTATTAGCTTGTGTTAATAATGCTAAGCTGGATTTAGCTCTGGAGGCTTTTAATAGAGCTGGAGATTATGAATTTAAGTTATCTGTGTTTTCGTGTAAACCGATGCTTAAAGGGGTGGTGAATGAGGGGAAATTTGAGCTAGTAGAGCTTTTGTATAAGGAGATGATTAGGAGGAGAATTGAGGTTGACGTGTACACGTTTAATATTGTAATTAATGGGTTGTGTAAGGCGGGGAAGTTGAATAAGGCTAGGGATGTGATGGAAGATATGAAGGTTCGGGGGATTATTCCGAATGTGGTTACTTACAATACGTTGATTGATGGGTATTGCAAGAGGGGTGGGGATGGGAAGATGTATAAAGCTGATGCATTTTTGAGAGAAATGTCGGAGCAGGGGGTGAGTCCAAATGAGAGAACTTATAATACTCTTATTGATGGGTTTTGTAAGGATGACAATGTCGGGGCAGCTATGAAGCTCTTTAAAGAAATGCGGTTTCAAGGGATGAGACCGGACATTGTGACGTTTAACTCGTTAATTAATGGGCTCTTTGGTGATGGGAAAGTTGATGAGGCTCTTGGTTTACGTGCAGGAATGGTACGTTTGGGGTTGGAGCCTAATATTCGGACTTATAATGTACTGATAAATGGGTTTTCAAAAATGAAGATGTTCAGAGAGGCTAAAGAGTTGTTTGATGATGTTATGAAGCAAGGGTTAAATTTTAATGTACTTACTTTTAATACAGTTATTGATGCTCATTGTAAGGCTAGCAAAATGGAAGAAGCAGTCGCACTTCGTGAGTTGATGTCGAACAAACTGATTTGTCCTAACATTTCGACATATAATTGCTTATTGGGTGGTTATTATCGAGAGGGAAATATTGAAGCAGCAAAAAAGCTACTGGAGGAAATGGAGGAGAAGAGTGTGAAGGCTGATGTAGTAACTTACAATATTCGAATAGATGCAATGTGCAAAAGGGGAGAATCAAGAAAGTCAGTTAGACTTCTGGATGAGATGTCTGAGAAAGGGCTGATCCCAAGTCATGTGACTTACAACACTTTGATGGCTGGCTATTGCCAAGAAGGAAACCCCAAGGGAGCTGTTACTATTAGGAAAAGAATGGAGAAGGAAGGAAAGCAACCAAATGTCGTCACTTACAACGTCTTGATTAAAGGTTTCTGTCAAAAAGATAAGTTGGGAGAAGCAAATGCTTTTTTGAATGAGATGTTGGAAAAAGGATTGGTACCCAATAGAACTACCTATGACATTATCAGAGAAGAAATGATAGAGAAGGGATTTGTCCCGGACATAGATGGACACCTCTATAATGATGTTGTCAATTGTTAATTATGGCCGAGAATTTTGATAGTGGTCTAATAGACTCATTCCGTCATTGCTTTTGGTACCCCGTATTCTGTCATTGTTATTTCACACTTAAACTACTTTTTTGAGTACTCTGCTCTTCGAGAGGGAGCGAAAACTTTTGTGGCTCTTGGTTCCAGAGCAATGCAGGTGTGTGCTTTTCTCCTCTTGACACTCTTTCTCTCTTTTGGTTAGAGTAGTTAAAGATACTAGTTATATGGAGATTATCTCATCTTCATAACTTTTTTTGTGTACATCAAGGATTGGTTAGTCATATTGAATGGGTGCAACTCAATGGAGGATGTGTCTGCTTCTCTTTTGCGCCACAAAAAACAATCTTCTGTGCTCAGACATAGTCGCAACTGATGCAAAAGGTGAAATTAGATAACAGTTCTTTAGTTCTTGTTTTTTCATTTTCTTCGTGCAATCCTTCTATGTGATTATAGTGAGATATACGTCATAATGGTGTCAATGGATGAGCTGTTATTTCCGAGAAATGATGGTTGATTTCATCCAATATTTGGTGATGTTAATTTCGCTGTTGAGTCTTTACCACTAAAATCTGTCAACTGATGTATAATATGATACACAACATATTAATGTACTCAGGTCCCTGAGTATCATGTAACAGTTGAATTAGTTTTGCGAGGGGTCTGTGATGGATAGATTAATGTTCTTGACTCAATACAAGATTAAACTGAAATACTGCTCAAATGCATGGAAGAAATAGAGTTGTTGTGAGGAGCCATGCATGAATGTCAAAATAAAATGGTAATTTGAGCTCTTGGGGAGATTGTTTGCCCTTGTAGGAAGGTTCAACTTTATAAGAACCTTAGATAGATGGTCGTTTAGACATGATGCTAGCTCTGAGTTAATTGAATCATTTAAATGATGAACTGTAAGTATAAAGATCCAAAAGATAAAGTATGCAGATAACTGAGGTTGCTGATATTGTCCTAGAAACTTACCTGCAATAGTTTGAGACTGTCTTTTTTTATCAATATAATCATTACTTACCTGTTCAAAGAAAAAATATCTGAAAGAGTTTGAATTGTTCTTCCATATTCTTATTTTATTCTCGTGGAAAAAAGGTTTATACAATAAATGATTTGCAAGTCATGTGTACTGTCATGCTTACAATATTTAGATGCTTACAAAATTTACATTTTTGGTGTAAGAGGAGGACCATTGTGCAGGACATAGGAAACATCCGGACCTTATGAGCTTCTTTCACTCATAGTAGGAGACATCCAGGACTACTTGTACATTTTCAGCCACTGCATATAAATGCAACAGAAATGAATAACACCGTAAACATTGAACACTATTGATCTAATAGGAAGCGTGTTACTATCTTCATTTTGCTACTAGGAATTCCAGTTTGTAAATGATTTGATTTAGATGAAACTGGTATTCCCTACTCATTCTTTCTCTTTAATTCAAGAGTAGGTAATGTTTTCGGGGCTTATGGTGGTGGGAGTTGGAATGAAGCTGCATAGCATTGTCGGAATATGACTTCTAATTTAGTTTTTGTTTGTTTACTAATTGTATGGGCGAAAAACTTCACGTCATATATTTGACATGGTCAACAGAGATAAAGCCTTTGAAGGTCCATGACGTGTCGATCTAACCCAAAGGTCGAGGTCAGATTAGGAAGGCAAATTGTCGTCGAGGACGAGGTGGCTCGACAGAAGACGAGGACAAGGACGAGTACCCGACCTCAGTACGCAGTAATGGCTAATTTAAGGATTTTGATTTCCTAAAGGAATATTCTAGTGAATATTCCTCTCTGTTGTACTATCTAAGGTTTTATGGCCCATGTACCCTTATAAATAGGAAGAGATGAAGTTCTAGAAAGGGGATCGGACATTTCTGTAAAGAACAACATTGACATTCTCTGTGAAGATTCTCTCTTTATTGAATACATACAAAGTTTACCTTTATACTCCTTTTCTTCTATCTTTCTCTCCCGATCCAAGAATAATCGGAATATTTAATTGCTTATCATCATCCATCATTGTCAGGAAGCTCAGTGGAAAATCTCACCCTTGTCGGGTGAACCTTGTTCTATTTATTACTTAAATGCCATTTATTACTATCTTTCTCGTTCTTAAGCCATTATTGCTCTAAGACACTCTTATCTTACAACACACATATGATACTCTCCATAAAAATACTAGATTTGCTACTCGGATATTAATATTGACTTGGATTAACCCGTTTCTCTATAAATCTAATTGTATTTAAACCTAGATCTAAATTTTGGGTTATACAGTTCGGCGCCTTGTGTGGGAATTTCTTAGTCAAATTTTTAGTTTCCATTTAGATCTACAACTTTCGTGACTTGTTAACCTAACGTGCTGTAAAGTTATCCTTTCTCTTTGCGTATACAAGGATTCCATGGCAAGTAACCAAGGAAACAGAGCAAAGCAACGGACAATGTCCTGCTCAACCTTATGAGTGCCATCGACGAAGGGTATGACACCCAAGATGAGGAGGTAACCCCTACGGCCTCCCCCAGATTAGGGAAGTCGCGTACACCCTTCTGCAGCACCACTAAACCGAATGGGAAGGGGGCTTCCATGTCCGCGGGAGAGGGAGCGGCACCTGCCATGAAAAAGCTCCTCGAAGCTTGCTGACCGACACTCTGGTCAGCGTAATAAGCAAGCAAGCCCCATGCACGACCACGGAGACCACTAGGACCCATGCAGCACAACGTAAGAACGAACAAGATGAGCTACCCGACCCTCCTACTTCAGGTAACACTCATACAATTGTTTGACAGTGCAGGTTACAGCATCCTCGCCGCCGTGCTAAAGAGAATGGAGGAAATTGAAAACAAGAACAAGGCGCTCAAGGAACAAATAAAGGAGCACCAGGAACGGGTAGACAAAGTGCCCCCAAACTGCTACCAAAAAGAGACGCCGACAGGTTTGTGGAACAGCCATATAGGGAGGAAGAGACTCCTCATGCCATACCAAAAACTTTCAAGATGCCTCCGTGCCTCCGAATCTACGGCGGAACGACTGCTCTCGAAGACCATGTGACTCACTATGTCACCGCCATAAAAGGCAACGACCTCACCGAAGAACAAGTGTCCTCCATCTTGTTGAAAAATTTAGGTGAAACCCTCACAGGAGGGGCGTTGACGTGGTATTCGCAACTGCCGGTCTATTCCATAGAAACATTCGAGGAGATGGAAGACAAGTACGTGACGGCACATGCTAGGGCCAAGAAAGCTGAAACGAGGGTGAATGATATCTTCGCCATCAGACAATCCCCGGGAGAGAGACTACTGGACTTCCTAGCCCGATTCCACAGGGTTAGGATGACTTTACCAAACCTCTCTGAAGGAATGCCGTAGTAGCCTTCCCAAACGAGCTGAACAGAGAAGGCTCAAAGGCGACCAGAAAGTTACTGAGTCGATTGATGAAGTACCCTCCGGCTACCTGCGACGAGATCAATGCTTGCTGTGCCGAGGTCAGGGCAGATGACGAAGACCTCAATGGGCCAACCCAACAACTCACCTCAGTACAATCCGAACCCCGGAGGGAACGCATGGACAACGCGAGGAGAGACCCTCCGGTATAGAGATCGGACAGAGATCGGCATCAACCTTACATCAAGGCACCTGTCCCCAACTTCCGCCGACGAAGACGACACTTCTAGGACGAGATCAGACATTCACAAAAACGATCAAGGTATGCGCCCCTTACTATCTTCTCATAACTTTTGTGTGTCACCTACAGAGGTGGTCTACACACTCGAGAAGCTCGGAACAAAGGTGAAGTGGCCACCAAAGATGAGGTCCGACCCAAGCACCAGGAAGTCTGACGCCTTCTGTGAGTTCCACCAAGAACGTGGACACAAAACGGAAAATTGCCACGCTCTAAGATTAGAAGTAGCGAACCTGCTGCAGCAAGGACACCTCAAAGAATTACTCGGCGACAAAGGCAGGAACACCTTAGCAAGGGGTCGAGAACGCCCAGGCCCACCAAAGCGGCCCTCGCTCGCTCGTACCATCAACATGATTATTGGTGGCAGTGACGACGCCTCCATCAACGGCATCAAGTTCACCGCCACCCCCAAACTCAAGAGATCAATCGCCCATGAATGGTATGACAGCGTCGAAGAAAGTATCATCTTCGACGAGTCAGATGCCGGCAGTTTGACTTTCCCTCACAATAATGCACTTGTCATTACTTTACGAATGCTTGATACTGATGCTAGGAGAATTATGGTAGACGACGGAAGTGGAGCGTGCATCATCCATCCTCGACTCCTCGTATTGATGCGACTTGAGGATAATATAGTGTCGTGCTGTATTACACTAACCGGTTTTAACAATGCAGTTGAACGAACTTCCGGCAACATCATACTCCCCGTCCTTGCCGGTGGGGTGACGCTGGAGACCACATTCCATATCATGGATCAGGTTACCGCATACAACGCCATCATAGGTCGGCCATGGATACATCCCATGAGGGTAGTCCCCTCCAGTTTGTGATCAAGTTCCTGACCCCCTGGGAAATATTCAGTATACGACGGAAATAACACACTTCTCCGGAATGCTATTGGATCGCCCTGGACGGTACGTCGACCCAACAAAAGAAAAAAAAGGAAAAAGAAGCATAGCAATCAGCAGGGTCGAGGTCCCTGCAGGTCGAAGCTAAAGATACCGTTATGGACCCAGAGACGGTTAAAGCCGTAGGGTCGACCATAGAGGACCTCGATCCCGTCCTACTAGACTACATCGACCCCAGCAAAAAGGCCTACATCGGCTGCAGGCTCCAAAATCCAGGTAAATTTAGTCAATTCTTAATAGCTAATGCAGATTTGTTTGCCTTTAGCCAAGCAGATATGCCCGTTTTTGAACATTTTCGTGACTAGCCTTTGATAGGTAGCTCCCGCGTTCTTCAACCCGAATGGCATGACCCTGTAGCAGTACGTTCCCCTGTGAGTGATGAACGTAGTTTTCTCTTGGGCATCTTCCTCCATGAGTATCTGGTTGTAGCCTGAGTAAGCGTCTAGGAAACTTAGCAACTCATGTCTTGTTGTCACGTCGATGAGCTGGTCGATCTGTGACAATGAGAATGAATCTTTTGGGCAGGCTTTGTTCGGATCGGTGAAGTCCATGCACATCCTCCAGTTTTCGTTCTTCTTTTTGACCATTACCACATTGGCAATCCACTTGGGGTACTTAGACTCCCTAATAGAGCCATTGGCCAATCATTTCTCTACCTCCTCGTGGACGGCTTCGTTGATGGTGGGGTTGAACTTTCGCCGGACCTGCCTTACTGGGGTAGTAAGGGTCGACATTTAGCTTGTGCGTGGCTATCTCTTTGGGAATACCGGGCCTATCTGCATGGCTAAAGGCAAACAAATATGCGTTAACTATTAAGAATTGGCTAAATTTACCTGGGTTTTGGAGTTTTCAGCCGATGTAGGCATTTTTGCTGGGGTCGCTGTGGTCTAGCAGGACGGGATCGAGGTCCTCTATGGTCGACCCTGCGGCTTCGCGGAGAGAAAGGATAACTTTACAGCACGTTAGGTTAACAAGTCAGGAAAGTTGTTCTTCTGAATGGAAACTAAAAATTTGACTAACAAATCCCCACACACGGCGCCAAACTGTATAACCCAATAATATAGATCTAGGTTTAAATGCAATTAGATTTATAGAGAAAAGGATTAATCCAAGTCAATATTAATATTCAAGTAGCATATCTAGTATTTTTATGGAGAGTATAGATGTGTGTTGTAAGATAAGAGTGTCTTAGAGCAATAATGGCTTAAGAACGTGAAAGATAGTAATAAATGACATTTAAGTAATAAATAGAACAAGGTTCACCCGACAAGGGTGAGATTTTCCACTGAGCTTTCTGACAATGATGGAGGATGATAAGCAATTAAATATTCCGATTCTTCTTGGATCGGGAGAAAAGATAGAAGAAAAGGAGTATAAAGGTAAACTTTGTAAGTATTCAATAAAGAGAGAATCTTCATAGAGAATGTCAATGTTGTTCTTTACAGAAATGTTCGATCGCTTTTCTAGAACTACATCTCTTCCTATTTATAAGGGTATATGGGCCATAAAACCCTAAATAGTACAACAAAGAGGAATAATCTCTTAGGAAATCTAAATCCTTAAACTAGCCGTTACCGCGTACTGAGGTCGGGTACTCGTCTTCGTCTTCTGTCGAGCCACCTAGTCCTCGATGTCAATTTGCCTTCCTTACGTGACCTCGACCTTTTAGGGTCAGGTCGACACCTCATGGCCTTCAAAGGCTTTATCTCCGTTGACCTGGTCAAATATATTACGTGAAGTTTTTCGCCCATACACTAATGTCTTGGATTTCTGATTGAAAATTCTTGTTCTTATCTATTTATTTCATTTCCTCAAAATAAAATTAAGAATTATAATGGACCCCTGTTAAATTTTTTGAATTATTATCTGTCCCTGATGGCCTGATCTAATGTCAGATTGGTCTTCACTGTATTCTAGCTTGCCCATTGGAAATCATAGTATGTTACTGTTGCTATTATGTTAACCAATAAATTATGCTTGGATGAATCCTCATCAAGGTCTTATTGACCTATGTAAGTAGTTGGGTCTTTCCTTTTTGGGTTCAGTGCCTGGAATAACATTTTAGGCTGACAGTTACAGTGATGATTTGGCATTCCTCGGGCATTTCAAGAAATATGATTTTGTGGTGTAGTTTGCAAAATTTGAAGCGTGCTAGAGGCCCGTGATTAGGGGTGTTCATGGTTCGGTTTGGATCGGTTTTCCCCGAAAAAGAAACCAAACCAAGTAAGTCGGTTTTTCAAATATTAGAACCAAACCAAACCAATTAAGTCGGTTTTTTCTCGATTCGGTTTATGTCGGTTTTTCGGTTTTTTCGGTTATTTGTCGGTTTTCTTAAATATACGACATACACTACCAAACACATATTTCGGCGACCACATTTTCAACGTAACACTATCAAATCAATTGCCCTTTTAGAAATCTATTATTTATCAAGATATATTGATGATAATTGAATTAAATAGTGATGAATAATTTAAGGACTCCATTAAAAATATATTATTTTTAACACGAAATGGATTCTTACACATAACAAAAGAAAACTACCAATCAAATTAGAATGTAAAGGTAAAGAACTATACTAAAAGTACAAACTATTAACATTTACCATAAAATTTTTGAAACTTTGTATAAAAATATACATATATATAGGTGTAATAATGAATTTGAAATAGCTATTCCTATAGTCGGTTTGGTTCGGTTTTTTTTCGGTTTTTTTCTGATTAAAACCATAAACCAAACCAAATTTGATCGGTTTTTAAAATTCAAAACCAAAACCAAACCAAACCAAAAAGTATCGGTTTTTTTTGGTCGGTTTGGTTTGGTTTTCGGTTTGGTTCGGTTTTTCGGGTTTTTATGAACACCCCTACCCGTGATTGAATATTTTTCCTGGATCCTTGACTTGTTGATGACCACGTTCCACAATGTGATTTATGGTGAGCGACATGCCAAGGTAACTTTTGTCTGGCTAGGGTTGAGTCTCATCAATCTACATGGCAAGACATTTTGATTTGATCAGGTTTTTGGAACAATACTATGTATCGAGATCTCGATGAGAAAGTTAGAGAAAGATAATAAAGAGTATTGTTGAAGAGAATTGTGCGACTGAAGTAGGAGGCACTCTTTGTTACTTTTTCAAGAGAAAATGCAGGAGCGAAGAAGGGAAGCGTTGATGTTTTTCTGGTGGAAAATTGGTATATAATTTCTCAAATCTGCTTATTCTAACCTGATGCTTCTTTCGTGGAATCACCAGGAATGGAATCCTCTTCTTTTTCTTTTCTTTTACCCCTACTAATCTATTTGGTACTGTAAAAATGCATGAAAGAACTATCCAACCAAGTTCTGAAATCCCCATTGCTTGTGTTCCCTCCGTAGTTCTTTATTACTTTGTTATGTTACTCGCTTCCATTGCACTGTTGTTATTGCTTGTTGCTTTATTCTTTCCGTTTCTTTAGCTGAGGCTATTTTGGAAATAGCCTCTCTGCCTTTATAGGATAGGGGTAAGGCTGCGTACACACTATCCTCCCCATACATCATGTATGGGATTAAATTGGATTTTTTGTTTTTGTTGTTGTTGTATTTACTATTTTTCATATAGACTGAAATAGAGAGCGCACTAATTCCCATCCCCCAAAAAAGGTCATGTGTGTTGTTTGCTTCTTGGTAAAGTTTTGGCGGGCGTAACCTAGAAGATTACAAAAGATAGAGTATCATTTTAAAATCTAATTTCCATTATGCTTTGACCTTGTTCATGATAAGTTCTCACATCGTTTGATTGTAGAACTGTTGTATTTATCAACAGAACTTCACAAAATTATTACTCATTCAATTTAATATATGTCGAACAATTGTTATTTGCGACATGCTTTTGACCAAAATATTGTCTCTAGAAGCTTTTACTTATTTTTTAGTCGAGATATCTAGAAAATAGTTAAAATTTACAAGTGGTCATTCAAAAATAGCCACAGTTTCAAAAGTAATCGAAATTTAGTCACTTTTCATGTAAAGATAAATCTAGATGAAAATAGTGTTCAAAATCTGGAAAAATACTTCCGTATAATATACTGGAGTTCTTTCATAAGTATACTGGAACTCCAGTATATTATATCGGAGTTCCAGTTTAATATACCGATCCAGCATAATATATTGGAGATTGGAGTACATGTGCTCCAATCTCCAGTATATTATACTGAAACTTTCCGTGTATTGGAGTTCCAGCATAATATGCTGGAAATTCATACACAGGTGCACGGATCTCCAGTATATTATGCTGGAACTTTTCGTGTTGCAGCAAAATAGTGGTTATTTTTCAATGATTTTGCGAACGCTGGTTATTTTTGAATGATCGGTCCGAAAACTGGCTAGCCCGTGTTATTTTTACCTCTTTATGGGTAGATAAAACAACAAACCCATTCTGGTAATGAGGGCCTATTAGAAGAAGTTCTAATGTACTCTTAAACCGAATGTTCTTCTTGAAATTACAAACAAACCCCTCCTTTTTAAATCAAATCTCCAAATTGTATGAGAAAAAAAGAGAAAGAATTATTTACCTCATTCATCTAATCTAATCCACGCTTTAAGCATTTAATAATCCCTACATCCAGAACAAATAATAAAGTCCAGTCCTAACTCCTATCCTAATCTATCTTTTTCGCGCCATCCGTTGCTACCCTTATCCAATTCAACAAACTTTGACATTATTTAAATATTAAAATGATTACTATTCGATTAGATATTATTTTGAATATCTAACTGAATGATTTGTAATTAGAGTTGCAATCAGTTAGGCTGCAATTCCATCTTTACTCTACAATCTTACAAGAAAACCCTCTATCATTCAGAATTTACGAGTTTAGTCAACTTGAGCAAAATTTTAGAAGTGCCAAAAAATCTATTTCCTATAAATTATTTTTCCTCTCTTGCAATGAAAATTATGCCAAAATTGATGACTCTTTAAATTTCCATTTGATTCATGTTTCAAATTCTCTTACTCTGCTTTAGAATTTGGATTCTAAGTATAAAAGCACTAAGTGCAAATACAAATGAGCATTTTAATTATATTATTAATAAGTTTTGCTACCGGAAGGGAAATTTTGGCGTAACCGGTAAAGTTGCTGATACGTGATCAGGAGGTCATGGGTTTGAGCCGTGAAAACAGTTCTTACAGAAATACAGGGTAAGGCTGGTCACAGGTTCGAGCTGTGAAATAGCCTCTTACAGAAATGTAGGGTAAGGTTGATCACGAGTTCGAGCCGTGGAAACAGCCTCTTGTAAAAATATTGGGTAAAAGTGTGTATGATAGACCTTTGTGGTCCGACTTTCCTCTGGACCTCCTGCATAGAGGGAGCTTAGTGCACCGGGCTGTCTTCTTTTTTTTTTTTGCAGTCAAAGACTAGTTAGGAATTTCTGATATAAAGACTTAAAACTTAAAAAGGATAAACATTAATATAATTTTCTTAAAAGGGAGATACTCATATAGTATTCCACAGCTGTGCATTACAATTGGCATCGCGAACATTCTTCTCGCCTTCAAACTATCCTGTACCAGTTCAAAATCACCTTTCAAAGGTTGAGTAACGTAATCCTCTTCTCCTCCTCCCAAAATAACTTTCTGGTTTCTCCTTATTAATCTCTTCCTTAATTATCTCCACCTACCATTTTTGTCTTTGTCCTTTATTATCTTCTTTCCTATTTTTGGCTTACTGATTTCTGCTTCTTTTTTCCTCCTGTTTCCCTATATCTCAATCTGCTCTGGTATTGACAACCTTTGATCATTGTCTCAAAGAAAGATTTTGCTTTTTTGTGACAAACCCATATCTTGAAATCACATTTCTAACGTTGTTGTTTGTATTCTTTTAGGAGATTCCAAGGTGGGTTTTTTTGGGTTTGTTGCTGATTTTACTTTCGACAATGAATTTGAGGTTTCTCTAGTTAGGAATCAATCTATGATATCTGTTATTTCCACCACTCTTTTAGGCATTTGTCTTCTTCAATCTTTCTCTGTATTGTTCCTCTATCACTTCTATGTTTTTTCATGAAGACACTTTTGGAAACACCGTCTGAATAGAAGCTTTCTTTTATTGAAGAACAAAACATCCTATTTGATTGTCCCAAAAGTACATATTGGCATTTCTGAGATCACAGAATTGAGGTGCTATTGAATTTATAGCCACAATATTGAAGAAATATGTCAGCTTTAAGGCAGAGTGCTAGTTCATCTGCATCAGAAGATGATCAAAGGTATGCAGGAATGGATGAAAAGAAGAGGAAAAGGATGATTTCTAACAGGGAATCCGCGAGGCGCTCGAGGATGAAGAAGCAAAAGCTTCTGCAAGATTTGACTGGGGAAGTGAGCAGATTACAGGCTGCTAACAAGAACATTGTGGCTAAAATTGAAGAGACCACAGAGAGATATACAGTTTGTACTGCACAGAATAATGTGCTGAGGGCACAGGCAAGGGAATTGGATGATAGGCTGAGGTATTTAAATGATGTTATTAATGACACTGGTTTGGCTGTGGATGCTGCTGATCCTTTGCTGAAGCCATTGCAGATTCCTTGTTCCATGCAGCCCATTGCTTCTTCAGGCTTGTTTAAATTTTGACGTCGATTTGGTTGTCTTTAATGGCTAGTTGGATACCTTTGCTTCCATTAGTCCATATATTAGTAGTGGTTTCTTTAATGGTAATGTCATGTTAGTTATGTCTTTGGTGGTTATGCTTTAGTGTATGCTGTGTCTGCTTACTCTTTGAACCATGTATATACCTGGAATTATCTGGGAGTTGTTGAATCACATGTTTCTATCTTGCTTGCTGGTCTTTTGTTTATGATGATATTAACAATAAGGGATAACGGATTTGTCCTGTCATGGCTGATATTGAGAATCAGGGGATGATCATAGTGAAAGCTATCATGATTTAACTAGTATTACACTAGCCACTCAGTCCTCCTTCTTTATCCATTCTTAGGAGCGGTAACTGATATTGAGAATTCAGGGATCATAGTGTAAGCTATTTATTGACTAGTATTGCACTGGCCACCCGATCCTCCTTCTTCATCCATTCTTGAGGAGGCAACTAGTTTGGGCTTGAGGAGCAGTAGTAGTTATTATTGTTGTATTGTCAATGCTACCGAGAGTGGCGGAGGTAGGATTTCCGCTAAGGGGGTTCAAAAACAAAAAAAGTTAAAAAAGATTGTAGCTAGTGAGAATTGAACTAATGACCTTACAAAGGTTTTGAATCCCCTTGACGACTAAGCTATGCTTTTGGGTTGTGTCAAGGGGATTCAAAACATAATATATAGAGGTAAAAATCAGATTTTGCCTTATATATACAGTGTAATTGTTCGGCGAAGGGGTCTTCTGCCCCCCTAAATCCGCCCCTGGCTACTGATGTCCTTCTCAGCACACATGATTATCTCGCTTGCCTCAGTTTGTCCAATGCCTTTAGGTATTTGGGTCTTCCTTAGGCTCAATAAGTGCACCCAAGCATGCATAAGTTCCAAGAAGGGGAGGGGGCGGATGGAATTTCACTCTTTTTCAGGAGAGCTGCATCCAAAATGGTGTCAATTGGTAATAGAATATAGCTAGATAACTGATGGCGCAACATCCAAAATATGTCGGATGATTTCATGGTACACAATATTTTATTAAGAAGATAGTTATATAAAATTATCCTTTTTTTCCTTCAATTTACTCCACCTAGATTGGAATATAGCAATCCGTCCGCCCAATGTTATATAGCTACAGTGAGGCCTTCCTTTCTCTCTCTTAGTGGTGAGGTTTCTGATAGAAGTCATGGTGTTGCCTTTCAAAATAGAGTTATTTATTTGCTGGGCACCATTGAATCTGTATTGATGTTTTAAACCGATTTCTTAGATTGGATTGCATCACTATATGTCAAAATGCTGTCAAAGGTAAAAACTGTATATATAATGTTTTTAGTTCGTAATATCTTGCTTCTAGTGGAGTAAACTTCAGCTCTTCAGCTTGCTGATAATGAGGCCTGATCATATGTTTTTATTATAATCAAGCTCTATGGTTTCTAAATTGAACTAAAGGAACTTTTCCTTGCCAAGTTTTGGCCTCAAAGTAGGAGTAACTGTGTTTTGAGTTCTTGTGCTACTTACATAGAGATACAGTCGTTGGTGACAGAACCCTTAGACTTGAAATTTCACAGGTCAAAGTGATAGCATTTAGCTTGGAACCGAACTCCACAATGGATACTGGTCACCCAGCCCATGAGAACAAAACGATGAATGGCTGAAGTACCCTCTTGGAAACCCTGGTGAGATAACTCTGATGCCTTAGTTTTTTGCAGGCAGTAAGGTGTTTCATGGGGAAGAAAAGAGAGGGGAGTATCTGATGAATGTTTACCTTCACTAGGGTTTGCATGAAGTATATATAAGGGACTAGTACAAATTCTGCAAGATTCATTGTTATCTTTGCTGATCGGTTGTGTAGCCGGGTCAGGTGGATATGTCAGTAACCGATCATGTCATCCCAACATTTAGGTACTCGCCCAATTTAGTTCTTATGACAGCATTAAGCGTGTTCTTATACGAATGATGTTAAGACAACAATTTATCCCTCATGTTCATAGGATGTTTGGGTATTAGTGGAAACTGTAACCGTGATAGTGAGTTCTTAATCTTAAATAATGAAATTCCTTTTCTTGGAATTCCAGAAAGTTGAATCTTAAGAGGAAAAAGCTGGTCACAGTTTGATGATTGGCCCAGAGCAAATATGTAAAAAGAAAGAGGAAGTCTCAGCAACATTTGAATCTATGCTCTTTGGAAAACTCTAGTTCATTTTCTTTGGGGAAAAGGGCCACATTTATCCCTCTACTTTCAGATATTGTTTACATTTAACCTCCGTTATACTTTTGGGACATATATATCCCTACCGTCACCAAAGTATTCAAATCTACCCTTACTTTTAACGGTGCTCCAACATGGCAGTGGACCTAGCAATTAAAATCCATGTGGCCAAACATTTGGGTGAGGTGGACGCCATGTGGCATGCCACCTCACCACTCTAACCATATATCACCCCCTCCCCCATACCTATTGTGTATTCTAAAGAGAAAGAACTACCATTTCCAGTGTGCGAACTTAAAATTGATTTTATGTAAGCTCTTTGACTTTTCAAGACCAGCTGATTTATAAGAATAGACGAATTTGCAGCCTAGAGTTTGATATTACATAGTGATAAGGTTATAATTGGGCAAAATGACAAGATTAGTTGAATCATATTGCTGTAGGAAGCTTCTCTGAGTGATTTGGTCCATTTTTATGTGAACTAAAATCAATTACAATTGGCTTTCCTACTTGCTGGAAAGGGTCACTTCTACAAGGTAGTCCATAATTTCAAGAATGGAAAAACAAGAATTGAGATCTTGATTGGTGTCCTGGTTATATCGGGTTCAATTATTGAATGGCGGTTGCCAAGAGCAACAACAACACTGAATCATCACTATATTCATGTAGCTGCTACGAAGTTCCAAACTTGTTTGAGACCATTTTGGATGCAAATCATACTGCTAATCTGCATGATCGTTACATTCTTGGAGAACAACTGGACTTTGGGGTTATTTGGGATAATCAGGAATGCTCTGACAAGTTCACTGGAGAGGTGTTGAACTGCAAATTATTTGCTAAAATAGATAGGCGACGCAGGAGGATGTGGAATGTCAAGCTTGAAACTGAAATAATGAACAAGCTCTCTGGCACCCAAACATCGTAGATCTCAAAGGCTGTTCTTGAGGAAGAAAGTTATAACCAAGTTTATGAGGAAGAGAAGGTGTGAACTAGGTTTAGGGTGGTGAAGTGGCATGCCATATATTGTCCACTTTACCAAATGTCAAGCCACGTGGATTTTAATTGTTCAGTCCACTGCCACATTGGAGCATGGTTAAAAATAAGGGTAGATTTAAATACTTTGCTAACGGTAGGGGTATGTATGTTCCAAAAGTATAACAAGGGTTAAACTTAGACAATATTTAAAAATAAAGGGATAAATTTGACCCTTTTCCCTTTTCTCTGTGGGGCTCGACAGATACATTCCATATCTTCATCTGCATTGTAACTTACATCAGATGTAATACTTGGGAACTAGGACCATCAGGGGCAGAGCCGGCCCTTCAGCCGAACCCAATAGCTTTGGTCCAAATCTTATATTTGTCTTAAGAAATTTATTGAATATGCACAAAACATTAAATATGAACCTAGTAACTTAAAAGCTTCAAATCCTGGCTCTGCCTCTGAAGACCATACATCTCTGTTGCCTTTGATAAGTTCAATAATTGGGGATAATTTCTCTATTCTTGTCCTCCTCCTCTTTACTGCATGATGTAGCCCTTCAGGATTACTACATTGTGATTGCATTGAAGTTTTCTAATGCTACCTTGTGAAAATGGTGGAGGTCTTCTACTGAAGTTAGGATTTTGGATAGTGTTTGTATTCAAATTCTTTGACTTGGATTCAGACATTTCTTGTCATTGTAGAATGTTTTCCTCCTTTACTCACATCCCAGGATTGTGTGTTTTATTTTGTTTGGTTCTCCAGCAAAACCTGTGAAGTCCTAAGCCTTTTCTGTTCATTTTTCGTAGCTTTTCTTTGGCCCAAACATGTACTGTAGTTCTGAAGTAGTTCTGGTTAATCTGCTTTGGCATTATTGCCATTTTTCTAGAGGATCATTATCTGGAGGAAACTATGCTTCCACCTGGACCGGCTTGTTATTTACACAGATTATTTCTTGATGTTACATAGAAAACTTATCATGCATATACACGTGTCAAGCTTACATGGACAATAATAAAAACTAACGAGAATTCTATTTGTTGAGCTGGAAACAAAGAGCAAATATGACACAAAAGAGTAATTACAGGAGTAAATTTATTGTCAGCGAATTTGTGGCACCGTAGTAGAATCATTGTCAATGGCACGTTGTGCGCCTAAGGTGAGGCAAAAGAAGTGAAAGCCTATAAATATTTGAAAATTGTCTCTAAACTAAAACCCTTGAGAAGGTCGATCCAATAATTAACAGGTTTGGAAAAGTGGCACATGGAATCTCTCCCTCAACACTTCTTTTTCTTTCTTGGATGTATCTAAAGAGAACCTTCATTGGAGAAAAATTAGTGGCCTAACTTTCAAATAAATTACTAGTAAATTAATTTGGCAGAGAATAAAGTGACAACTTAAACATGGTTTGTATTCTAAAGGTTCAAGTTCATTTCTTGTTGGCATGATGGAGTATTTTGCTTCTAGCCCCAAACATAAAAAAAGTGACACTAGTGGCTAGTGGCTAGCCGTGTAATAGCTTGTTGTATTTTTTGTTCTGGCTATTTTTGTAATAGTTCTTAGCCTCTTTAGTTAGTCTGTTAGTTGGTCCATTTGGTATTGGGCACCTGGATTTGTTGTGGACCATTATATAAATATACACTAATGGATCTAGAAAGATCTATCAGATGTTTTTGCCTCTTTTTCGATATACACAGAGAAGAAAATGTTCTCTCTACATGAGTTCAAACCCTAATGCAATTTTACCAAAATTCCTCCATTCTAGATGTTTTTATGGTATCAGAGCGGGTGTTTCTGACTTCTCTTATGGATCCTCAACGTCCGATCTTACCCCGCATTCGTGTAATCAACGTATGGGGTTTTTCTGGTCATCGTTTTTTTTCTTTTTTTAGATTCGAGTTTTCCTTTGAAATTTGGTTTGATTCTTCGTTTCTAGCTAGCTTCCATCGGCGTATAGATTTTTTTCTCAACGTTTGGGTCAATTTTCCGACGTGTGTTCTTCAATTTGGTCTCAATCTGGGCGGTGAAGAAATTAGGGTTTGCTCGACTTTGTTTGGCAGATAAAATCCGATTTTGAAGGCCGTTCTTCTCCGGTATCGAAGAAGGCTGGTAATTTCATTCTTTTCTTCCTAAAATTGTTTGATTACAACATTGTCTAAGTTCACTAGTTAGGTATTAGACGAACGGTGTAATGGGAACACCTGAGAATTTTTCTCCTGATCCCTCTAGCCCTTTGTTTGTTCACTCCTTTGACATTCCCGGAATCTCTCTAGTTCCTGTTCCTTTTTTGGGAAATGGATTTGGGGGTTGGAAGAGGAAGATGATAGTTGCCCTCTCTGCTAAGAATAAAATAGCCTTTGTAGATGGTACATGCACCAGACCAACTACTAGTGGACCTCAACAGAAAATATGGGACAAATGCAATAATATGGTAATTTCCTGGTTAATCAGTTCCCTTTCCCCTGAAATAGCAGAGAGTGTGCAATACTCTGATACTGCTCAAAGTATTTGGACTCAACTCCAAACTAGGTATGGTACTGCAAATAGGGCAAAGATTTTTGAACTCAAGCGTGAATTAGCCTATACATCTCAAGGTGCTTTAGACATAGCCTCCTATTTTAATAAACTGAAGAAACTATGAGATGAATTAGGGGTAATTTGAACCAATCATGCACAAAAGTGCATTTGTGCTGCTAAACCTGGTATTCAACAGGAGGATGAGGAGAACAAGCTTTTCCAATTCTTAATGGATTTAAATGAGGTATATGTGGGTGTCAACAACTTGCTTATGATGCGGCCTCCTCCGACTCTTGATAGTGCTTATAACATTTTGCTCAATGACGAAAAACAAAGACAAGTTCCATCTAATTCCCAGTTCAACCTTGACTCAATGTCCTTCAATGTGAACACTAATGCAAAAATGGGTTTCCATCCTGGTGTTGGTCCTGTCCCAGCCTTCAATCAGAGTGCTCATCCTCCCAGGCAGTATCCTCAAAGGATAAATTTTGAACAGAACAAGGTGACTTTGTTCTGTAAGTGCTGCAAGAAGTCTGGACATTTAACTGATAAATGCTTCAAACTTCATGGGTTTCCACAAAATTCTAAGGTGTTCAAGGGTAAAAGAAGTGCCGCCCATAGTGCTGCTGGTTCTGAGCATGGTAATCCTAAGTTCAACAATTCTGATTCTGCTCCTAACTTCAATAAGGGTTCAGCTTCTATTACCTCAGTTATTGAAACTCAAAATTCAGTCATTCTAGGGTTGACCAAGCAACAATATGCACAGTTGATAAGCTACAACATTCCAACTTGGGAGAATTCACCCGCTCTTCATCTAACCTTATGTGTTCTGCAAATTTTGCTGGTACTATGTTGACTAAGAGTCCTGTTTCTAATTCTACACTTTGCATGCTCACTCACATTAATTCTGTCTCCTGGATAATAGATTCAGGGGCAACTAATCATCTGACTTCTAACAAAGATTTGTTTACTAGTATTGTCCCCCTGATAATAGCATATCTTATCACTCTTCCTAATGATACAAAGTAAAAGTAACTTCAACAGGATCCTTTGCTTTGACTCCTTTTATCACGCTACACAATGTTTTATTCATTCCTTCCTTTCAACACAACTTAATTTCTGTTCATAAGTGATATTACATCCGCACTGTATAGTTTTGTTTACTTCTACTTCTTGTCTGTTGTATATGCTACAGGCCACTTCTCTGAAGATGCCTCTGGAACTTGGTAAAGAGGAAGCTAGCTTATACAAGCTTGCTTAGAAAAGACCAGCAGACTCAGTGCCATTTTCTTCTAATTCTGTTTCTATCTCATGCAATAATATCTCTTCCTGTAATTCTAGCATTGATTCTAGTAGTGTCTCTCCATGTAATTCTGGCAGTACTGTTTCCACTAATAAAACATTGCCATGTACTGATATTGTTCTGAATGATTTGGATTACATTTGGCATCAAAGATTAGTGCATATTCCTTTTACTGTATGAAAAATATATCTGTCTTATCAACTTCTTTGCCACCTAGGCAATCTTTTCCTTGTTCTATTTTCCCTATGGCTAGACAAACTAGACTTCCCTTTCGTGACAGTTCTATTAGTACCACTAGACCCAACCAATTGATACATATTGATACATGGGGGCCTTATCACACACCCACATCTTCTGGATCCAAGTACTTTCTCACAATTGTTGATGATTTCTCTAGAGCTACTTGGACTCACCTATTAGTATCCAAGAGTAATGCTTTCTCCTTAATCAAAGCCTTCTTAGCCATGGTTCACACCCAATTTGAGGTGTCAGTACAAACCATTAGGAGTGATAATGCTTTGGATTTGGGGTCCAGTCAAGCTAACTCTTCTTACTTTGCTGAACTTGGAATAATTCACCAAATAACTTGTTCTCACACACCTCAACAAAATTGTGTGGTTGAAAGAAAACATAGAACCCTCCTAGAAACATGTAGGGCTTTATTATTTCAGTCCAAACTTCCTATCAGTTTTTGGGGGGACTGTCTGTTAACTACTACTTGTTTGATCAACAGAATTCCATCTAGAGTACTTCAAAATAGATCTCCATATGAAATTCTGTATGGGAAGCCACCTACCTATTCACATTTGAGGGGTTTGGTTGTTTAGCTTATTCAACTATTCCAATTCCTCACAAGGACAAGCTACAACCCAGGGCTATTCCTTGTTTTTACTTAGGCTATCCTTTTGCCAAGGGATATAAACTTTACAATCTACATACCAAGAAATGTTTTATATCAAGGGATGTTATTTTCCATGAACATTGTTTTCCTTTTGCAACTTCTCCTTATTGTTTTGACATTCCACCTTCTACTGTCATAATTCCTCCTCCCAATGATATTCCATTAACTTTTTCTCCTCCTTCCACTTCTGTTGCTGCTCCTACCTCTCCTGATCCTCCATCTGCCTCACCTCTCTCTACTTCTTCTTCCAGTCCTTCTCCTTCTGCTCATCATGCTTCTCCTGTACCTTTTAATCCTGATATTCCTTCTCCTCCCACCTCTTCTCCTTCTCCTTCGATTAGGAAATCTTCTAGGCAACGTAATGCTCCCTCCTACCTCTAGGATTATGTCTCTAAATTGCCTTCTTTCTCTGCATCTCATTCTTCTTCCAACCCTTAGAGTATGAACCTAGTTACTCTCATGCTGCCTTAATCCCAGCTTGACAGGATGCCATGGGGAAGGAGTTTGAAGCCTTGGATTCCAATCAGACTTGGGATGTTATCCCTCTCCCTGTTGGCAAGAAGCCTATAGGTTGCAAATGGGTGTAGAAAATCAAGTATATGGCTGATGGTAGTGTTGAGAGATACAAAGCTAGACTTATCATAAGGGGTGATACTCAATTTGAAGGGGTTGACTTTACAGAAACCTTTTCTACTGTAGTTAAAATGTCTACTGTCAAATGTCGAGTGGCTGTAGTTGTTAAGAAACGTTGGCCTCTTTTTCAACTTGATGTCAACAATGGTTTCCTTCATAGGGATCTTGATGAGGAGGTTTATATGAAATTACTCTAGGGGCTGTCCATTTCTTCTTCTTCTTCTTCTTCTATTTCTGTCCCTCTTGTTTGTAAGTTGAAGAAACCTCTTTATGGTCTTAGACAGGCTTCTAGGCAGTGATATGCCAAACTTTCTCAGGCGTTATATTCTAGGGGTTACTCTCATTCCCCTAATGAGTATTCTTTGTTTGTCAAAGGCAGTCCTGGACATATGGTTCTTTTGGTAGTTTATGTTGATGACATTATTATAACTAGGGATGATAGTGTTGAAATCACTTCTTTGAAGCAGTTCTTGGATTCACAATTCAAGATCAAAGATCTGGGGTCGTTGCATTACTTCTTGGGTATTGAGGTGTGTTCTGTTTCTGGTGGGGTTATTCTCAATCAAAAGAAATTTACTTCAAATCTTCTTCAGCAGTTTGCCTGCACTGCAGTCACTCATGTGGTCTGTCCCTTGGATTTGAACACAAATTGCATGCTGATTCTGGTGATTTACTACTTGCTCCTGAGTCTTATAGAAGCCTGGTAGGCAAATTGCTCTTCCTCACTCATACCAGACCTGATGTTTGCTTTGCTGTTCAGTATTTAAGTCAGTTTTTGAAGTCCCTAAGGGTCCCTTACATGACTGCTGCCTTACATGTATTGAGATATCTCAAAGGCACTATGGATCTGGGTTTGTTTTATTCAGATTCCTATGATTTCTCTATTACTGCATTCTCAAACAGCGACTGGGCAGCTTGCCCTGACACCAGGAGGTCTGTCACTGGTTTCCGTATTTTTCTGGGGGACAGTCTAGTTAGTTGGAAGTCCAAGAAGCAACCCATTGAGCAAAGTGGTTGCTGAATTAACTTGGTTTTCTAGGTTGCTGGCTGATTTTGTTGTGCCTGTTATACTTCCATTTTCTATTTTTTGTGGCAATCAGGCAGCCCTCCGTATAGCTAAGAATCCAGTCTTCGAGGAACGAATGAAGCACATTGAAGTTGACTGCCACTTCAGACGAACCAAGCTGAGTGATGGTTTGATATAATTGTCTCATGTAACTACTTCCAACCAGTTGGCTGATTTGCTCACTAAGCCACTGACAGGCACTCTACATCATCATTTCCTTTCCAAGTTGCAGGTGGTCTCCCACTCCAACTTGAGGGGGGGGGGGGTTGGCATGATGGAGTATTTAGCTTTTAGTCCCAAACGTAAAAGTAGTGACACTAGTGGCTAGCCGTGTAATAGCTTATTGTATTTATTTTTTTCTGGCTATTTTTGTAATAATACTTAGCCTCTTTAGTTAGTCTGTTAGTTAGTCCATTTGGTATTGGGCACCCGGATTTGTTGTGGCCTATTGTATAAATATACATTAATGGATCTAGAAAGATCCATCAGATGTTTTTGCCTCTTTTTCAATATACACAGAGAAGAAAATATTCTCTCCATATGAGTTCAAACCCTAATGCAATTTTACCGAAATTCCTCCATTCAAGATTGTATACGGTCGAAATCGGGGATGCCCAATTTCCCCAGGCTTGAGGGATCGCCTTAAGCCCGAGTTCAGGTAAGATCGTGTTCGATCCCGAAGGATCAGACTCGAGCTCGAAGACAGAGTGCAAGTCCCGAAGATTGAAGTATGATGAACACCGAAGCCGAGTGCACTTGACCCCGAAATAGTGCCGTTATGAATTTCTAACAGAATGAGGGAGATTCCTGCCACGTCCCCAAACTCATGGCGGAAATTCCGGAATAGAATTGTACGATTTTGTACTAGGCGGTTAGACAGCTATACCAATAATATTCCTTACTGTAAATAAAAATGTACCTTATTTAGGGTTTCCCTATTATATAAAGGGCACCCTAATCATTTGTAACATCATCTAATTAGTGGCAAATCAGACTTGTCTTTCTCTCTACTGTTCTTACTTTATTATTCTTGGTTCATCTCGAGGTCACTAAGCTCGAGATCAAAACTGCTTGAGTAACACTGGTTTTTTTCACTTCTTTCTTTCATTTATACCTCACATTTCATGATTATTAATTGGTATTGAACTAAATCACATATCTTTAAAACCACAAATCAAATTTAATTGTTACTCGTATTTTCGAGGTAAACATTTTGGCGCGCACCGTGGGGCTAAAGATAATAGTGATTATTCTTTACTAATTCTCATTACACACGTTACTTTTACGCTTTGGATGCTGATTTAGGCGCAGACCCCGGAGGGAGTGTACGCAGAGAAGCCCCATCTGGGGGCCAATGAACACCAGGTATAGGAGATGGGGAGGTCAGCCTCCAAGTGTTATTCGAGATGCTACAAGCTCAGCACATCACCATCGCTCAACTGCAAAGTCAGAATAAAACTCCGAGTATAGCTAAACCAGAAAACACTCGACGTGCTGAACCAGCGCCAGAGAGGTCGAACAGAAATAACCCGGGGACCGACCCCACCATTATGAGGATGATCGAAGAGCTCACCAAGAGGATCAAGTTCGAGAATATTGAGGACATTGATAAGAAGGTGGAGACTTATAACTCCCGTGTTGACCAAAAATCGGGGGCACCTCCATTTTTGAAAGGTTTAGATGCAAGAAAGTTCATACAAAAACCATTCCCTTAGTGCGCGGCTCCGATGCCCATCCCAAAAAAGTTTTGCATGCCCGATATACCCAAGTATAACGGGACAACCGACCCTAACGAGCATATTACTTCATACACTTCCGGATCAAAGGAAATGACTTGAACGGCAATGAGATCGAATCAGTATTATTAAAAAAGTTTGGAGAAACATTGTCAAAAGGATCTATGATTTGGTATCACAACTTGCTGATCGGCTCCAACCCTATACCACTATAAAATGGCAAGAGTGGTCGATGCAGCTTTTGCCCGAAAGGTCGGGATCGATATCCACAAGGAGCTAATATTGGTTGGGAGTTGGGTTTCTATCCAATCTAGCTATGTGTGTTGCTCTTAATTGCACTTCTAAACATGTTTGGATTTGCTCTATTCTACTATTAATGCTACTAATTGCTGGAAATAATCTAAGTATAATATTTTTGAAGGGTTTTTCTCAATTGATAAAAAGCACTAGGGAAGTGACTTACACCTAGGCGAGTATCTAATGGGGTCTAAAAGTTAGGACATGAGTGTTATATTTGGGATCATGATATAACCTTTGCACATAATTACTCACTCTATACCTCTCGGTAATTTGAGTGACTTTGCCCTAACTGACTTTCTCAAGCCCAATGGGTGTTCAAACAAAGCAAGCAAAATTAGCTCAAGTCGAGTATTACTATCTCTAGGTTTAACCCTTTAATTGGGTCTATCAATCTCTTGAATGCACCCCAATTCCTTATTAATCTGAATTTCCTAGACTGAATCTCTCTTTCTCAAGAAGAGTCTAAGTCATATAGGCACGAATCAGT
Source organism: Nicotiana attenuata (assembly GCF_001879085.1). Lineage (NCBI taxonomy): Eukaryota > Viridiplantae > Streptophyta > Magnoliopsida > Solanales > Solanaceae > Nicotiana > Nicotiana attenuata. Next base: position 26,502,013 of record NC_031989.1, read on the forward strand.
GCTTGCAACCACCAATTCAACAATTAAAGCATGATTCAAGCTAAATATCATTAACCCATTAACAATTAAGCCCTAAAATTGAAGACCCATTAAATACCCACACTAGGGTTGGGTCACAACCCTAGTTAATGGGTTTAACTACTTATAATCAAGGTAGAAATCAAAGATGGAGATGAAATATAAGCCATAAAAGTTGATTACAAGAATAAAATCTAAGAATATAAGCTAAAGCTACTCTAAAATTACTCAAAGTGGTAAAGTACGGCTGTGCACGAGCTCCTTAATACAAAAGATGACCTAAAAATATGAAAAAGATCTATTTATACACAGCTGAAATTACTAGACAAAAATACCCCTACGGAGGTTCCGCCGTCAGCGCAATACTGAGCGCCTCAGCGCTTGAGCTTTCGCGGCCACGCAAAAGCAAGTGCGGACCGCGTTTCTTCCATTTTAGACTGGGACTGGGCTTGATTTCTCTAGGAGTGTAAAAGAGACCGCCTCAGCGTTGTCTTCAACTGCGGCCGCGTAATATGTTCGCGGACCCCGCTTTTTATTTGAGCTCAAATTTCCAGGCCTCTGAATCTCTATTTCGCCCTCAGCAGAATTTGCACTGCGGCCGCACTATTTCATCGCGGTCAGCGGTCCCTGTCTGCATCCAAAACACCTTCTCTAAACCTCAATTCCGCTATTAGTGTAATTATGACCGCCTCAGCGGTGGACCTTCCGCGGCCGCTCTTTTCCTTCGCTATCAGCGCTTTTATCTCAGCTTTGAACTTGTGCAGGTTTAACTCCTTTATGAGTTGGTCATGACTCTCTTGCTTCATTTTGACCAAACCCTGCATACAAGTACAATAAGTTAGTTTTCGGGAATACTTTTACACATTTTTGATCCAAAACCTAAGCAAAAGAGAGCATAAGATAGGCTAGAATCCGTAGTTATCAACTCCCCCAAACTTAAGCTTTTGCTTGTCCTCAAGCAAACAAAGTAATTCCCACCTCCACAAGGTAAAAGAAAGGAAAATTTCAGTTGTCCTAAGGTGACTTCATCAAACATCAATTGGGACTAACAATTACCTTTAACTCAAATGCATTATTAACAGACACGCAACCTTTTTAGTACGATAGCCCTAGTGCGACACAAAAGCATCAAGAGTTGACTTAACTCATCAAGGAAACTCTTTCTACTACATAGGTCATTGTGGAACCCAAACTCATGCTCCTCTACTCTCCATAGGCAAACCTCACTTTAGATTGTAGCACTCGGAACAAGGATTGTGGAAAAGAACTCTCCTCTCTCTCAAAGAAAGGTCACAAGTCCGGCTCTAAGTACCATAAGCTTGCCCCTTATGTGAATCACCACTAATATAAGCTCACTCAACTCGACATCATATAGGACTTTTGTGGGAATGTAATGAAGGCTTTTGTTTCAAGGTAGGATATATTAGTCTATGAAGGTTTCATCTTACCTTAAGCACTTCATTTTCTCATTTCGGCTCACACATTCTTGACTCTTTGAGTCATTTTCTTCTTCCTTAGGGGACTAGAGAGACACACTGTTACTCTTTCTTATTCATGTCAATCCTTTTTCTCCTTTCTAATCATTCCGGGCCTTTCATCATTGCTTTTTATTGAATCCCTTCATTTTTTCTATGTTATTCACTTTCTTTTTGACTTTTTGGCTTTTCTTTCTTTTTCTTTTTGCCTTCCCTTTTCTTCATTTTTTGCCTTTTATCACTTTTGCATTCCCCGTCTCTCCCCCCAAACTTATGCTTTTGGCAATTGTGCTAAGGAAAGATTGGGTGCCAAGAGAGGGTCATTTTAGAACGGATAAAGGCTTGTACCGTGGTGATTGAAAGAACAAGTGCTTCGGCTCAACGGGGTTGACTAGGGATATCATATTTGGTGGGCCATGGATGCTTTCAAGTTTCAATTTGGATCAAGGAGAGCCTATAATCATCTCTCAAGTCGAGCTACACTTAGAATTTTGCCTAGACACACATTGAGGGTAAGTTCTAGACTTATTGGCACGAGACTTGGACTTTGCAAATCAATACCTCACCCCACAAGCTGTTGGATTGTTAAAGAGATAGAGTCAAGGGCTCACAACAACCCTAGCTAAGATTGAGAAACACAAATGGCTCCAAGAAGCCACTCAATGATTGTTTAGTCAACACAAGAGTCTAAAGGTCGCAACTAGCACCATTCCTTGCAAATCAATTTGTTTCTAACCATAAGGTCAAAGGTAAATGTGCTAGGCCCAAGTGAAGCTTTGCCTGAGTCACTTTTATTCATTTATACTATTTACATAAAAACATATAGAAAAACGGACTCAAAGCCTTAAGAAGGTTGTCATGCCATCCATCATCGGGAAGAGCCACCCGTTTCACACAAATTCTACCTTTGGAAAGAACCGTGGCATTAGGAAAACCAAAGGATTATTGATCACGAACACATGTAAAAGTAAGAAGCTACAAATTGAAAAAGAAGCTGCTGAATGAAATAAGAAGCTATGCTATTAAGGAAAATTTCAAAAGGAGTTATAAAGTAAAATACGGAAAGTAAACTGAATATGTACAATAGGGGATTGAGACGAATATACATAAAAGGGGAATGAATATATACATGGAAAGGTAACTTTATATACATACCGAATTGAAAAATAACGAAAAGTGAAGAATAAATGGTAAAGTTATATATATACCAAAAGTGGAAAATAATAATAACGAAAAATAAGTATCATAATTACATTCCAGTCATCAAATCAAAATAGGACCACCCCCCCAAATAAAAACTAGCATTGCCCTCAATGATAAAAGCAAAAATAAGATCAAAGAGAGGTTAGAGAGTAAAGAAAACTCCCTATGGTTCCTCTGTTTGCATGGGGTCACTGGCTGGGTCCTGTGGCTGGACTGAGTCACCTCCCTCGGGGTACTCCAGCTCAATCTCCAAGTCATCGGTATGGGGAATCACCCCTCTCCTCATGGGCTCTCTGTCAGGTTCCTGCTCTGGTGCCTGTGCTGCCTGAGCTGCTGGAGTTGGATCCTCCAATAGTAGGTCCAATGGGATGTCGCCGGCTGATCTAATCTTTTCCACCTCCTTCCTCAGCAGCTTTACCGACTCCTTGGAAGCCCGAGTCTTCTTCATTTTCTTTATTTGTTTGCTCAGGTCCGTGATTGCCTTTCCCTGTGCCTCCAAAGTGGCCATAATCAGCTTCTGGTTGTCTATGAGCTTCTTCTGGTTGTCCAGGAGGCTCCTTGAGTGATTCCTCTACTGAAGCAGGCACCTAAGGCTATGTCGGAGCTGACTGAGCTGCCACCATGCTGGATAGGACAGACAGCTTTGATGTAGTTGCCTACATCCCATTGTTGATGCTGGACAAAGTCTGGTTAACCTTCAGTGCAGTCAGAGGGTATGCTGATGACGAAGGCACCAAAGAGGGCATTGAAGTAGATGGTCCGAAGGGAGGGTGTGGTATGGCAATGGGAGGCTTTGAACTAGTGGCCACCACCCCTGGCTCTTCAGACTGGCCAGTGGAAGTGGAGGCTTTGCCCTTGGACTTAGGGTTGTCTGAAGCCTAAAGGCTGTACCAGGAGAATGGTCTCTTCGGTTTCACCTTGGTATCAAAGTCCCTTCCTTCGACTTCCTGATCCTCCAGGTACATGGTGAGGAAGTTCGGGAAAGGGTAGGAGCTCTCATTCTTGTTAACCACTCTGGTGATCACCCTGGACATAATATTTCCGATGTTGATCGGGTACCCCGCCATGATGGCCCCCACATTAATAGCTCGGGAGACCGGCATATCACTGTCATGAGTAGTGGGGTCTAACCGGCTGCAAACAAAAGTCTCCCAACCCTTAGCCTTGAAGCTCAAAGTGTTCCTGTAGATTGGGACCCCAGGTGTCAGCCAAGCTGGAGTAGTCCCCGGGAGAGCAATCACTGATGCCAGCCAGGGGCGGGCTAACTCATCTATAGCCACCTTCTCCAGATACAAGGACTCATCCTCGTCATTGAACCCAGCATAATCGTTCAAGGTTTTGCCATCAAACTTGATTTTCTTGTTCCGGACTTTGGTAAAAAATGTGCCCTTTTAAATATGGGCGATATTAGCGTAAAACGCCTTGACCAAGTGTTCATTGGCATCAGGTAGGTTGCTGGTGAAGAACTGCCACCTCACTCTCTCATTGAATTGCCTCTTGATATTTGGATTGTGCGGTAGCAGATCCCGCTCAATGAAGACCCTCTCATGTGTGAGTGACCTCTGAGGCCACCATTCCCGAAACTTGTGGTAGGCTTTTTCATCGTTGTTGCCACACCACTGGGATCCTTGTTATCTCCAACCCTCATGTCTGGGTGCTACCACCCCTCCCGTCGTCGGGGATCTCAGCATCTACATTTGTGAGCACGTGATTTTTGCCCTAAGTAAATTATTCCAAAAGTTTCAAATAATTGATTTCTTTATTATTTTACAACTTTTGTGAATTTTTTGTTAAATCTCTGTGTTAATTGGTTGCATTTTATTCATATAAAAATACAAAAATATGCATTTGCATTTAGGGATTTAATTTCACAATTTTAGGATTAATTAGTTATTGATTAGTTTTAGAACAAAATTTAAAGAAAATTGCAAAAATAGTTTCTTTGCCCTTTTAATTGTTAATCGTTGCATTTTATCTTTAAATAGAGTTTTAAGTAATTTTAGGAGTTAAATAGTTTAATTAAAAGAATAAAGAAAAGAAATGGCTGCCAAGAATTGGGCCAAATCACCCATGCCCAAACAATGAACACCCCTGAACCCGTCCAAACAGGCCCCATACCAGCCCAAACCCTGATACCATTCAACCTGGTCCAAACCCAAACCCCCAACCTGGTCCAGCCCCTAAATAAATCAAACGGCGGCGTTTTAGGCCAAATCAATCAGGACCGTCGAGGTTAATCTAATCCAACGGTCCTGAAGCCTACATCACCTAATATAAATATGTCCAAACAACCCCTACCCCCCTCAGGACCCCCTACCCTTCATCTCTCTCAGACCTTACCGGAAAACCCCTAACTCCGCCGCCGGCCGGAAATCGCGGCCGGCGGCGGCGAAGCTCCAAATGGCCCCAAAATTTCACCACAAACTCATCCTCCTCTCCTCTTTCCAACCCCCATAACCATCCCCCTCGAATCGTAACCAATCGTTTCGAATATTAGATCGAAATTTCCGGCCAAAACACAACCTTGTCCGAACCGGCCCAAGTTGACACCGTATAACCTCCTCACCCTCCTCTACTTAAATCCTTAGACCTTTTTTTAAAATCCTCGTCGGAGTCTTCGAATTTCAAATGAAAGATTCCCCTCAAAATCCTAGTTCACCCAATCGGCTTCAAATTCATACCACGTGGTCTCCTCCTCCCTCCTATGGTGAATCCAGTGTTGATGGTGCTCAAATCTCGCCGAGGTTGTTTATTTGTTTGAAGTAATAAGCCAGCAGAATCCTACAAACCCTAATTCGAGTAGGCATTCAGGCTATTCTAATCAGTAAGTTCTACTCGTAATTTTGTTATTTCTTCATCTCATGAGTGTTCGATTCGACTCTGTTCTTGGTGACAATTAGTCTCGCATCAATTCCTGTTTTAATCTTTAGTTTAGTTCAATCCTGACATGATTTTTGCTTTACTTTTAAATGACAGTAAATTAATTCAAGTGATTAATTGTTAATAATTGGTTTCTCTGTGTTTGTTCTCTTCTGATAGTAATAGGATATTCGTCTGGTTGTAATATGTGTTTTGTTCAATTCAGCTTTGTTCCTGCTAGTATAGATTTAATTTTTGTTTTTAAGTAGCCTTGTTTAATCAGTATTTTGAATAACAGAGTCGTTAGGATTGTCAGTGTGATCAATGTTTGGAATAACTGAAGTTTAGCTTAATCAAGTAATCTGATTGTTAGTATACTAGTTAAATTTGGTTGATTAATTATGGTTGCTAACCATGGTTAAAGGGGTTTGGGTCAGTTAATTGTGGGTAGTAATTTCAGAGGGTTTCAGGGGTAGTATAGGCATGGGAAATGGTAGTTTAATCAGATTTAGTAAATATTGAAATGAGGTAGGGGTAGTTTAGGAATTTCAATCATGAAAAATCAGAATAGAACCCCCTAGGACTTTCTAGAAGGGGTTTTGAACTGAAAATTCACAAAATAGGTGTAGTTACTTGTGTAACAAGTCAGAAAATAAGGGGTAAAAATAGAAATAAAATAGGGACTAAAGAGTAAAATGAAAACCTGAAATTATACCCTAAGTTTGCCTATAAATTGGCATTCATTTGCCTTGCATAAGAAGTTTTGGAGCCCTTGAAAAATTCCCAGAAGTTTCAGCGTCTAAAAAATCCCTCCAAGACTCCTGCTACATTCTCCAAATCTGATTTTTTCAAACATTCAAAAAACCAAAAACAGTAGAAAATCTATAAAAAACCAAAAATTGTTGTCCCATTGGCACTGTTAATCTAATTGGAAACTAGTCGTCAATTTGATCTCTCTAAATTCAGCATTTGGTAGTTGAAGTTGTGAGATTGCGTTGATTGTGTGTGCTTGGATTCAAATTAAGGTTCAATCAAGTCCATTTTACTGTTATCTGATTATCAGCTTAGTTAGTACTCATTTCATGTTAGCACATCTATGGTTAAGAATTTAAAATTTGGGTCAGTTTGACTTACTATTAGATTGAAATTGGTGAGTTCATGTTTTCCTAAGTAGATGCAATAGCTAATATCAGTATAGTAAGTTTCCATGTCAAAATTAGTATTTCCTTAAGTTCATTACTTCAGAACAGGCGTTAGCCTTTAGTATTTGGTATTTATGAGTCATCTGAATTTAGCATGTAATCTCAGTAATTGTCTGATCTGATTTAGTTAGTCATTGGATAATTAGATACAAACTATGAATTTAAATTTGTGATTCAAATTGTGTCAACTAGAATAAGAAATACAATGTTTAGCTTGCTGTCAAATATTGAACACACTGACCGTAGTGAAATCTGTGGTTTAAATCTGTTACTTTTGGCAAATATGAGCATGGCACGCCAGCCATGGGGATTCGACCCCCTGACCATCCCCAGGCGTCATTTGTTCAGTTTGGGCCCATGCCAGGTCCATCTACTATTAATTTAATAAAGGCTTGAGCTACTGGGCTCAACGACCAGGCCCAAATAATCAAACAAATGTTACTTGGGCCCAGTTATATAACAATCTGCTCAATAATTGCCTATTTGCCTCTTGATGAAATATTTGGCCAATTAGGCTCAAGTAAGTTCACAAAATTTACCTTAGAATAGAGGAAATTAATTCATAAATATAAAATTGGGTTTCGAATTAGGTAGCGGGCTCAAGCTAAAAGGGTCTTCCCTTTTGTTTGAATTCGGACTTGAATTCGAGGCCCGAATTTATAAATGTGAATTAATCGGCCTTTTAGAGACAAATAATAATAAAATCATAGTTGTTTTAGGTTGACCTCTAATGAAAAATGAGACGAGCCTCGCCAAACAAAACCCATAACATTGCGGGGCCCTCATTAAATGCTTTATTAAAATCCTTAGAATTCGGGACGTGCCATTTAGCGAATCTCATGGCCTCCCGCAAAGTTAATAATACGTTAGCTGCTTTAGGCCCGACATTTAATAATATTACCTTCTCAAATACGGGTGCACATTTATGTGACCCAAATCCAAATCTCAACGAAGTCGAAATGTGTCAAAAACCGCGGGTGCATTTATGTGACGTGGTTCGAGACGCGTTTTCACGACGTTACAATTCTCTTTAAAAAATAATAACAAAAGCGGTTTAAATTTAAAAAAAAAAAAGCACATAAATTAAAACATGTATTAAAATCAGATTTTTAGCTAATTATAAAAATTTAAGCTACCGTGCTAGAACCACGAGATCCGGGGGTGCCTAACACCTTCCCTCGGGTCAACAGAATTCCTTATTCAGAATTTCTGATTCGCAGACTCCAATTAGGAAGTCGAATTTTTCCTCGATTTGGGATTTAAATTAAATTGGTGACTTGGGACACCAAAAGCCAATCCTTTCCCAAGTGGCGACTCTAAAAACAAATAAATAATCCCATTTCGGATAATGTCACTTCAAATGGAAAAACTCCCTTATACCTTATCCTTCGGGGTAGGTGTGTAAAAGGAGGTGTGACAGCTCTGGCGACTCTGCTGGGGACACGAACCCAGAATTTCGATTCAGGGTTCAAGAATTCGAGCTTAGTATAATTGTTATATTTGGCTTTATCTGATTTTTCCTACATGTTTCATGCTGAATGTGCTAAGTGCTTTACCGCTTTGATATTATCTGAATTATATATAAAATTGTTACGAAACCATTCTCTTCTCATCTCCGGGGATGTGCTCACTGGTTGAGACTCTCTATTCTGTTAGTGTCAATACCTTAAAATAAGAAAGGGGCCGGACAAGTTACTAAGCCGGATGGCCTTTTGGTTCCCGGTACGTAGCCCCCTCCTCGACTCGAGTTGTCCGCTCGGGTACACAGCCTAGAACATATACTCAGGTTTTGAACCTAGAATAACTCGACCTCATGCCTGATCCCTAGTAGGACGTTTGTTTGCATCATGTGCATTGTACTTAGGGGACTCAACATAGGGGTTGGGTCCGTCTAGGACAGGTGACCTGAAATGAATTGACCATCCTGATGCATCTTATGTGCTACTTGCGCATTTATTTGCTCGGCTTTGCATGTTGACCGGCTTGTATATAATGAGAGAAAATTGAGAAAAATAGCAGTATTAGGACTAAGTGAGGGTGACCATTTGAGAAAAACCAATGCCCAAATAGTACCAAAATGCTGCCGGATTTTTGAGAAAAAATGGAAAAAGAAAATATTTGAAAATGAAAAATTGCTGTTCAAAAATTACATTTGATTATTTCCTAATCTGCCCGAACTACGCTGGTTTGATTCTCACCGGATGTGAGATACGTAGGCAACCCTCGACGGGTCCAACCACCCCTTTTGCAAAAATAGCCAAAAAATATCAATTTTTATTTTTTTTTGTCATAAATAAATCAGGTGATGCCGTTTTGTCAAAATAGCCGAATGTCCCCAAAAGGGCGCCGGAAGGCTGTTTGTGCAAAAACGGCCATCTTGAGTCATTTCCCAACGGTTAGCGGGTCTTAAAGTCTTCTCCTTGAAGTGTTGAAAGGCCGTATTGGCAGAGCTGGGCTTTATTTTTGGAAATTAGAATAGAAAATAGTGTCTTTTCCTTTAGGTCATAAATAAGTGATTAATTCACCTTAATGTGCAGGATGAGCACGACTCAAAATGAACTATTTTCAATCATGCATAAAATTCCTTTGGAGTTACGTCTGTGGTGGAACGATTTAGGCGGAGAAGGGCAAGATGCAGTCAAGAAACATTTGAAAGGGCTTACCGCTTTGCTAGATATTGTGCCTCGGGGAGATATTATCAGAGCATTGGTTACATGTTGGGACCCAGCACATAACGTGTTCCATTTTCGGACTTTGAGCTTACCCCGACATTAGAGGAAATAGCTGGCTACATTGGGAAAGATGAGGTTCCTTTGAGGCACAAATACTTGGTTGCCCCCAGAGTTGTAGCCGTGCACAGATTTCTAGACTCTTTGAAGATAGTCAGAACCGTCCATAACACAGATCTGACAAATGGCTTTTGTACTCTAAACTTCATGTATCATCGATATGGCCACATCGGGGGGTTCAACAAACCAGAAAGCAAGATATGTAGCAATGGAAATCGCCAGAAGTGGGAGGAGCATCGACGTTTCGCTTTTATGGTGGTTTTCCTGGGGCTTTTAGTATTTCCAAGGAAGGACGGGAACATTGACATAAAAATAGCTGGGGTCGTCAGCACGTTAATTACTCAAGCCAAAAGTACTCTTGCACCTATGATATTGGCCGACATCTTTCGTGCCCTTACAGCCTGCAAGGCCGGGGAAGCTTTCTTCGAGGGGTGCAGTCTATTGTTACAAATGTGGATGATCGAGCATCTGTGTCATCGTCCTCAGTTCTTGAGCTACGGGTCTCCAGAGAAAACATGCATAGAAGAGTTTTACACAAGGATTAAAGGGGTCAAATTGCCAGAAGGATTCACGGGTTGGACAACATATTTTCGGTCCCTCACTGCTAGCCAAATAGAGTGGACACTTGGATGGTTACCCGTTGATGAAATCGTATATATGCCGGCAGCCCGACCATATTTCCTTCTGATGGGGCTTAGAAGCATTCAGCCTTATGCCCCGTATCGAGTGTTGAGACAGCTGGGGAGATGCCAGATAGTACCCAAGGATGATGATCTTAGTTCGCAAGTGGTTGAGATTGGCCCCGATGGCCAGTTTCCTGAAGCGATGGTCCGCCAAGTCTGGAGCGAATGTCAATATTTGGCGGCAAATACTTGTGTCCGGGATCGAGCCAAAGGAGAAGTGTCACCTGATTATCAGGCTTGGTATAGAAGGGACGTTGCATTCGGAAGACCGGCCAAAAGACCTCACCTCCAGGAATTTGCTGAATTGTCGCAAGAACAGTGGGCCTGGTTAGATAAAGAAAATGAGTACAGGGACCGCATAGGAGCATTGGAAAAACAGGTCCAAGACCTCCGATTTGAAAATAGCTTGCAAGCCGCGGCTGACGAAGGTGAGAGAAAACAATTGGCCAAAGAGAATGAAGCCTTACGAGCCCAAATCCAAAAGATGAAGTTAGAGGCCGACAACCCTGTCAGAAGCGCCAAAGATACAAAGCTTATAGAAAATCTAAGGCGAAAAGTGAATGACTACAGTTTCGACCTCAACAAAGCGGAAAAGGAATTAGCTGGGGTTCGGAAACAATTGGCTAAAAACACGGAAGAACGGGCCCGCATGGTTAAACAGTTGAAAGAAGAATACGACAATGAGGTCACAGGATTAAAGAAAAAGGTCATTGCCACAGAGAACCGAATGATCAAACAGGCAAAAGAATTCAAAGTTGAAAGGGAGCATTGTTACATGGCATTGGCACAATTAGAAATGGACTTGCAACAACTCCGGGAACAAAGCCAGGCGGCTGAGCAAACTTTGGAGGCTAGGACCCAACAGATAGGGCGGTTGCTTCAAGAAAAAGGCAGAATCAGAGAGAGAATCTTAACCGTTGCTCATTCTATTACCAGGAAATGCCAAATGTGCGAGAACATGACCCGTACCACCTTCTTCGCATCAGTGATGATATTTGTGAAGCAGATAATGAGTGACCTGGACAGACTTCAAGGGGAACTTGCATATAGGCCCGTGGCGAGACCGAACGATGTCCCGCGGGCACCAGGAGCTTTAATGTATTCATGATTGTCATATTTCCTTATATAGTATATCAGTGTTTGAGTCGGTATATTCTTTTCGCTAAGAGTCTGTCAGTGTCTGAGTCTGTATTTTCTTTTCGCTAAGAGTCAGTCAGTTGTGGAGTCTGTATTTTCTTTGAAATAGAATAGTGGACGTTGGAGTCTGTAGTTTTTTCTTTTATCAGAGTCTGCTATGTTGTTTAATTCGTAAGTTTTGAGTCTTTGTAATCAAATAGTTCCTATCAATAAAANCATGCTCTTACGCTTTGCCCTTAGGCATGTGTGTGGACCTGAGGCTCGTTAGGCTGGCGAAAATGGCTCTTACGCTTTGCCCTTAGGCATGTGTGTGGCCCTGAGTCTCGTTAGGCTTTATTTTTCTCTCGTTAAGGACTTTTGTAATGATTTTTCCTAACCTGCCGTCGGTTCGGGAGAACCTCGATTTCAAGTCGTTTGCGGTGATGTTCGAGCATCTCGTAAGGTTTGGCTTGTAGGCTGAGTAGCTCGAAGCCTCGTGATTTGGAGCTGACATGGTCGAAGCTTTATTTCCTGTTGAGGGTAGCCTGTTTAACCGGTTCTTTTTCAAGTAGATTCAAAGTAATGGCCTATGATTTTGTAGCGACAATCGGACGTCCCCGAGTCACGTTAGTTTGGCTGGTACAGCCGTATGAGCGTAGTCATTTGTGTCTGGCCAGAGCCATTTTTTGTCCTGAGTGTAGTAGTTTAGGTGTCTATATCGAGGGTATGCCTTTTTAGGAATCGTACAAATGCGACATATAGCCTAAACTTTGGGATTTTATGCCTATAGTAAGGTCTTACAAAATTTTCATGCCTTTGAGGTCTTATAGTTTGTTGATACTTGGTATAAGTATGATTCTTTCCTTGCTTGAGGTCGTACAGTTTTTGTTGATACTTGGTACAAGTATGATTCATGCCTTACTTGAGGTCTTATAGTTTTTGTTGTTGCCTTATGTAAGTCTTACGAGACCGACTGCCCGCTCGGGGTCTTACGGCCTTGGGTTTTTCGCTGAATGGCGATTGGCGACAGTCTCTGAGTCATCGAGTTTGTTTTGTCTCGAGAGCGGTTACTCGTGAGCTTGGGATTGCCTCATTAACGACTTACGACTTTAGAGATTCCGACCTTGAGGTCGTGCGTTTTCTGAGTTTTTTGGCGCCAGTCTCCGAGTATTCGGGACGCTTTTTTTTTGGAGAGAGATAAGTACCTATACTAGAAAAGCCAATGCCCAAGTAGTGCCGAGATGCTGCCGGATTTTTGAGAAAATGAAAGTAAAAGAAGAAAAGTAGTTTTTTTAGTTTGTTTTGTTTACCAATGGAAAAGAAAAACAAAAAAAAGAGTTTTATTTTCAATTTAGTTTTTTTTATTTGCCACTGAAAAAGAAAATAGAAAAAAGAATCCAGCTTTCAAGAATAGTGTATCTGCCAACATATAACAAAAAAAGTCTTGGTTTCAAAATAGGTAGATTTATTTGCCCGAACTACGCAGTTTTGATTCTCACCGGATGTGAGATACGTAGGCAAACCTCATCGGGTCCAACCTCCCCTTTTAAAAAATAGCCAAAAATACCAAGACTTTAACTTTTTGTCAAAATAAGTCGGGTGCCGCCATTCTTGTTTAAAATAAGCCGAATGTCCCCAAAAAGGGCGCCGGAAGGCTGTTTTTGCAAGAATAGCCACCCTGAGTCAATTTCAGCGGTTAGCAGGCACAACCTTAAAATCTTCTCCCCGAAGTGCTGAAAGGCCGTAACTGCAAAACCGGCCATTTGTTTTAAAATTGGAAGTTTGAACAGAAATTGTGTCATTTTTTCCCTTTTAGGTCAAAATAAGTGATTAAATCACCTTAATAAATGTGCAGGATGAGCACGACTCAAAATGAACTATTTTCAATCATGCATAAAATCCCTTTGGAGTTACGTCTGTGGTGGAACGATTTAGGCGGAGAAGGGCAAGATGCAGTCAAGAAACATTTGAAAGGGCTTACCGGTTTGCTAGATATTGTGCCTCGGGGAGATATTATCAGAGCATTGGTTACATGTTGGGACCCAGCACATAATGTGTTCCATTTTTCGGACTTTGAGCTTACCCCGACATTAGAGGAAATAGCTGGCTACATTGGGAAAGATGAGGTTCCGTTGAGGCACAAATACTTGGTTGCCCCCAGAGTTGTAGCCGTGCACAGATTTCTAGACTCTTTGAAGATAGTCAGAACCGTCCATAACACAGATCTGACAAATGGCTTTTGTACTCTAAACTTCATATATCATCGATATGGCCATATCGGGGGGTTCAACAACCCAGAAAGCAAGATATGTAGCAAAGGAAATCGCCAGAAGTGGGAGGAGCATCAACGTTTCGCTTTTATGGTGGTTTTCCTGGGGATTTTAGTATTTCCAAGGAAGGATGGGAACATTAACATAAAAATAGCTGGGGTCGTCAGCACGTTAATTACTCAAGCCAAAAGTACTCTTGCACCTATGATATTGGCCGACATCTTCCATGCTCTTACAGCCTGCAAGGCCGGGGAAGCTTTCTTTGAGGGTTGCAGTCTATTGTTACAAATGTGGATGATCGAGCATCTGTGTCATCGTCCTCAGTTCTTGAGCTACGGGTCTCCAGAGAAAACATGCATAGAAGAGTTTTACACAAGGATTAAAGGGGTCAAATTGCCAGAAGGATTCACGGGTTGGACAACATATTATCGGTCCCTCACTGCTAGCCAAATAGAGTGGACACTTGGATGGTTACCCGTTGATGAAATCGTATATATGCCGGGAGCCCGACCACATTTCCTTCTGATGGGGCTTAGAAGCATTCAGCCTTACGCCCTGTATCGAGTGTTGAGACAGCTGGGGAGATGCCAGATAGTACCCAAGGATGATGATCTTAGTTTGCAAGTGGTCGAGATTGGCCCCGATGGCCAGTTTCCTGAAGCAATGGTCCGCCAAGTCTGGAGCGAATGTCAATATTTGGCGGCAAATACTTGTGTCCGGGATCGAGCCAAAGGAGAAGTGTCACCTGATTATCAGGCTTGGTATAGAAGGGACGTTGCATTCGGAAGACCGGCCAAAATACCTCACCTCCAGGAATTTGCTGAATCATCGCAAGAAAAACAGGTCCAAGACCTCCAATTTGAAAATAGCTTACAAGCCGCGGCTGATGAAGGTGAGAGAAAACAATTGGCCAAAGAGAATGAAGCCTTATGAGCCCAAATCCAAAAGATGAAGTTAGAGGCCGACAACCCTGTCAGAAGTGCCAAAGATACAAAGATTATAGAAAATCTAAGGCAAAAAGTAAATGACTACAGTTTTGACCTCGACAAAGCGGAAAAGGAATTAGCTGGGGTTTGGAAACAATTGGCTAAAAATGCGGAAGAACAGGCCCGCATGGTTAAACAGTTGAAAGAAGAATACGACAATGAGGTCAAAGGATTAAAGAAAAAGGTCATTGCCACAGAGAACCAAATGATCAAACAGGCAAAGGAATTCAAAGTCGAAAGAGAACATTGCTACATGGCATTGGCATAGTTAGAGATGGACTTGCAACAACTCTGGGAACAAAGCCAAGCAGCCGAGCAAACTTTGGAAGCTAGGACCCGACAGATAGGGCGGTTGCTTCAAGAAAAAGGCAGAATCAGAGAGAGAATCTTAATCGTTGCTCATTCTATTACCAGGAAATGCCAGATGTGCGAGAACATGACCCGTACCACCTTCTTTGCATCAGTAATGATATTTGTGAAGCAGATAATGACTGACTTGGACAAACTTCAAGGGGAACTTGCATATAGTCCCGCGGCGAGACCGAACGATGTCGCGCGGGCACCAGGAGCTTTAATGTATTCATGATTGTCTTTTGAGTCTGCATTTCTTTTTCTACTAGAGTTTGTCTTCTGAGTCTGTATTTCCTTTTCTAATAGAGTTAGGTCATTTGGGTCTGTATTTCTTTTCTACTAGAGTTTGTATTTCTTTTTCATTAAAAGTCAGTCAGTTCATTGAGTCTGTATTTTCGTTTAAACTGGAATAGGGATGGTGGAGTCTGTAGTTCTTTTCTGCATTAGAGTCTGTTAGTTGTTTTGCGTCGTTGTAATAGACGTATTTGCTATCAATAAAATTGAAAATCTCAAAACAACTTTTGCTTCTTATGTTACATTTATTCTCACGAACTACGCTTGGTCTGATTCACGCGGGGTCGTGATACGTAGGCAATCTCCATAGGATTCGACCGTTTCTAAATTAAAAAAAAAAGGAAAAACCAGAAAAGAATGATACAAAAAGGGGAAAAACAAGAAAGGAAAGAAAACCAAAAGAGGGAAAGCAAAACAAAGTGAAAAGGGAAGAAAAGAGTGGAAAATTAATTTTGGAAAAAAGGAAAAGAAAAGTTTGCCATTAGCAAGAAAAGGAAATGGAAAGCCGGGATGACGCATGTGACTGAGCAAAGGCATAATAGAAATGGTTAACTGCTTAGGTGCATTCACCCATCAATGTGCGGTTATCTATCTGTTAATGCCCTAACCGCTAACAAAGTTGTTGTTGATGAGTTCAGGCAAGTGGTTAAGTTGACTGGCATTCTGGCAACCCATCCTTACAACACCCGCTCTAAGGACAAGTCAAACATGGTCAATCAGGATTTGGAAGCAAGCATTGTCGACCCATCTAGGGAGGAGGAAGTAGTGGACGTTAATGCAATGAGGGAGGAGATGTATAAACTGAAGCAACAAATGGCCGAGATGTACCAGGCCTGGTCGAAGGGACATCCACCACCAGCCTATCCATCTAACCCCACTTACCTCCCACCACTGGCTCAGCCTCAAGATCCTCCCACAGTAAACTCATCTCCTGCCTTCCCTACTTACCAGCAGTACTACGGAACCACCTCTCAAACACCACCCCCCCACCACCCAAACAAATTCCATGTCCTCCACCACCAATCGCTCCAGTGTTCGTGGCTCCCCCACCTGCCACGCTACACAGGTCATCTAGCGAACCTGTGTTCCAAACTCATGATAACCAGTACTACCCACCCGAAGCCACTTTCAAACCCCCAGAACCATACCCTTACACTCCCCGCCTTGATCTCTCAGCTGAAGAAGAAAAGCCTCCCAAAAACCCTGAGCAAGATGAAATGATCCGGAAGGTCAAGAGCCTAGAACAGTCATTCCGAAATATGCAGGGACTCGGAGGACAAGTGAGTGTAGCCTACAAGGACCTGTGCCTGTTTCCTGACGTCCAGTTGCCAGCAGGATTCAAGTTATCCAAGTTTGACTTATATGATGGCCATGGTGATCCGGTGGCCCACTTAAGGGGATTCTACAGCAAGATGAGAGGAGCTGGGGGAAAAGATGAGTTATTAATGGCTTACTTTAGTCAAAGTCTAAGTGGAGCAGCGTTGGAGTGGTACACACGACAGGACCATGCCCGATGGTACACCTGGGACGACCTGGCTCAAGCATTTGCATGTCATTTTCAGTACAATCTCGAAATTGTCCCAGACCGTCTGTCACTGACTAAAATCGAGAAGAAGCCCGGAGAAAGCTTTAGAGAGTATGGTTTCCGGTAGAGAGAACAGGCAGCAAGAGTCGATCCTCCAATGAAAGAGAATGAGATGGTTGATTATTTCCTTCAGGCTTTGGAGCCAACCTATTATGGTCATTTGGTGTCCGCAGTGGGGAAAACTTTCAATGAGGTCGTGAAAATGGGAAGTATGGTGGAAGAGGGTCTCAAGTCTAACAAGATTAGGAGCTATTCAGCACTCAAAGCAACTACTCAGGCTATTCAAAGCGGCACCAGAGGTGTATTGGGAAAGAAGAAGAAAGAAGAGGTGGCAGTAGTGGAATCAAGAGCTTGATCCAGGGGTCCGTCACCATATTATCACCAACCTCGCCCTCACCCCCAAACTTACCCACATACCCCATATGGCCCACCGCAGCATTACTACCCACCTCCCGCTCCCCATTTCTCTGTCCACCATGCCCAGACATACCCCCAACCTCCTACCCATGCACAATGGCGCGCACCCACTCCCCAAAATACTTACTCATCTCAAAACGCCTACCCACCCCCAAGAACCAACAAAAATTCTGCTGGAAACGGTTTCCGACCCAGTTCCGCATTTAAGAATGATAGGTTGCAAAAGAAGAAGAGTTTTACTCCCTTGGGTGAATCTTACACTAGCTTGTACCACAGACTAAGACAGTTGGGCATGTTGAACCCGATCGAACCCAAACTGCCAAACCCTCCCCTAAGGAACCTGGACTTTTCGGTAAACTGTGAGTATTGCTCAGGAGCGCCAGGACATGACACAGAGAAATGTTGGCATCTGAAGACTGCCATTCAGGAACTTATTGATACACGGAGAATTGAAGTGCAGGCTCTGGAGACTCCTAATATCACGCAGAATCCATTACCAATTCATCATGAGACTCACATGATCGAGTTAGTGCAGAAGGGAGAGTACAAGAAGCCGTCGCAAACTGTGATGATGATTAGGGCAAGTGAAAATAAAGCAAATGAGAAATTGATTGGCGGGAAAGCATTGGCCGCAGTGGAACGGACAGTCAGTGAACCAGTGACGATAGTAAAACCAGAACCTGTTAAGGTGACAATACCAGGAGCAGTTGTTAAGCCTGTGTTGGTTGTAAAAGGCGCTCGAACAGAACCAGTTATCATTAAACCAGTGACCCAATTGCCTGTGGTTAGTGAAAAAGCTGTCCCGTGGAATTATGACAGGGTGACTGTGATGTACCAAGGAAAGGAAGTTAAAGAAGAAGTGTGTGAAACTCAAGGGTTGACTAGATCAGGGAGGTGCTTTGCCCCTGAACAATTGAGAAAGGTTAAAGAAGCTAAAGACAATCCGGCACCGGTAAAGAGGGCTATTACTGAAGAAGAAGCTGAAGAGTTTTTGAAAAAGATGAAGGCAGAAGACTATTCGATCGTGGAACAATTGAGGAAAACCCCGGCGCAGATCTCATTATTGTCTTTATTGATCCATTCGGATGAACACCGCCGGGCGTTGATGAAGATTCTAAACGAAGCCCATGTGCCAGATAAAATCACTGTGAATCATCTTGAGAAGATTGCAAACAAAATTTTCGAGGTTAACAGGGTAACATTTTCTAATGATGAGTTGCCATTGGAAGGAACCGAACATAATAGAGCCCTTTACATCACAGTAAAATGTGAAGATTCCGTGGTGAGTCGGGTGTTAATTGATAATGGGTCTAGTGCAAACATTTGCCCCCTCTCCACTCTAGAAAAGTTGAAAGTTGACAGTGAAAGAATTCATAAAAATAGCATCTGTGTACGGGGATTTGATGGCGGAGGGAAAGACACAGTGGGAGATATTGTGCTGGAGCTAACAATAGGACCTGTGGAATTCACTATGGAATTTCAAGTGCTCGATGTTAGTGTTTCCTACATTCTTTTATTGGGACGGCCCTGGATTCATGCTGCAAAGGCAGTACCGTCTACTTTGCATCAATGGTCAAATTTGAA
>NC_031989.1:26520864-26524542 GCF_001879085.1 Nicotiana attenuata
ACAGATGAGATGGCGAAAGATGAGGAGCCTTGAGCAGAGCTTGAAGATATGCAAGGCTTAAGCGGGCAGAAAAGTGTTTCTTATACTGATTTGTGCATGTTCCCTCACGTGCCCCTGCCCATGGGATTTAAAATGCCAAAGTTCGAAAAGTATGACGGGCATGGCGATCCTATTGCCCACCTCAAAAGATATTGCAACCAGCTGCGCGGGCCGCGGAAAAGAAGAGTTGTTGATGGATTACTTTGGAGAAAGCTTAGTAGGCATTGCCTCAGAATGGTATATGGACCAGGATGTCTCACGATGGCACATTTGGGACGATCTAGCCAGAGATTTTGTAAGCCAGTTTCAATACAACATCGACATTGCGCCAGACAGGAACTCCCTGGCCAATTTGAAGAAGAAACCCTCGGAAAGTTTCAGACAATATGCTATTAAGTGGCGCGAACAGGCATCAAGGGTGAAACCTCCCATGGACGAGGTAGAAATGGTCACTGTCTTCCTCCAGGCTCAAGAAGCAGATTACTTCCAAAACATGATGTCGGCCATGGGCAAACCTTTTGCAGAGGCAATCAAGATCGGAGAAATGGTGGAGAGTGGCTTGAAAACGGGCCGGATTCTGAGTCAATCGGCCATCAGAGCAACCTCCCAAGCCATCCAAGGCGGGTCCGGAGGGATGGCCAAAGGAAAAATGAAAGAGGAAACAGTTATGGTAGCATCAGGGGGAAGAAGATATCGGGCTCCGAGACCTGTATTCTCTGAAAGAACCCCTCAGCACTACTATCCTCATCCTGATATGACCTATACTCCCTCACCTTATGCGGTCATGAATGCTCAACCTTTCGCCCGACCGCAGCCACAAGCCAACAGAAATCAACCTCCATTCCAAAGAAACCAGCCTCCTCACCAAAACCACTATAACCCCCATCCTCCGCAGAATAACTTCCGTCCTCGGGAACCACCCAGGAGACCAAACTTTATCCCAATTGGTGAATCTTACTCCAGTCTATTCCCGAAACTTGTCCAAGTGGGTCTACTGCAGCCGGTTCCTCAGAACAGACAAAACCCGGCATCGCCTGCTTACAAAGCTGGTGTCAGGTGTGCATACCATTCAGGGGCGGAGGGCCATCATACAAATGACTATTGGACTCTGAAACAAGCGGTGGAGAACTTAATAGAGCAAGGAAAAATTGTGTTGAGGGATGAGGATGTCCCAAATATGAACAATAATCCGCTGTCCGCTCACAACAACGGGCCAGTAATCGGGATGATCTGTGAAGACAAAGAATTTGATCCAGCACTAAAAGCTATAATCGCTATCGCTGATATAGAAAGAAAGCCAAAGGTGGCCCCGAAGCAGGAGAAAGGGGAAAAGAAGAGCAAAATTACCAAGACAGAACCAGAAAAGAAAGCTGATTTGAAGAAAGGAACACAAATGTACATACCCAAGCAAGCCTATCTGGTGCGGGGGACAATTAAACCATCTCGGTTGAATGAGCCAGTGGTTATTGGACGCGTACCACAGAAGCCTATGACGAACCCTGCTGTGGTACCATGGAATTATCATCAGACGGTGGTTACGTACAAGGGTAAAGAGATCTTGGGAGAGCTGTTAGAAAACCCCCCTGTTGAGAAATATTCAAATGTAGAGGAGATAAACAATGCCACCAGAAGGCGTTTCCCGCCTAAGAAGCCTGTGAGTGCTGAGGAAGCAGAAGTGTTCTTCCAAAAAATGAAAATGGCTAATTATGAGGTGGTACATTTGTATGAAACTTTTGTCAAGCCTAAATACGGTAAAGAGGAAGATGATGAGGTTTTCATAGCTGAAGAAAGTGAGGAAATACGTGGGGCAATGAGGAAAATGCTCTACGAAACTCACATGGTTCAGCCAGGGGAAGGGACTAGCACCGCTGAGATGCTCTATATGGGACCAGATGCTAAACTCCAAAACTGGAAGGCTACGCCATTACCGATTAGGCGGGAGTCCCGGTAGACTAGCCCTGTCATCTTTTCTGCTTCCCGAGTTATTTCAGGGTTTTGGCTCGGGTGTTTCTTTTAGTTTTTTGTCTTTAAATTCCTGAATGTAAACCCTGTTATCTTTCCAATTCCAAGAAGCGAAATCAATATTTCATCGTCCATTCTTCTTTTTATTCTTTCTAATTTTGTTGTTTTTTCCTTTTCATCTTTTCTTTTCAGTCCTAATAATGTGGCTTTAAATAACATGATATGCTTGCGGACTCCATGCCTAGACTCAAACACGCTGTCTAATTATGAAATAATGAATCAAGAACCGGAATATGATGAAGAAGAGGCTTTTAGGGAAATAAATCGAGAACTGGAACAATTTGAGAACAAACCTAAGCCAAACCTGAATGACACTGAACCGCTTAATTTGGGAACTGCCGAAGAAATAAGGGAAACCAAAATAAGCATTCACACAGATGAGCAAACTCGAGATGCAATAATCCAGCTCTTGTTCGAATTTAAAGATGTGTTTGCTTGGTCGTATGACGACATGCCAGGACTGAGTATGGATCTAGTGGTGCACAAATTGCCAATTTACCCCGATTGTCCACCACTGCAGCAAAAGCAAAGGAAGTTTAAAACTGACATCAGTGATAAGATCAAAGAAGAAGTCACAAAACAGTTGAAGGCGGGGGTAATCCGAGTGGTCCGATATACCACGTGGTTAGCCAATGTGATTCCAGTGCCAAAGAAAGACGGGAAAACCCGGGTGTGTGTGGATTACCGAGATCTGAATAGGGCGAGTCCCAAAGATAATTTCCCGTTACCTAACATTCACATCCTTGTTGATAACTGCGCCAAACATGAAATACAGTCTTTCGTGGATTGTTACGCAGGATATCACCAAGTGTTGATGGATGAAGAAGATGCCGAGAAGACAACTTTCACTACACCCTGGGGTACCTACTGTTATCGGGGTCATGCCGTTTGGGCTGAAGAATGCTGGGGCAACTTATATGAGAGCCATGACCACCATTTTCCACGATATGATACATCAAGAAATAGAGGTGTATGTGGATGATGTAATCATCAAGTCACGAACTCAGAGTGATCACGTTCGAGATTTGAGAAAGTTCTTTGAACGGTTGCGCAAGTATGATCTGAAGTTGAATCCAGCTAAATGTGCTTTCGGAGTCCCATCAGGCAAGCTCCTGGGTTTCATAGTCAGCAGGAGAGGTATCGAGTTAGATCCAACAAAGATAAAGGCCATTCGAGATTTACCTCCTCCAAGAACTAAGAAGGATGTGATGAGCTTATTGGGCAGGTTAAACTATATCAGTCGGTTCATCGCCCAACTGACTACCACCTGTGAGCCCATATTCAAAATGTTGAAGAAAGATGCGGCAATCAAATGGACATCCGAATGTCAAGAAGCCTTTGACAAAATCAAGGAATATTTGTCAAATCCTCCAGTATTGGTCCCACTGGAGCATGGGCGACCTCTCTTTTTGTATCGACAGTGTTGGAAAATTCTTTTGGCTGTGTCCTCGGGCAGCATGATATAACTGGGAGAAAAGAGCAAGCAATCTACTATCTGAGTAAGAAGTTTACCAGCTACGAGGCCAAATACACCTTGTTGGAAAGAACATGCTGCGCTCTGACGTGGGTCGCCCAAAAGCTGAGACATTATCTTCAAGCCCATACCACTTATCTAAT